>NC_056750.1:763289942-763362450 GCF_019279795.1 Protopterus annectens | reverse complement strand
AAAAAAAAAAAAAGGGGAAAAAAAAATATATATGTTATGTATATGTATGTATATATGTATGTTTGCATGTATGTGTGTGTATGTATATATATATATATATATATATATATCTATATAAATGTGTTTGTGTATATATGTTTATAAATATATATATGTATGTGTGTGTGTACATATGTGTATATATATAGATATATATATATTTGTGTGTGTATAGACATGTGTGTGTGTGTGTATATATATATATATATATATATATATATATATATCTATGTGGATAGATATATCTTTTTGTGTGTGTGTGTGTATATATATATATGTGTGTGTGTGTGTATGTATATATATATATATATATATATATATATATATATATATATATATATATATATTTGCACAGTTATCTCATATAGCAACGTATATCACCTATTTAGTGCCACAATTCCCATATTTAAACCTAATATTGGCTTTCATAGCATTCCTGAATGTCAAATGATGTATATGCACTGCCTACAATGCCCACAGGGTTTAGTCCCCTAACCACCTTCTTTTTTGGTCTTAGTTTTATATTCTAACAACTGTTTAGAATTGTCACCTGTTTTATGTATGGACACCGCTCGTTGCCGAATACACCAAGGATTTGTGGGGTTACCTTTAATATATTCCAGGTCCTTCTGATAATGTTTTAATGTCACCAGAAAAGTCATTATAGTGTAGTGTACAAGCTTTCTCAAGGTTTTGACCACTGGCATTCATTTCAGATCTGTTGGTGTTAAACCCCACACCTAACAGTGGTTTATATTTATGGTCCAGTTATAAACTTCTTGGAGAATTCCTATAATTAGTCTCCTAGAATAACCTCTCTGCATAAACATTTCCTTCACTTTATCCAGTTCTCCTTGGAAATGGGAGGTCATCCTCACCAGCCGAATTCCCTGACCTATATCCAGATAGTTCTTCTGTGTTCAAGAGTGATTACTTAAAAAATGTAAATACGGGTTGGAGAAAGTTTCTTCATGGTACAGATTAATCCTGAATCCATTCTCATCATGTGAAATGGTGATGTCCAGGTAGTGAATGGATTGTGTGTTGTATGTATGTGTAAATTCTCAATAATGAGTGGTATTATTTAAATAATCCAAAAATAATGGAATATTATCACTAAGGCCTTTCCACAAGAAAAACAAATCATCCATAAATCTAGTGTATAACACAACATTTTTCCAGTAGGGACAGCTTAACAAAAATGTATTTTCCCATCCCAACAGAAGAATAATTTTCGCATGCATGGGGGCACATGCTGTCCCATAGCTACCCCCTTAATCTGTTTGAAATATTCCCCCATCAAACTGCACACAATTATTTTCCAAAATTAAGGACATAGTCTCACATAAAAGCATGATCCTATCATGTGGAAATGAAGTCAAAGACAAGTTTTCTTCAGGTAACTCTAACCCTTCCTCCTTAGACACATTTGACTTTAGGGAATGTTAAGAAAATCAATATTAGGTTTAAATCTGGGAATTGTGGCACTAAACATGTGATAATCCTTTAATTAATAAATATATATATATATATATATATATATATATATATATATATATATATATATATATATATATATATATATATATATATATATATATATATATGGTAAGTGTGCAAGTTATTATGTGGGCAAGACGGAACGGATTACAAGGAGTAGAATTTATGAACATGTATATGACATAAATAAAAAGTATTGTAATGCTTATATAAACACTCCTTAGTGTGTGAGGGTTTTGATAAATTTGTTTTTAGCGTTTTGAATTTTGTTATTATTGATAAGAAAGGTAGTAATTGGAAGAATGCTTTGAAGAAGAAAGGGATGCAGTAGCAATTGAGCCTGGCTGCTAACTTTCCCCCAGGTCTGAATTAAGTTATTTTTATATTCCCTGTATTGCAGGAGAAAGCTGAGAAATGTTAGAGACCAAAATTAAAAAAAAAAAAAAAAGGATGTAAAAATTGCTTTGCAAGCATATTCCATATATTTAGCTTATTTTGTGAATTGTAATGTGTGCACGACATATTTTTTTATTTCATGTTTATTCCCTTTAAGGAATTTTTTATGTCATTAATAGTAAGTGTAAAGTGGGCAGGTAACTTGTATTGCTAACCAATTGCATTGTTTGGCAAGATATTTAAACAAGGTCATTGAAAGCGCTTAATAGTTGTGTTTTTCATTAAAAATATTTCCATCCAGTATTCTGTTCCAGTATGTTTTATTGGACTGATTATTTGTTAAAGAATAGAACAAAATATTTTATAGCTGTGCTTCAGGCTCTCTTCATGTTGCTTGATCAAGAGTTCTAAAACCAATTTAAATTTAACCATATCCAATTATCCAAATGTTTAGAATCTGAGTGGGAAATAAGTCTGAGGAGCCAGCCTTCTGAACTCTTGCACCTGTAACTGCAAAAGAGCATCAGCTAGCTTAATTTTGGATCTGCTGATATGTTCTGCTAAAGGGCAAGTTGATTTTCACTGCAATGAAAACTAGAACCCATAGAATAGAATTGACCCAGAATTTCCTAGAAAATTTCTTGGAAAGAACCTCCACCACAGCCTTATTGTTGAATCTAAATGCTATACGTTTTTTTGAGCTGATGCTGCCATATTTGCATGGAATATTTCTAAAAATATAATGTCCCCAAATCTACTAGCTGACCAGTGTTTGGGCCATGACTCAGAAAACCAGTGTCCTTTAAAATATCCCCCTTGCCTAACTTATAAGATGCATTATTGAGCAACTGAAGGCTTTTGTTAAGACACCCAGTTATCTTGCCATAAAGAAGTACCATTAAAATCTTGCAAGAAAAGTGACCAGATCCTGAGGTCCTCCATTACTCCTCTGATAACCCTAACTCTGTGATGTTTCTAAGGACATCCATATAGAAGATCTGATAAAGACCTGGTGAAATACTCTAGTAAGTGTTATGGTTCAGCATGCAAAGTTGGAGTCCCAGAAGCTCCATGACCTGCCTAATGGTTGCCATTTTGCTGTCTAGGTATTTGCTAATTGAATTTGAAACTTTGCAAGGTGTCTGTTTCATTACTCAGGAATGTTAACACCTTGCCCGTACCTAATGTTTTGTCTTCTGCTAATGGAATACCTAAAGTTATCTAACTTGAGAAAGGCTAGTGGCCCTAGCTTAATTTATGTTTGTCCTTTGCCTGCAATTAGGAAATTGTCAAGATATTAGACCCCCCATGGAGGAGAGATTGAGTTATTTCCAAGTTTTCTGAAACAACCAAAATTCTGGCATGCAATTGAGCATCTTATAGGCATGGTTGTGTCAAAGGAATACCTGGCCTCAATTTCCATGCCAAATTTTTGCCAGTCTTTGCAGATGGATGGGAAGCAAACAGAAGTCAGAGTATCATCATTGACTAACCAAGGGTCCTTGAGTGTTTTTATGATATCCACTGCATCTTTCACTGAGGAATATTGAACTTGAGAATCTTTGCTGTTGATTGCATGATCTACCAAATAACCTTCTGTGTGAGATAAATGGTAAATTAACTGGTATTCACCAAATTTCTTTTTGGGAACAGGTCCTAAGAGAGAGAGAGAGAGAGAGATGATACTATAGTTTTAGAGATGTAAATTTCCCTCTGACTTGCCTTAGTTGGATTTCTTGAGCCAGAATAAACTGAACCTTGTATTCATTCCCTTTTACAGAATGTAAGCTCTCACCTGGCAGTGTTATCAATTGCATGTTGGATCTTTTGGAAAAACCCTTGGAGAAACTTTCCAGATTGAAACTAGCAAAAGATTGGTCAGGGCAGTAATTTTAATGGTCCTGCAGGATAGCTATATTGATGGGTGAGTGGTTTCAGTTAGACTTATTTGAGTCTATGAAAGTAATGGTTTCTGCTGAAACCACAAAAATTACCATTGGCCCTATCTGTGGCTGACTCGAAGATAAGTTTGGTCTTGATCTGAGATGGATTTAGGGTGAGATGGATATATGGTTTTGCCAGCATCTTGCTGCAGGGTGTCACCCTCCACAAACATTGCATATGTGAGGAAATCTTCTAGTAAGCCAGTCACATTTGCTTGCACTGAAAGCCCAACAGATTCTGAACTAGTGGGTGGGGTGGGGGTGGGGGTCCTGACTGGCAAGGGTCAAGTTCTGCATTTATCAACCATCACACTGAGCCAAGTGTCAGTATGTCTAGTATCCTACTTCATTCTGCCCTTTTTCCCACTGTAGTGCAGTCTCAGAGTTGATATATATATATATATCTCATCATCTTTTGGCTGTTCCCGTTAGGGGTCACCACAGCAGATCATCTATTTCCATTTCTTCCTGTCCTCTGCATTATGCTGTTTAACACCAACAGCCTGCATGTCCCCTCTCACCACATCCATAAACCTCATCTTAGGCCTTCCTCTTTTCCTCTTACCTGGCAGCTCCATCCTTAGCATCCTTTTCCCAATATACCCAGCATCCCTCCTCAGCACATGTCCAAACCAACGCAATCTCGCCTCTCTTGCTTTGTCTCCAAACTGTCCAACCTGAGCTGACCCTCTAATATACTGATTCCTAATCCTGTCCATCTTAGTCACACCCAGTGCAAATCTTAACATCTTTAACTCTGCCACATCCAGCTCTGACTCCTGCTTTTTCTACAATGCTACCATCTCCAACCCATATAACATAGCTGGTCTCACTACCCTCTTGTAGACCTTCCCTTTCACTCTTATTGGCACCCATCTGTCACAAATCACTCCTGACACTCTTCTCCACCCCTTCCACCCTGCCTGTACTCTCTTCTTCACCTCTCTTCCTCACTCACCATTACTCTGAACTGTTGATCCCAAGTACTTAAACTCATCCACCTTTACCAACTCTACTCCCTGCATCCTCCCCATTCCTCTACCCTCCCTCTCATTTACACACATATATTCTGTTTTAGCCCTGCTGACCTTCATTCCTCTCCTCTCTAAAGCATATCTCCACCTCTCCAGGGTCTCCTCAACCTGGTTCCTAATCTCACTACATATCACAATGTCATCTGCAAACATAGTCCATGGGGCCTCCTGTCTAATCTCATCTGTCAACCTGTCCATCACCACTGCAAATAAGAAAAGGCTCAGAGCTGATCCTTGATGTAATCCCACCTCCACCTTAAATGTATCTGTCAATCCCACCGCAGTCCTCACCAATGTCACACTACCTTTGTACAAATCCTGTACCACTCTTACATACTTCTCTGCCACTCCCGACTTCCTCATACAATACTACATCTCCTCTCTAGGCACCCTGTCATATGCTTTCTCTAAGTCCACAAAAACACAATGCAACTCCTTCTGACCTTCTCTGTATTTCTCCAACAACACTCTCAGAGCAAATATTGCATCTGTAGTGCTCTTTCCTGGCATGAAACCATAGTGCTGATCACTAATCATCACCTCCCTTAACCTAGCTTCCACTACTCTTTCCCATAACTTCAAGCTGTGACTGATCAATTTAATATATATTTATATATCTATATATTTATATATATATCTATATATAGATATATATGTATCTATCTCTAGATCTCTCTCTCTCTCTCTCTCTCTATATATATATATATATATATATATATATATGTGTGTGTGTGTATATATAGTTAGTGGAGTGAGTTTGAAATACTGTGATGGGGCACAAGGGGAAGTGGTGTCCAACTAGTTACTTTCCCGTTAAAATGAACTTTCGCTGGATAAGGTTCAATGTTCAGCCATTTGATGGCTGAACATAGACCTAACACACACACACACACACACACACACACACACACACACACACATATATGGGTCTATATTAGATGAACAATAGTTTATCTTACCGAACGCTGACATTATCGAAAATCCTGGAATTCGAAATTGTAATTGTGCGGGGTCTGCACCCCCCGCTAAAAATATATTCCTTCTCCGAGATCGCACTACAGTGAGGAAAGGGCAAATATTCCCATCTACACTGTACTGCGATCTCACAATTTCAGTTTCGGGTTCTGGGATTTTCGCTCATGTTAGCCTTCGGTAAGATAAACTTTAATTTATCTAATATACACCCTATGTGTGTGTGTATGTGTGTATATATATATATATAGATATATATATATATATATATATAGATATAGATATATATAGATATAGATATATATAGATATAGATATAGATATAGATATATAGATATTGGTAACAGAATAGGGCCACCTATTCTTTTACCTTGGCTTTCACCTGTAAAGAGTGAAGAGTTGTCAACAATAAAGGATGATGGATAAAATGCTTCTTTTAGCTGTGATTCAGCAATGGCTGAAATGTGAAGAGGTTCATGTAGGTGTCTAGTTGCATCCATTCCTTATTAATGGTCCTGGTGTTTAACATTATTATTTGAAGTTTTATTCAGGTATAAGGGGGTGAGGAATGTTGAATTATTTAATAAGTTCATAAGTTTTGGTTACCAGTGATGTGAATTTGGTCATTAATTCACAGACTCCAAAAATTTGGATCCGGGACTGTCTTGCCTATCTGTGTGTTCAACTGCACCTTGAAAATGTCTGTACTCTTGTACTCCATGGCTCTCTGCTATTTTAGGAACAACATTCCAAATCCTTGGGATGGTCTAACTAATAAGACTGGTTTACAATACTGATTTGCTCATGAAAATTTTAAACTTTAAGTTGGAATATTTATGAGCAACAGCACTACCACTTAATTCAAGATTAAGTAATGCTTGCTTCATTTCAACCTTGCATGCATGTATGCTAATATTTATTCCCTCCTGTAGAATCTATAATGAATAAAGTTGAAGCCTCTTTCGTCTCTCCATATAACTGAGTTTTTCACTGTTGAAATACTTAACCTCCTTTGTTGTTCTGATTTATTTAAGTCCTTGTTTTCATACATACCAAATGAATTCTATTCAAGCAATGATCTAGTATAATTCCGCAATTTCTTTTGGATCGTGTAGTGAATTTTTTTCAGCATATATCCCAATTGCCTTACAATAATAGAACAAGCAGCTAATCAGCCGATCACAGGAACTCTAAAAACACTTATTTAACCATGATACAAAGTTAAAGTTAAGTGCTTTGGTCTACTGACAAAGATATAATCAGAACTAACAAACCACAATAAAATAATAAAACAAAAATATTATAGAACAACAAACTAGTGACCACCAAATCTTATTGCTCTTGCTTCTGACGTCTCGTCCATAAGCCTTCAAGGAAGTTAAATGCTTTAGTCTACTTGCAGCGATATAATCAGAACTAACTGGTTGTTCTATTTTGTTTCTACCAGTTCCAGAAACCTGTTTGTATTTGATTTTGTATTGCCTTAGTGTCATTTCTCATGAATCACAAGTATTTGTCAAACAACAATTTGTGTTAACAACTACATCAAGTAACACATCTACTATTGACCAGGCAAGTTAATCAAACACTAGTGGTTGCCTAGGTACTGGTTTAACAAACCGTATAACATGGCACTTGCTACAGTTTAAATGTTAAGCTATTTTTTTGCCCCTCTAGTAATGTTTGTGATGATGTGAGGTGGTGCCGGCTGTGCCAGAGAGTGTAGGGCCGTGCACATGTAACGTATGCCAGCATAGCTAGCTGGACTTTTGTAAAGAATTTTGTCGTTTGAATATCAAACTGATTTGTAAAGTTGTTTGTGTTAAAAATGTATCAACAGTGGATCCTGCTGGACAGAAAAGAAATAATGTATGTCAGACTATATTGTAACTGATGAAATATATATTTTAACAGAGGATACTGGAAGGGAAGGGGTTAATCTCAGCACAGCTAACCTTAATAAAAATAGTCTGAAATTAAATTACTTGGTTTAGGCCATAAAGATTTTATCTCACAGGTTTGAATGCAGCCAGAGATGCAATGCCTTTGCTGGGATCCTGCTCTTATTGTCTTTAGTTGTGAACTAATTGATACACTGGGGTACCAGAGAATGGCTGGTTAGGCTCTGCAAGAAAGGTGAAAGGGTTGGAATTGTTTTACAGTCTTCAGATGCTGGATTAAACCTTAGCAAAGCTCTGTGTGAATTGTGACACAGCTATGCCAGTTCCTAGCTGTAGTCAGGGGGTAGTGTGGGAACCACAGAGTCAGGTGACCAGATGTGATGTCATTCTGTAGCCAGCACTGAAATTATATTTAGATACTAGTGAGAGTTGAGGCAGTTGACACTCAGCACTCAGTCTTGGAAATGACAAGGGCACTCACCAACTTCATCTTGCCTTGCTCTACTAATTAACTTATATAGGGAACACTAATTTCAGTTAGGAAAATATAGTGAGGTAAGCTAAAAGTATTGTTTGTATATGTCTGAGTCTTTCCATCTGCGTTATTTTTTATATTTCATGTAAATTGAAACTCTGGTGTTGTAAATAGTATTTTCATGATTTCTATTTTATTATTAAATATGTGTATACCTTTCATTGTGGCTGTATTTATTTTTTTAGAAAATAGTTTAACCTTTGAGTGTAATTGCATTTATTTGATGGCACTGTGGATTCATGCTCCTGAAAGTCTTGCTGATTGGTTAACACTACCATTTATATTCGTACTAATTTTACTAAGAGTAATTGGGTATCCTGGAAAGAGCCTTCAAGTAGCTGGCTGGTGGCAGTGTGGAGGTGGCATAGGTAAATCTGTGCATGAAAATCAAATCTGAGAGTGTATCACATACTTGGAACAGTGACACAGAGCACTGATTTATGCAGAGAGAAAGGTGAGGTCTTATTTGGGGCCTTAAGGGAAAGTCCTGCCCCAGGACCGGAGTGTGTTCCCTGTGTGCTCTTAAGGGAAATTGTGTTTGGTGCAGAGAGCTGCATTTGAAAATACACAGCATCTGTTTTTGTTCTAAGTGGCCATTCACCACCAGTATCAGTGGTGAGGATTGAAGCTCGATTACTGGCCCAGAGGAGGGACTTCACAATGCAAGATATATAACCATTTACACATATATACTTCTCATCCGATGTTGCCCCAAACCTGCAAATTTATTCATCCAATACTTGGTATCTGTTAAGTGTTAAGGTTTGTAAAGTTGGGAGGGGGAGTAGGTATGTTTGTGTTATTGTTTTCCTGCAGTCATCAGTAAGGAATTTTTGAGCTCTGTAGAGAGATCCTAGTTTGCAGAGTTGATGGCTAGTAGTACATGTTGGTCATACTAGGGACCATCATTGCTTAATACTCCAAGGAGTTTAGTTTGTATGCATTTCATTTTAGTTTTATTGATTTTATTGACAGGAAATGGAATGATTGTTTCTGATCAGAGTAGATTTTACAGATGAAAAGCATCTGTTTTTTAAGCATTTAGGAGCAAGTCTGAGTTATCTAGCCTGGTTTCAGTGGCTAAGAAGGTCGGTTTGAACAAGGCAGGTGAGTGTGACATCATCTGAGTATTGTACCAGGGTAGCTTGTTCAGTGGCAAAGTGTATATTACTGATAAATATATTGAAGAAAGGGGGCCTTGAATTGATCCCTCATGGATGTCGACTGTTACTGGAGGAGTAGTCTTGATGTCATTTCACAGCTTGGTTTCTGTTTGATAAGTAGCTAATAATGGGATATTGAGGCCTAGAGAGATTAACTTCTGGACGAGTTTTTGGTGTGCTACTATATCAGATGTTTTTTTACAGGTCCAGGGAGACCGTTGAGGCTACCTTTCCATTGTTTCTGAATTGATTAACAGTATTGGTGATGTTTAGAAGGGCAGTAGTGATGATGTGGTTAGGTCAAAAGCCATGTTGAAAGGAAGAGAGCAGGTTGTGATAGGAGAAGTGTTTGAATAGCTGGGTGTTGATACATTTTTAATATTTTCAATTGGGTTGGTAGAATAACAATTGAGCATTCGTTTGTAGAACTTCCTACTTTTTGGAGAGATAATGTATGAAAATTTCCACGTATTAAGGATGTGGCTCTCTTGTATCGATCTGTCAAATAGTATGGAAACAAGGAATGGTATAGCCTCTGCTGCTATTTTTAGGAACTCAGCTCGTAACTTGTCAGAAGCCAAGCTGGTGGTTTACAATTTTAGTAGGTATTTTTTGTTGCGGTAGGGACACTATCAAGTTTAATACGTTTGTTAGAGTTGAGGGTAATGAGTTTTCTTTGTTTGGTGACAAGGCTGAGTTTTCAAGGTGGGTGTTTGAGTTGCTCTGTTACCTGGATAGCTAGTTGTTGGGGGTGTAGAGGTTTGTCTAGGGTTGAGCAGTGATTTTAAGGACTGCCTGAAAAGTTTGGGATTATTTTGGATGAAAATTTTGTAGATCATTAAAATATAACTTGCTAATAACTGTTTTTTTGTGAGATTCCTGAGATGCATATAATTTTTTAGGGTTGTTTGATTTTATCTTTGTAGTCATTGTTAGCCAGGGTGTTGGGACGGATTTAACTCTCATTTCTGACTAGGGCTTATTTGTTCAATATGGTAAGGAAGATGTGGTTAAAGTGAGTAACTGCTTCATGTAGTGGGAAGGTTTTTAGGCAATTCCAGTTGTATTTGTTTATGGTTGTAAAGAGTTTAAGGTTGAAAGATTATGCAAGTTTCAGACTTATTTGCATACTACTTGTCTCTTAATGTTTGCCTGCTGTCTAATACTGTTGGTACATAGATGTACTATATGGTAAAGTTCCCCTGTCATTTATGTTGTAAGGGTTGTTTGCAAGAATCCAATCCATTGTGGTTTCTTTGCTTGTTATAATTTTAGTTGCAAGAACCCAAATAAGTTTGACAGGTGCACTGTTGGTTATTTCTTTCCTGTCAATGTTTACATTGCCTAAGATTATAGTCTCTTAATTTATATTCTGTATCCACTCTAGAAAATTTTCAGTTGCATCTAAATTATTTTCTGGGGGGGAATGTAAGGTTCTGTAGGCAGATGGATTTGCTATTTAGTTGGAGGTGGATACTAAGAATTTTGGCATTTTGAAATGAGGTATTTTGAGTGTGTTGGGTTAGTTCTAGGTTGGTGGTAAAGATTATTGCTACTCCACATCCTCTTTTTTGCTAGTCTGTCTTTAGGATTATGTTATATACAGAATGGATTATTTCATTATTAAAGTCTGGCTTAGCCAGGTTTCAATTGCAATAAGTACATGCGAAAGGGATGTGTGGAGGTCTTGGGTTTCGTTGCATATGCTTTGAAAGTTTGTTGAGAAGAAATATATTTTGATCTGATTAAGGTTTGAGAAAGGAGTTGTGTTATGAGATGGAGGGACTAGTTTTGCTTCAGTATTACTATGTGGGGCAGGAATTGGGATGGGTGTTAACACTTTAGAAAAGTTTAGTTGTAATATGCAGATATGAGTAAAAATATTTAGGTTTATGTAATGCATGTAGGTGGGTGGATTGTGATACCTCAGTGGATCCTTTCTAACACCAAATGCAAAAGTTACCCTAGCTCGCTCGCATTTACTCTCTACCCTTCTTCTTCTCCACTGTTTTACAACCTTAACAAATCAGACCTAAATAAAAACTATCATGCTCCTACAACCATATAGCCAGATTTAAATATCTTGGCTGGTTATGGACTCCCTCCACCTATTATTACATTACCCTCCCTACCCCAATTCAAAAAGTCTATAAATAAAATGTGTGTGTGTGTGTGTGTGTGTGTTTTAATAGTGAATGTGGAAACAATTTGGGAGATAGCAATGGAAAATGTGTTAAGAGATTGATGAGTTTGAGGAATTATGGGAGGGAAATTGTCTGTATATGTGGTTTCTAAGGTTACAGTGTGCATGAATAGGATAAGAATACTTAGTGGTTGCATTAAAAAGTTGGGTTCTAGAATGGAGTATGAGATATGGTACATACTTCATAGTATTGGACTAGGTGGTGTGGAGTAGGATTTAGGAACTCGAATAAGGCATTTTTGATTGAGAAAGTAGTAGATGTTGGATTATTCTAGTAGTGTATTATTTAGCTATGAGGCATGTTTGTGAGAATACACTGTAGTTTGGTTAGGAGTGGTGTTCTGTAGGGTAGAGGAGGATTTGGTGTATGCTTAGTATTGGTAGAAGAAAGTATTAGTGGTATGGGTTTTGAAAATGTGGATTGCTGTGGATGGCTGTGAAAACTTTGGGAGATTTATGGGAAGATAGGAGGGTAGGAGTGTAGGTTGTATTTATAGGTAGGTGGGGTTTCACCAGAGGGTGATTGGCTAAACAGTGTTGTGGGTTGTGCTAGATGAATATGAAAATAGATGCCGTAAATGTGGGTGGGGTATAGTAGGACACTGAAGTGGAGCCTGAGCATAGTGATGTACAACTTTATTCTACCAAAATAGAAACTTGCATTTTGGAAAAAGACTCATGCACGCTAACTTAGACTTCCTTGTTGAAGATGTTAACAAAGACTCCAAAGTGGTGTAACGAGATTCTGTATCATTATAATATATTTAATTAATATTAAGAAGTTTGTTACTCATTTCCTCATAATAAACAATATAAAAAACTTATCTTGTATCCCTTACTAATGGAGGCTCCTCATATCATTTAATATTAAACCTAACAGATGAATTTGATGACCCAGGGATAAGTTGTCTGTATCCTGATTTTATAATTTATAAAATAAGATGAAATTTATTTAACAACTTTTAAGATTCAGAGGGATTAAGTAGTTTTGTATCAAGATTATTTGGCTATATTATTTTCTTTGCATATAATATAGAGAATTTACAGTAAAATTTAAATCCTTGGAACCTGATTTGATGTAAATATAAACATATTGTTTGACAGGAGTAAGTATTGTGATGATATGCATATGAAGAAGGAAAGGGAAGCATATGTTTTAGGTTTAGCATTCAAACAGAAGAAAAAGCAAACAGTTCTTGTACAATTATATTTTTCCTTATACACACACACGTAATCTTTATTGGTTTACCATATTTCCATTCTGTGCCTTCCTGATGCTTGGTACACACCCACAGACACACTCTATTGGTTCACGATCATATTTCCATTCTGTGCAGTCCTGATGCTTGGTACACATACACACACACACACACAACTTCCATTCTGTGCAGTCCTGATGCTTGGTGCACTTTATTTATATTTGCATCGGTGGGTTGCTGTTTAATACCTTTCTATTGTTCCTCCTATCCCCTCCTTTTGTAGTACTTCAGTACCACTCTCCTTTGTTTCCATGAGTTTTCTCCTTTTCTTCTCCCTTGTTTTGCTCTACAGATTTTCGTGCTAGTCAGGAATCTATTGTCTATGTTCTCCCACTTTATCCCATCCTTTTTTCCGGTTTTGTCATTGTACTCTGTATCTTGGTGCTGAGCATTCTTTTGGTTTTACTCTCACTGTTCCCAGTCTCCCTCCTCCTGTTCCTAACCCCTACATGCCAAATTCCCATAAGAGATATTTTGTTGTTTTTTTTTGAATATTTCTTGTGTGTCTAGGACTATCTGCCACCCCAGAACATAAGCACCATTCCAGATGCCTCCTCAACAGATCTGCAGCAATTTAGAATTTTCTTGCCTTCCTTTCTATTTCAAACTATTTGTGAATAACGCTCAGTGTTTGTTTCCCCCAGTTTGTTTACCTAGTGGATCTTCTTGGCACATTTGATTATCTGTTTACTGTACCTGTTTTCATTCATTTCACAGTTGCCTCTTCTGTGTTCTCCCTGGTGTTTTCATATATTGTCTTCAACCTGCCTTTTTCTTGACTTGCCCATGTTTTCCATGGTGTCCTTCTTTTCAACTTTTCTTTCACCACCTTCATCATATTTCGTGTCTCCTTTTCAGTTTTTGACCATTTCTTCCTCAGCCTTCTATATGAACATCACTTATTAGAACTGCATTTTCTCTGGACATCTCGTCCAAAGTCTTCCACACTCTTTTACACCTTCCCATGTCAATTCCCTTTTCTTCCTCACCTCCAGTGCTTGCTTCATACCTATGACACTTTTCCCCATGCTTTCTCTCCTATCTCTTCCACACCATGCTTCCCCACCTTTCAGTGGGGCCTGTTTGTTTTGCTTGTGTATCCTTTCTATGTAACTCACTGGATACTTGCTTTGTGGTTGTTGCCCTTTTCATCAACCCATCTGACCATATTCTATGCCACAGGATATAAGGGTATTTTTCTGACTCCCCACAAACCTTTAAATCTTCTCTCCTTGGATTTCTCTTTATCATTATGCATTTGTGCAAATCATTCATTCATTAGGTCTACTGGCATGTTTCTTAGTGTGTGCATTAATCCGATCATTCTTACTGCATTGCCCATTCCTAGTTGGGTTCATGTCTAGTCCTCTCCCATCTCCATGATTGTATTAATTTTGAGCATTGTTTTTTCTAATTTCTTGCATATTTTTCTGAGATTGTGATCCCTACTAGGACTTTCCTTTCCCTCATCTTATACTGACCATCACTGTCGTCCTCATTTTGCTCAGCATCCCTGATACCTCCTCCAAATTTGTGAGCACCTACAGTCCTATCTCTGTTGCTGCGTCTGTCATCTGCGAAGAAAAGTGCACAATAATCTGCAATTAGCAGAAACTGGGATTCTAACTCCTTCCAGACCTTCAGAGCCATTTCTTCTGTGACAAGTGTGTGAACAGACCTAGTTAGTGACAGAAAATGACTGATTTCTCTACTTCCATGGGTGTGGGACTGCCTCCATTTGTTAGTATTTCATATTCTGGACTTGTACACATTGGCTATATCCATCTTATGAATTTGTCTTCCATATTTCTAGTACTTTCCAAATGTATTTCCATATGTGTCAAACGCTTTTGGGGAATCAGAAAAAACATATCCATTTTTGTTTACATTTTGCTCCGCACTGAAAGCAAATTCTGTTAGGGGCCTAAAAGTTGATCTTCCCTTCCCTCTCCACCTCAATGACTCTATTCTGTCCCACTTGAATTATCTGTAAGAGCAAGTTATCAAATCTCCAAGCATCTTTTCCATTATTTTGACATATTTATATGATGCCTAACTGCTTACAGGCCCCCCCCCCGGTCTTCCTCCTTTTGTTATCACTACTGTGGCCCTTTTCCTTGAGGCTGATATATTGCCTGTTCTGCCAATCCTTTCCAGTTCCTCAGTGTTCTCCATATCATTCCCCCACCCATTTGTAGAATTTTATTGGGTTTTGACCTGGAACCCAGGCTTTCTTGTCTCTCAGTGGTGCTGTTGCCTTGTTCATCTCCTCTTTTGTGATATCATTATTTTGTCTTTCTCAGGGCTTCTTGCATTTTGTATTAGTCTCCCTTGTTTTCAAACTTCCAGCATGAATAAAATAGTAGTAGTAATCTTTTTGTGTTTTGTCACAAGGTGTTTTCCCTGGACTTTCCCCACTATTCCATAGTAATGTTTCCAATACTACTACTACAAAATCATCACTGTCATTACTATGCTCTCTAATTCAATTTTTTCTGGCCTCCTGAAACTACAGCTCTTCTGTCTTCCCTTTCTCCCTGCATCCTCCCCAACATTTCTTTGAGTTGCATCTGTAGTTTGTTGATCTCTTTGTTCTTGTGGCTTCTGTTACATCCATCTGTCTCATAATTCCCCCAACTGTGGCTTTAATGCCATTTCACCATTTTCATCCTATGATGTCTCTGCTTGGTTTTGTGACATTTTTTACTTTCGCTGTCAAGCTGTGTAGTTTTTTCCTGTCTTGGTTTCTCCATTATAGCTTGCTGATGGCCATCAAATCCACCTCTCCTCCTGTCTTTCTATTGCCACTGTGTGGTTGAAGGCAAACCTCTCCTGTCTGTATAGTTCGTTCACTTTATCGTTTAGGTTCTCCTTCCCTTAGATTCTGTCTAACTTGCTGACTTGTGTTAGATGATTTATAGTCAGTGTGTATTCCCTCTTTTATGCATGCAGCCCTCTCTATAGATCCTTTCAGCCTCCCTTGGCTGATTATTCTCCCAGATTTAAGCCTCCTGTGCCCTCTTTTCTTTGCATCCTGTTTCAGCTCCATCTGCCTGTCCTCTTTGTTGACTTATGCCTCTTATGTCGTCCCATGTTTTACTTGTGCCCTTAGCTTTCCTGTTTTGACAAATACAGCCACACCTACTGCTATTTACAGTAATTGCTGTTTTACAAACTCCACCACTGCTCCCCCCACCATTTAACATTTTATCAAACCCTTCCTTCTCTTATGTTTTAGATTTCCCTGTGGTGCATGTGTCTGAGTACATTGTACTTGTCATAGTACATGTCCTTTCCCATGCTCCTCACCTCTTCCCATTTCTTCTTTTCTCAGTTGTCTGCATGTTATAATGTGCAAGTAAGGAGCTTACCTAATGTCTTTAACTGTCCCTCATTGTTTGGTAATCCTTTCTTTGCCTTCAGTGTTGGTGCCCCTGTTTTGCTAGTATTTTTCTGCCGTATTCCTCCACAGATGCTCGTTGCCAATGTCTTGTTCACCCTGCTTTCATTTCCTCTTTTTTCATATTCCTCTATTCATCTGTTTTATGCAGTCCACTGTACTGTTTTGTTTTCTTCTCCTGTACTTCATATTCAGTTTTGGCTTCTATGCTTGCTCTGCTTTCTTTCTCCCTCTTTTAAATACTGTCCTGCAATCAGCCAGGACTCCCACTTTTGCACTTCTCTCCTCTTCTGTCACATTTTTGTGCGTTTGTAGCCCTTGTTAACCAGTCCAGCTTTATAAGACCCTTAACATGTCTATCAATGAATCTCCCGAGCAATCCATCACACTTTCTTTTAGTCTGCTCTGTTCCTATCTTGTTTCTCTGCAATTTCTTACTCTGCTTCTGTCATTGTTCCAGCCCTCCGTCTTCATGTTTATGTCTCTGTCCTAGTCATTCCTCTCAACCTCTTAGTACAAAAATCTGGACAGAGCCAAAAATCATGTGTGGGGGAGCAAAAGGTCACTCGGGGACAGATTTTAAATATTGCTCTTAGAAAGTTGATAAAATAACAGGTTTTGCATTAGCATGCATGTTTTTGAAGGATATGAAGTCTCGTAGTCAAATGTTTGACATTTAGTAACAACTTCAATTTGCCAGAAAAACCACACATTTCAAGATGAACACACTGAAAATACGAGTGAAAAAGCTGGACATTCTTGAAAAACCTGGAAAGCTGAGATGTGTGCTGCTAGTCCTGGTTTCTTCTCTTGTGCCTTTCTGTGTGGTTCAGGATGGCATAGGCTTTATTTAGCCCTTTTTTTTTTCTCCTTACTTCTGGCCCTGTGTCACCCAAGAGTCTTGATACTTCCTGTTTGTTTCTATTTTTCTAGTGTTAACTGTAATAATTAATTTCTAATTTGTTTCTCCTTCAGAAGTGCATCTCTCACTCTGCCCATAGTTTGTACAGGTTCTGCTGCTACTCCATTGACACAGCACAATGTTTGAACCTCTTCAATTGCCATTTCCTCCCTAAATAACTTTATTTACCATTTTTCAGTTTACCTCTTCCATGGACAAGGCGATCTATTTATTCTAGAGGATTTTCAAAATGTCTAGGTAGAGACATAGCTAGGGTTCGGTGAAGGGGCAGCCTCCTTGGGCACAAGATGTTATGGGGTGCAATTTGGAGATGGTAAGCCATAGCTAGTGCAGTATTCATGTCTATACTGGCAATCCCTTGATTAGGAGTGCCAGAGATTTTTTTATCCCCATTTTACAATTGAGGGGTGGCACTGGGCACAAGATGAGATAGCCATGGCACTGTGGCTGGGTATTGGACCCAAGGGTGCAATGACATCACCTTTAATAGAGATAGAAGGTTAGCCTGTCTTCTTTTTTTTTTTTTTTTTTTATACTGGCATCGGAGTAATCCTTGACCAGCTTTCGATACATTTGCTTGGGTAACCATTTCTCTTATTTTAAAGTTGTGGATTCAGGATTGTGTGTGGGTGTTGGTGTGGGTGTCTTGTTTGCCCTCCATTGTTACTATCTGGTTTGTCAGAATATGCGTATTCTCTGCCATAGTTTCCTCAGGTTTAGGTAGATAAAAACTTTTTTCTAAGCGCTCGATGAACTGAAGAAGTCTTCCAACTCTGTTTCCTGGATCAATTTAGATATCCCTATTATGTGACTTTTCTCAGCTGGATCCTTGTTCATGCCATACAGTTTTCCTGCTTAGCTTTTCCCAGTCTTTCTAATTCAATCATCCTTGGTTTGTGGACTGTGGCTGTGGATTTCAGATAGTACTTCTGTCGTTTTTCTGGTCTTTTTCTTTTTCATTTTGTATCTCCTTTTGTTAGCCTTTCATTGTTTCCTTCAGTTCACTAGGCCTACACTTGCTGTTAATCCCATTAGAGTTTGAAACAGTTTGTATAGTTGCTCATCTCATAGGGATGTTGGGAAAGTCTTCAGATGCTCATTTGCTGCTTTTTTGCTTCCATTTTTCCTCCTTTGGTTACTTATTTTCTGGAAAACATTTTTTTTTCTTTTTTTCCATCAGTGTTTGTCTGGAGCTCAGAGCCTAAGCTGCCATCTTGATTCAGCTCTCTCCCTCCCTATGACCTAAAACATTCACACAACACTAAATCTATCTTCTTACCTAGCCTTTATTCTAACTATAATCCCCAAACACTCACATGCACACCTAAGCCCTAATTACAAAACTTTTGGTAAATCCCAAAGTTTCACCATTAGCAAGAAAAAAAACTCTTCACTTACTTGCCACAACAAATATTTCTCTGCTCAACAGCTCTGATATTCAAAAAAGCTGACATTCACTAATGTGGACATTTGACAAATTTTCTAGGCATGAAAAACTTTCAAAGTGACCTTTGAATAATTGTGCACCTCATATCTATCTCTCTATCTATCTATCTGTCTATCTATCTATCTATCTATCTATCTATCTATCTATCTATCTATCTATCTATCTATCTATCTATCTCTCTATCTCTCTATCTCTCTATCAGGGGCTAAATGATGTGTCCTTGTTATCTGATTCTTATATTCTTTGAAGATTTAAGCCACTAAGTACTATATGACCCCTGCCCAGGGTTTTTCCATTATAAAGTTTTGCTTTTGTTCTTTCACTCTGCTTATTGCAGTCTTCTCTTATAAAAGCTGCTACATCACCCCATATTCCTTTTACACACACCTGCAGTAAACTTTGAAACCCATTTTTTCTCATTCACCAGTATGTGTTGACAGAGGTCCAGGATTTCAAGGTGGCTAATACTGTTAAGGTTACTGATGCAGTTGGCGGGAAGCGGCACTTATTCATGTCCACCCTTCTTGTACATTATTACATTTTTAGCTTTTATTTTTATTTATTTTTTGCCCAGTTACTGCTAGTTCTAGAATATACCTTGTTTAGAATGAATGATATCCCTCTCCCCATTCTGTTACCAGCTAACAGGAAGTGACGTCTGAATCTGTCAGACTTCGTTTTCATTAATTATGTCTTTTCCATGAGATGTTTTCAAATACAAAAATCACAGACAGTGAGGCTATTGTTCAAAGACTGATTTGCAGGGACACAATTTGACAGTGTTTTGGAATTAAAAATGGGATCTTGAAATGCTAGAACTTTAACCAGGGTTGATGTAGGTGGGAATTTCATTTTCCCTGATGCATACTAATCTTGAAATTACAAAAATATTATTGGAGAGAGGGACAGTCCTCTGCATGTGTGTGAGAGAAGCCTGACTACCACAAAATGTAGTTTTTCAGTTTTATGTTTTGGTGATGGAAAGTTGGGTGTTGGCAAATTGACGATCAGTGGTTATGTATCTACAAATACTATGTGATCTCAAATGTAACTGTCATTGAAAAGTTTTTTTTTTTTTTACAATGCACTTTCAAGTGGCATATCTAACGATTCATGTTCAAGGATACTCCTCTGTAAATTTAATGTAATGAAGAGATATTCCTTATAACTGTGAGTTTCTTATGCTAATTCTGAAACTTTGGGCAGAACTATCACTAGTTTGTTCCAACAAATTTCAGTCAAGATTCTGCCTTACATGTATGATTATGAAACCACTCAGGATTATAACATTGAGACTGTTGTCTGACTCTAGCTGAATGTAGCAATGAGAGGAGTTTTATTTATTTGTTTACTTGGTAACTGTGTAAGTGAACTGACTTTTTTCTGATCATTTTCAACCACAAACTAGACTACAGAGGGGCCCATATCCACTGCATATTTGTCTTCAGTAGGGTGTGGTTATTTATTTAATTTTAATTGCCTCTCTTTTTCTTGCTGTATGCGATGCATTTTACTTGTTCATCCATATCCTTGTTTGTTACTTCTTTCTACTTCTGTTTTTATATAATACATATATTCCTAAAATACTGTTACATTGATCTACCATGAGTTGTTCTTGTTGCATATAACTCAAAACAGCTATGTCTTATTGTAATACCCATTGTAACATTTCAGTGGAGATGGGCAAACCTTGTTAAAAAAGTGTGTATACTAGTGAAAGGAAAATAGCACCCTAAAACCAATGCTTCATTGTCCGAGTAAAATTCCTCTGTATGAAATGATTTCTGCAGTATCACATACAACATTTATCAGCTGCCCCAGTGCACACTGTGCTGAGTTTGCATAAAACTATCTAAGGAATGTGTTACCTGGGTTTTTGCATTTTATTGACCACTGCATTTTTAAGATAGTTATCCCCCCAAAAAAAGTGGAGCATGAAAAAGTTAGCCCTTCCATTGGGTATCACACATATTGAGAATTCACAGGTCTTTTGCTATATAAAGTCGGTCTCAGCTGAAAAAAGCATCTGAGGCTAGGATTTAAGGAACTTTGATACTTTGCGCTTGCCCGGGAGAATAGAGGAATGTTGGAGATCCTGTAGCTATTCCTTAAATTTCACATAAAAACACAAAAACATAATTTACACAGTTTCTGTAGCTGAAAAATTGCACGTGTGTGTTTGTGTGTGTGTGTGTGTGTGTGTGTGTGTATGTGTGTGTGTTTGTGTGTGTGTGTGTGACAGTGAGACCGAGAAAAGGAGCAAACAACTGAAACCATTAAGAGTCACTGGAAAATATTTACTTAAACTCTGACAAGATTCTGAAAGCAGTAATTCTGAGTACTGCATTTCTGACATGGCACTCATGTTCATTGGGCAAGTAAATTATAAAATAAAAGAAAATCTTGAAGGACATGACTAATAGGGGAACACAAAGGACATTGTAAGAAAGAAAAGAACCCTTTTCTCAAAAAAACAAAAAATTGTCATTTGCAAACCATTTTGAGAAAGAGAACTACCAAGTGCTAAACGTGAAAGCTGCAGCACTTTTGGAAGTACGCTTTCAAAGGGCAGACTTAATATATACTGAACAGCAGTAGAATGCTAATAAAGTTTGCATGAAACCATCAGCCTATAAGAAGACAGCTTATGGAAAGGATTAAACTGGCTCATCATTGTTCAGTTATAAGCTAGGCAAACCTGGGAACGAGTTTTGAAGTGTGACCGTAGTGTTTATATCTGGCAGGGTACATTAAAAAGCACACAATAGATGTTACTTTGTAGTCTTTTTCTTTAATTTGCAACTGCTTATCGTTCAGCTACAATCAAATCTAGCAGCTTTGTTCTATTCTACTTTGCTTGGATATAGGTTCATAGGTATGTACTAGGCTAATGGCCCTGGAGCCTGTACAATCTTAGCCCATAGGATTACACTGGCATCATGCCACCTGACCTTTGTTCCCAGTGCCTCTGTTAAGTAAAGCCATTGGAGTGATCTCTGGAGTGAATTTTCTATTTCCCATCCACTCATCACAATCCCTCTTTAAAAGGGCCAGTGAGGTGCTCTGCTTGACATGTATGGGAAGCCTATTCCATAGCATGGGCAGTCTCTGGGTTATGAACCTGTCCCTCCAGCATATTCTGTTGATTGTGATAATGAGGTTGAGGTCTCTGGAGTGTGTGGTGTGGAGGGATTGGGATTTCTTTAGCTGTAGCATTTCTAATGGATCTGGGTCAAACATGGCTTTGTAAGTCAAGCAGAGATTGCCTGTAAGTAGGCGATATGAGACAGAGAATAGTTGGAGTTTTTTTGAGTCTGTCCATATAGGACAACTGTTTAAGGCCTAGGATCCTCTTTGTGATGTACTTCTGTGGCCTCTCCAGTTGTTGCAGGTGTTTAGTGAGGTACATACTAAATAGGACATTGTACTCAATGATTGGCCTAATGAGGGAAGAGTAGAGGGAGACAATGACCTCTTTCTTCCTGGATGCAAAACCCTTAGTAATGAGATGTCACATAGGACTTTCTGACCACAGTGGCAATGTTGTGGTCAAAAGAGGTTGCTGTCAGCCTGTATTCCCAGATCTCTTATAACGCCTTCTGTGTTAAATGTACTACCATCAGTGTGGTAATCCATGGGAACCATTTTTTCTCAAAGGGGATGACAACACATTTTTTGGCATTGAGCTAAAGGCCATGGTTCTGACACCAGTCGTTGGTCTTGGTGAGCCTTTCTGAAGGATATCAACATCACTTGGGGAGTTAATAATAGCTCCCAACTTGCAATCGTCTGTGAACTTAGTCAGCCAGAGTCCATTAGTGTTGGCCTGGACTTCAGTGAAGTAGATACCAAACAGGAGGAGACCCTGGACCGAACCCTGTGGGACTCCACTCATGACTGATCAGCAGTCTGACTTGGAGTCAGCTACTTTAACACTGCGGGTTCTACCTGTGAGCCCCTTTGCAACCCACCTAGTGATATAGGGGTTGATGCCTAGCTTAGTGAGTTTTTCTATGATTCCTGAGTGGGAATGGTATCAAAGACCTTGGCCAGATCAAGGTAGGCTGTATGAACCACCTTGCCTTCATTCACAGTTCTTGTGACTGACTCAAAGAAGTTGACCAAGTTGAGCAGGCATATGATTTACCCTTCACAAAACCAAACTGTGTGGGATCCAGAGTTTGGAGATTCCCTATAACATTGTTTATTAGGTCCATGATGAAGCGTTCCATAGCTTTGCATATCAGACTTAACAGGCTAATGGGGTGGTAGTTACCAGGGTTTGTAGTTGCTCCTCCTTTGTTGCGAGTGATGACTGTAGCAGTGCACCATTCAGTAGGGACAAAACCTGAGGTGAGGCTGTGATTGAACAGGGCACACAGGTGAGGTGCCAGTTTACTCTGTAGTTCATGTAGAACACAGCCAAGGGTATTGTCAGGTCCCATAGATGCTGTATTCTTGGCCTTGGACAGTGCTGTTTTAACCTGTGCAGCAGTAATACAGGGTGCCTGGCACTCTATTGGCATTGTGACTGGTCCTTTGGGGGGAGGGGTAAAGTTGGCACTGACTCTCTCTCTCTCTCTATATATATATATATATATATATATATATATATATATATATATATATATATTGGCAAGATCTGTTGGCCCTGTATAGGGTGTACCATTGTGCAGTAGCTCAGAGCAAATCTGGGTATTGCCGTGGAGATTCTTTACATAACTATAGAAGACCTTGTGGTTGTCTTTATCTGCTGCAATTCTGTTTTCAATGCTAGCTTTAGAGGATTTGATGAGGCATCTCAACTTTTTGTTGAGGCTGATAAGGGAGTTTTTCCAGTCTTGGGACTTCACTTTATTCCGCATCAGTTTCCTCCCCCTGTTGTAGAGTTTGTTTATGGCAGGGGACCACCAGATTGGCTTCCTTTTTTGGAGGAGAATGTCTTGGTTCTACTGGGTATGGTGAGATCTATTCATTTGTGTACATGTTGATACAGTGCATTTGTGTATGATTCGGCGGTCATGTAACTATTCCCCATCTGTTTTTTAGGAGCCCAAAGTTAGCTTTGAAGAAGTTTTTCATGGTGGGTACTTTTGCAGGGGGGATATGGATTTCCAAGGTGATTAGTTTGTGGTTGGATCTAACCAGGGAGGAGTTGACTATTGGTGTAGAGCAACGGTTTCCCATGTTAGTAATGACCGGGTCAAGGATGTTGTTACCTGTAGTGGGGGTAAGAATTGAGCTGGTCCAGGGCATTGGAATTAATGAATTCCAGGAAACGATGGGCAAGTGTATTGGTACATGAGTAGTTTTCCCCGTTAATCAAGGGGTAGTTGAAGTTGCCCAGTATGTGTGTTAGGTTGGACCCTAATATTCTCCAGGGTGCTTAGAAATGTGGAGTGAGAGTCTTGGGACATGGTAGGGGATCTATAACAGGCTACAACCTGAATCTCTGTCTTACCCAATGTTAGCTGCATCTGAAGTATCTCAGATGCATTATGTTGGGCTACCAGTCTGGAGGTGTGCACATCCTTTATTAATATGGAAACACCACCACCTTTGGAGCTTCAAGTCCAAGTTCTGGGGCCGAAAGGTGTGGAATGAGTTATATCCTGGTAGTGCAGGGGTGCTTTCTGCTGCCTTGAACCAGGTCTCTGTTATGGTGCAAATGTTGATCCCCAGTTTAATGAGTGCTTCAGTTGAGTGCATCTTGAGATTTAGACTTCTAGCATTGAGCAGCATGACCCTCAAATTGCATTTGTTTGTAGCTGTTATGGTGGTAATTTGGTCTTTGGAGCACTGCCTAAAAAAAGACACTATAGTGGTATCTGGAAGCCCGGGGGTGACAGATGCAGGGCATCTCTAGCAAAGCATCAAGGTCTGTCAATTGTCATGCCTGGCAGATGGATACTGGATCCCCTTAGAATAACACCAGAAAATTAGCCATTTGTTAAAATCAATCATTTTCTGCTTGTACTGTCGTATCATTCTGGGTGATGGTCGGATGCTGCTCAGTTCTAGGTTCATACCTGCCTGGGCTTCATAATCTGAGATCTCCTCCATGTCTCTCTTCATGTAGTCCAGGGAAGTACATCTCAGGTCACTCACACCCACATGTACAATGACTGAATCATATTTGTACCTGTTGTTGAGGGACCCGAGTGCGTGCGTTATGTGGTGGATCCTGGCACCTGACAGGCAGCTGACTGTTACATTCTTCTTATTCAACCTAGTGAGTGGGACATCAGTGTGCCTCGGTATCAAGTCACCTATGACTAGTGTGTTGGGCATGCTGTTTTGCCTTAGGGGCTTTGGTTGGGTGGCACACTGTTTAGGAGAGTTATGTGTCTCATGATTAGTGTTGTCTTGTGGTAGCTGAGTGCATTTCTGCCTTGGAGGTCCCTGCTGTTTGGGTAGATTTTTTGAGAGCCTCCTTTTATGTGAAGGCAGTGCTGGTGTGTGTTCTGGAGGGCTGTGTGTTCTATGGGGTGTGGTGCAAGTATTGACCTTCTTTTCTTGACCAGCTATTCTGGTCTTGGCTGGAAAGTGAGTGGCTTACAATTTGGATATGTAAGTGCATCTCTCGCAAGTCTAAGTGTTGGGAGGTAAGAGGAGAGGCTGTCAGTGTACATGAGGCAGTTGCTACATTGCTGGAGGATGCCCAAGTTTACCAGGTTAATAGGAGAAAGTACAGGGAAACTGACCTTTAGACATGCCTGGAGGGCTTGGCATTAATAAGTACTGGAGCTGTTTCCTGGTAGAATATTTAGTGCTGGTAGCACTTTTGTGTGCTACAATAATTGCTACAAGAAGTCTGGTAAAGTGCTAGACTAATAAGCTAGTAAAAGTGCATCCCACTGATGATTTAGAAGGCTTCCCTTCAGCACAGAAAGGCTTGGGGGGGTGCTTAGAAGCTTACAAACAGTCCTGCCAGCAAATCTGTATCTGGAATAGACTAGTTACAGGAAAGGCAGGAAACAAGCTTAGAACCCAGATTAGTCCATTTAGCAGTAGTAGTTGGAATACAGCCATTATTTGTCTATATTGTGTGTGTGTATATATATATATATATATATATATATATATATGTGTGTGTGTGTATTTGTATTTATATATATATATATATATATATATATATATATATATATATATATATATATATACATACATATATATATACATACATATAATATATATATACATATACATATATGTCAAACAGAGCATCTCACTGGCCCTCTTCAAGAGAGATCATTGAGTGGATGGGAAATGGAGCATTCACCCCAGGGATCATTCAAGTGGGGTTCTACTTGACAGAGGCACTGGGAACTAAGGTCTGGTGGCATGATAGCAGGGTAATCCTATGGACTAGGCTTGTAAAGGCTTTGGGGCCATTAGCCTAGTACACACCTATAAACATATATATATATATATATATATATATATACATATACATATATATATATATATATATATATATATATATATATATATATATATACACATACATACATACATATATCCTCCAGGCTAGTTGCGCAGCATAATGCATCCAAGGTTATCCAAGTGCAACTAACTCTGGGCAAAACTGCAATCCAAATTGTAGCTTGCTACAGATCCCCCACCATGCCCCAGGATTCCCACTCCTCTTTTCTTGATCTATTGGAAAATATTAGGTTCAACCAAACACCGTAATGGGCGATTTCAACTACCCCACCATTAACTGGAAAAAGTACTCATGTACCAACTCCTTTGCTCAACGCTTTCTGGAATTCATAAATTCCAATGCCCTGGATCAACTTATCCACACCCCCACCAGGGGCAACAATATCCTAGAGCAATTCATTACCAACATGAGTGACTGGTGTTCCACACCTGAAATCAACTCCTCGTTGGTCAGATCCGACTATAAGCTTATCACCCTAGATATCCACATCCCTCCCCTACCCACCATTAAGGAAACAATAGTAAAAAAATTTTCCAAAGCCAACTTCATGCTTCTTAAGACAGTAGTGGCAAACTTCATGACACCCATGCAGATGGACAATACAGTTACAACTGCTGAATCCTACATAAATGCACTATAAGCACTTACAGGAGTGCATGGATCGTGCTATCCCAAACAGAACCAAGACACTATCCTCCAAAAAATGGAAGCCAATCTGGTGGTCCCCTACCATAAACAAACTCTACAATAGAAGGAAGAAACTGTTGCAAAAGAGTAAAATCCCATGAGTGGAGGAGCTTGCCTGGTCAGCCTCAGTAAGAAGCTGAAATCCTTTATAAGAACCTGAAGGACGACTTTGAGGCAGTCACCAAAGTCATTGACGAGGGTAAGGTGGTTCACACAGCCTATCTTGACCTCGCCAAGGCTTTTGATACTATCCCCCATTCTGGAATTATAGCTAAACTCACTAAACTAGATATACATCCCTACATCCCAAGGTAGGTTGCCAACTGGCTCACTGACAAAACCCACACTGTAAAAGTTGCAGACTACAAATGTGACTTCAAACCAGTGATAAGTGGAGTACCACAGGGTTCAGTCCTGCGACCTCTCCTGTTTGGTATCTACTTCTCTGAAGTACAGGCTAACAGAGAAGACCTCTGGCTAATGAAGTTTGCAGATGACTGCAAACTAGGAGCCATAGTAGAGTCTCCAAATGATGCGGACATCCTACGGAAGGGTCTTACTGAGACAGATGCCTGGTGGCAGAGGCATGGCCTCAAGCTCAATGCCAAAAAGTGCATTGTCATCCCCTTTGGTAATAACTCTGTACCCACGAACTACCATATAAATGGCAGTCTACTTAACACCGAATGTGTGATAAGAGCCCTTGGGACCCAGATGGACAGTAGTCTCTCCTTTGATAATCACATCACCACAGTAGTCCGGAAATCCTATGTGGCACACCTCATCACAAAAGGGTTCTCATCCAGAGGTCATTGTTCCCCTCTACTCGGCACTCATTAGACTCATTATAGAGTACAACGCCCCTTTTGGAATGTACCTCACAAGACATCTGCAGCAGCTGGAAAGGCCACAGAAGTATCTCACAAAGAGGATTACTGGCCTCAGACAGATGCCCTACACTGACCATCTCAAAAAACTCCAGCTTTACTCTGTAGCATATCACCTACTCCAAGGAGATCTCTGCCTAGCATATAAAGCTGTGTTAAACCCAGAGCTGTTGGACATGTTACACCTTAAGAAATCCCAATCCCTCTGAGCTACATGCTCTAGGGACCTAAACCTTGTCACCAGAACAAACAGGACATGCTGGAGGGATAGATTCCTACCCCAGAGACTTCCTATAGTCTGGAACAAGCTACCCATCTATGTCAAGCAAAGTTCCTCAGCACTCAAGAAAAATCTTGATGAGTAGATGAGAAATAGGAAATAAACCCCGGGGATCATTTCTGTGGCTCTGCTCGACAGGGGCACAGGAAATTAACTTTCTTGGGTGGTGTAAGCCAGGGAATCTTGTTGGCTAGGCTTACTTAGGCCCTTGGGCGATAGCCTAGTACCTACCTATGAACCTATATGTATATATCTATATATATATATATATATATATATATATATATATATATATATATATATATATAGATGTGTGTGTATGTATGTGTATATGTATGGGTATATATATATATATATTTATATACATATACACTCATTTAAAAACTTAAAATTTTGCTATTTTTGAAGGAATATAAACACTAGGCTATTCTGTGTTTAGGTTGGTCTTTTATCCATTTAAATCACATTTTGAGTGCTCTCATTTGTTGTAAAGTTTTCAGTTGAACTTCATCAGAAAATAATTTAGTGAATCCAGGCTTATTATTTAACTGGTGTGGTGAGCAGCCGGGGGATGGGTTAGGGAGTTCCCTAATCCCTGAACCTAGGTTTATTGTTTAACTGGTGTGGTGAGTGAGGAATGGGTTAGGGAGTTCCCTAATGCATTTAAGGAGACTGAAAATGCTCAGATTTTCATTTAGACCTAAGGATGTGTCTACTTGCTATTGTATCTGCCATTTAACTCTTTAACAGTAAGTTGTCTGTGTTTCAAAGGGGGTCAGTGATCCCTAGGGGATCTGTGAATTTTTCAATTGCTGCAAATTGGAGTCTGGATAACTGGAAGCAGGTCCTACTGTGCCTGGGTGGTGCATTGTAAGGGTCTTGTTTCTTGATGGCTCCCAATCCATTTTGTTGCATCTTTCGGCTTTTCCTGGTTAGGGGTCGCCACAATGGAACTCCGGTCCGCTGATGATTGGTAGTTGATTTTTACATGCAGAGTTACCAGCCCTGATGCACAACCTTCAACGAAGGTATGCCCATTCATGCATGTCTCCACGCAGAAGACGCTCTAGCTGAGAATCGAACCAGACAGCATTTTACTGTGAGGCGATAATGCTACCGCAGCACCACCACCATGGATCTGGCTCCCAATACATATATATATATATATATATATATATATATATATATATATATATATATATATATATATATATATATATATACACATACACACACACACACACATTTGATACAGATATGTTTCTGTGTTTAAATATCAGAGTATTATTGCATATGGTTAAGTCAAGCATTGCCTGTAAAAGATAATCACTGAATACTTTGAATGCCATTATCTAAAATATCTGTAATGGCATAAGTACAAATGTAACTTCTTTCATCTCTCAAGGTAATACAAATTTCTAGACATGGTAAAATGGCGTTGTACAGACTCCAGCCAATGCACCTGTCTGTGTGAACACAAAAGAAGTTAAATTGAATCTTCATTTTTTATGGAAATCTTGCTTTATCGACACAGCTCTTTTTCCCAATTGATGTGAGTCTGTGTTAGGGTGGGCAGAGTTTGAAGCTGTGTTTCTGAACTAGATTAGAGAAAGTCCTTGGCAAGGAGATTAGTGTTGTCAGTTTGTATTATGTATAGTATCTGTGTCCAAGTGTCTAGTGTAATGATACTGTTCAGGAAAGGGTTTTTCATAATGTAAGTTGCTGGTTTGGGGTTAGAGACTGGCTCAGGGAGTGGCTTAAGGTTAACACCTGAGAAAGATGGTGCAGGGAGGTGAATTCTTACAGATTTTACTCTTATACGAGTATATTAAATCCAGGGTTACACAACCACAGAGAAAAACAAAAGCCTACTCTCTCTGAATCACTAATAATTCATGAAGAATAAAAAAGTGCTGCTGCTAGTGAAACTATAGTGTTAGTTGACCCCTCATCCCCTTTAAACTCAACTAAGTTAGACCAACAGAAACCAGCATACCACTGACGTATTCTGTGCAATAGTGCCTTTCTAGTGAATGAAGGCCAAATTAAATTTGTAAAGTCCAGGTAAGCAAAACCGTGACCTGTTAATGTAGGCTGCTGTGTTTGTTGTCTTTGTTTATATTAAGTCTCAAACTTGGATCGTTATTCAGCTGATGTTTAATTCTGAAATGTGGTTATATTTTATTGTGAAAGAACAGACTTCTTTATCATATTATTGGCAACATATAATCAAAAAGTCTGATAAATTCTGACTACTACTACAACTACTGCATGATACACTGAAACAATGCTTGTTATCTAAAGTAAGATGCGTTAAGCTATTAGTTCAAACAGAATGAAGTAGGCATTGAATGCTAGAAGGCACCTTTCAAGTTCTTTCCACTTCAGTAACCTAGAAATTGAATGCAGTAAGACATATGTTGCATATCTCCCAATCTGGTTATGTAATTTTTTCTTTTATAAAAATGTTTCTTTCTTGATATCATGGAATTATATGTACTGATTTGATGCCGTTTAACATCCAGATTACACAGTCAGGCATATCATCCAAGAAAGTTGTTCAGTTCTACATACAAAGGGAGAATGAGAGAATCAAACCCAGAACAACAGAATAACCTATTAGTTCCTCATTCTCTTAGTTTTTTGCACATTTCTGCCAACATCCTACTTATTTTAAACATTATAAATTATGTCTGCACAACATTTTTTAAACTTCAAAACAATGAAAACTGCTTCAGGTAGAAAATACCGGACTGATTTAATTTAGTAGAAACAAGGCTGTCTAGTGCCATACCAAAGGGCAGCTATATTTTATTACCATATGCTTTCTCATAAATATGTACGATTCCTTTGAGTGCCTAGATTTGTTTCTAGCATGACAATACGTAACTGCTATAGCAACCTCAATAGGTCTCATGATTTTCCATAGTTATTGTGCAGTTACAAAACAAGCAGAAATAAACACATTCAAAAGTCATGAGATGATGCAAGATGAAGCAATTGAACAAAAAGTTGTTGGCGGCCTCTAAGCCACAAGAGAATTGAGCTGTAGCAAAAGAAATGGGAAACGGTGGGGAAATCCCATCAAACAGGAAGAAACAAGTTAAGTGATAGCTAATATATCAGGCACTTGTGAGATTTTTTAAATCATTAGTAGTTTAATAAAATTCATCCAGAAACTGAAAAGCAGTCTAAAATATTTTTTCCTTGTTTGATTATTGCACTCTGTATTAATTTAACTGTAAACCGAATGCAAGCATAACCATCTTTTTTTATTTCAGGAAGATGTGCTAGATTGTAGCGTCTTTTCTCAAACATTAACTTTTTGCAGAAGCAAAGTAATATGTAGTTAGACAAGTGAACACATATTTCAGGCTTGTATCAGTTTCTTTTCTAATGTTTTTACTCCTTTTCACATGAATCCAGCTGTCTTTATAAGATGCTTCTGTTCATTTGTAATTGTTTGTATACTTGGTAATACCCATTTTATAAATATTCTGTAATTCTGAAACACTTGTGCTTGGTTTTGCAAATTAAGTTTTTTTCAGCAGTGTAATGCTATTACTTTGTCATATGAAAAAATAAAGGCTCACATAGTGTCAAGCTCCCAAACAGGGACTCATACCTCTCAAGTGTACCGTATTGCGAGGAACATAACCCATTTGGGGCCTTAAAGTTCATGTTCCTCAATGTTCCACATTGAAAGGATTTGTTACACATTCAGTGAGAGAACATTTTTTTTAACTGATATACATGGTAAATAGAAATTAATCATATTAACTGAAAGATGTTTTTCATAAGTAAAACCAGCACATTTTAACCATCCTATGACATTCCTAGTTGAAGTTAAGAAGTTGTTAGCATGTATTCCACATTTTGTGGGATAGTGTTCCTCATTTTGGAGATGGAAAGTTGAGCTATGGTAGATGCAAACCAGGGTGCAATGAAAGCCAGTATTGTGGTAAAGCACTGAAGCACCAAACCACAAATGCATGCGAGCTTAAAGGGTGGATTCCAGAAGAAGCTGTAAAAATAGATAACTAGCTGCAGTGAACAAAATGACATTTTATTGTCCAGAAATAATCAAGCGCTTTTGGCCTATACAACAAGAACGTCTTCAGAATAGTTTGTACTTATGGTTTGGTGCTTCATTGCTTCACCACAATACTGTCTTTCAGTGCACCTTGGTTTGCATCTAGTCTGCATTTGGGAGTTCAGCACTGCATTCACCTTTATTTTTTCATAGTTTTCTTTGACTGCATGTTCACATGCTGCTGTTCATTTCTTATTACTTTGTCATAGGCATACTTCTTAACCTGTCAGAGAGAGAAATATGGACAAAGCTATAAATAAGTGGGAAAAAGCCCTAAAATGGGGACTGTTTTTAACTATTGCTCTTACAAACTTAGAAAGAATAACAGGTTTTGCATTGGCATGAATTTCTTGAAGGATATGAGAAACAGCTCTCAACTGTCCATCTCTAAAATGAGGAACACTAGCCCTTATAAAGTGAAATTAAGTGGGTAAAATGTGTTACACATACTAACAACTTCAACTAGGGAGGTCATAGGATGTTTAAAATATTCTGACTTTACTGATAAGTTATTTTAGTGAATTAATATGATAGTTTTCTATTTACGTCTGATATCAGTTAAATTCCTAACACTCAATGTGTGACAGACCCTTTCAATGTGGAACTTTGATGAACAAGAACTTTTTTAAGACCCTAAATGAGGTACGTTCCTCGTAATGAGGTACACTTCATAGGTATGGTATGAAGTCTGAAACTCTAACACCTGCCATTATTTTCTAACTTCAATTTTTAGTGGTTTACCACTAGTTTGTCAGAAAACCACAATTTTATGAAAAATGGACCAAAACTATGAGGCAAAAATCTATGTAGTTGAGATGTATGGATAGGCAAGCCTACAAGATTAACAAACATAAGGGGACAGAAAGATGCCATTTTACATAGAGAATTCTAAATTAATATAGTTTGTAGAGAAGGAGAAAGGCTTGGTGGTTATAATGATAAATGCTGATGTCCCCCTAATAGGAAGAAAAAGTCTTGACAAGCAGAACCACAACACATAGACATAAATGTAACATTCCATTGCTATGCACAGTTGACAGGAATAAAAGATTGAGTGTACATCAGGGAGGCATACAATGCAGTTGAAACAAAGACAAATTAGGAAGCTTGCATCATTGCTGAAGCAGGTGATTGAATGGTCCTGTGTCAGAATTTCAGCAAAGTTCAAGTAAATACCATAGATAGTATTGAGAAAGCAAAATTCTGCCAGTAAAATGTAGTAAGCTGAACTAGATCAAGGAGCTTCATAGTTGTAGCAGCATGGTGTCTCCATGCTTAATGTCCTTCCACCCTATCTGTGAGCCCTGTGGTTTGCTTCTGACATCCAGAAATTTTGGGGATAGTCTGCATGTTTGCATTTCCCCCTCTCTCCCCAAGACACTTTGTTTGACTAGCTACGTTAAACTGTCTATATATATATATATATATATATATATATATCTATAAAACATTTTCTGTTGTAGGCCTGGGCCATAGCTGGAAAAAGGCTTGAGATAAGTCCGTGTCAATTTAGTTAACAGTTAACTTACAAATCAAATGAGTAAACATGAGTTACATTGACTGGGGTAGCTTTTAGAAACTAGCTCAGGGATGAATGAAGGTGAAAGTAACTGATTCCTGATTTCTCTGAGTGTGATCTAGTGACCCTTGTATGGCATGCCTCAAAGTATATGAAATCAGTAAATTTATACTTTACAAGGCAGAGTTTTAACAGCCTGAGTATCTAAGCAAAGGAAATCATAAAAAGGAAGCTACACTGCGAATATAAGCCTGTGCTCAAAGGTTACAAAGGAGGTATTGTAGTGATAAAAACAATTCATAAGCAAGAGTAACCAGATCAAAATGTTTTTGTTTCTTAAGAATTGGTGGAATATGCAATGCAAATTTCAATAAAGAAATAGGTTAGTTAGATTATATTGATGTTTGCTCTGCATAAAATATGGGCTGGTGTCAGTCTGAAATGCAGTGGAGGAAGGGAAGGGGATTTTCTTTTTCCAGTTTAAAGTTTGGCAAAATGATTAGTATGATATCTTAATGATATTAGTCAATATTCTTATCCTCTTGGGTTTAGTATGCAGAATGAATGAGCTGTAGATTCACATTAGCTCATGCTTAGGACGTAGCACAGGTGAATTACTAGCTGCCAGTCAGATAAAAGTGAAGTAGGTAGTGGCGGACATCACTTGTGGATCTACTCCTCTTATGTGAATCATTAATACAATAAACAGTTATGAAAAAAATGTTTATTCATGTACAGTACAAACATCAGAGAAAACATCTTGAATAATGCATAAGAGATGAAAAAAATACCCCTGGACTATTAAACAAACGGGTCTGTATCATATCACTGAAGAGGTGTTTCAGTGAATGCCTGTTAATCGTCACATACACAGCGAAAGCACAAAACCACGCATGCTGACATCAGCAATTTCTTTCCCTGGGAAAGAAATCGCTTGGCCAATCCTGTAAGTGTGCAGTTTTCCCCACTGTAGTGTGATCTTGGAGTTGGTATATTTAGTTGGGGGGGGTATGGGCAAAGCCCTCCACTCTGTCATGTTTGTAATGATGTGTTTATGTTTTGAGATTTCCTTCCCAGGGAAAGAAATCACTTATGTCAGCATTCGCGGTTTTGTGCGTTCGCTGTGTATGTGTAGATGAAGAAGCGTTCGATGAAACTCCTCTTCAAGTATTTAATATTGACTCCAAACAAACAACTGTATGCCATGTCACTTATTACACGCATACATACATACAATAATTTATTTGCTTACTTATGCAATCTGTTAACCAGGGTAGAACACTGATTCAAAAGGATATACCTGTTGCTCGGCCCACATTAAAAAAAAAAGAAAAAACAGTACAGCTAAAGCAACAACATTTAGAGTACATAACTATATTAAGTTCAAATAGAGAAATCTTTGTATGTATTTGTGTATGCTATAGAAAATGTAAGTGATAAATATACAAAGTTACAGCCTTATCGCAACATAGATTTTTAAATCATCTGAAGATGGAGCTGAGGGTCGGACTGGAAAAGAAATTAGTGAGGAATAGTGAGGAGGGGAGGATGGTAGAAGAAAATAATAGTGTTATGTTTTTATTGTTAAAGGTTCACGGAAGGAGAAAATATCCAGAAAACGGACGACCTGCACATGGCAAAGATTGATACTGTTACATGCTTTATCCATGGCACAACCTCAAGCCATGCAAAGAACTATTTGAATTTGGTTATTGTTTCAGAGGCATTTAAAGTTTTTCCTTTCTTGGTAAAACAGTGTTAATCATATTTTACTAGGTGATGGTTCAGACATTTGCTGAAGATTGCAAGAATGGTTGAATCTCTTATGGGTGGGGTTATGTCTTCCCAGAGATTGGATACTATAATGGAGAAGCTGTGGTTACTTATTCTTTGTTTGAGAAGGTGGTGTGTAGAATGGTAAAATGATCAGGTCAACATCCAAGACTGCATCTTCATTTTGTTACTGTGAATCTGCCAACCAGCAAGATATGATGAGTTTTGTTTAAGTTGAAAATGAGGGAGACTAGAAAAAGATCTGATGTTTGCTGGACGAAAACCAGTAAGATTTTATATAGATTTGTTTCCCCTTCCATTTTCTTACTCTTTATATGTTCAGTCCTTTCCATGGACTTTTTTCTATTTTTTTTCTATTCCTTACTCTTAAAACTGGCATACTTTTGCTATTTCTGTGCATCTTCTTATGTTATCCCCCTGCTGATACCCCCAGTGTAGCTGGATACATTACATTCACTGGAAAGCTTGTTTCAGTTAAGTTTTACTTCAAGTTGTCTTGGTACAAAATTACAGAAAAGTCTTCCACAAATCTAACATAATTTTGTTGCCATTGTATAGCTCTATTTTCTTACTATCTCAGATAATCCATTCTCTTGTGAGAAATGAATGAGAGCCATGAGCAAAAGTCTTGGGGTTCCCCCCTCCATTTTCTTCATTGCTACCCTTATTTATTTTCTCCGTTCTGAATTCATAGTTTGATGGTAATCTCATCCCCTCTTTTGCCATATTTTTCACAAAGTCAGAAAGTTCTTGGGTGTATAAATTCTCTAGGACTCCAATTATTCACACATTATATCTTTGTCTTCTATCTTCCAAGTCATCCACCCTCATTTTGTAAAGTGCATTTTTTCCTCCAGCTCTTGCTTTTTGTTTGATTCTTTGATTATTTCCTTCTTTCTTTCTTTATTCTCTCCTACAGCAGCAATGATCTGGTTTCTGTATGCTTTGAAGTATAACTTCAGACCATGGAGTACAGTTAAATGGTAGGCCTCCATCTCCTGAATTATCAGAGCAGTATTGGCTTTTCATAGTTATCCCCCTTAAACCATATAACTCCTCTTCCATTTGCTACAACATTCCTGCCTTTACAACTTGATTTTCTTCTGCCCAGTCCTGTATCATATGTGATTAGTTTGCTGATTCACTGTGATGGTGTATAGAGAGACTAAACTATGCTGCCATTTCTTACCTAACCAAGTCACACCCCAGTTGCTAATTTTCTGTAATATTGTATCTGTATTTCCACCTTGAAATTTTTTTAATCAATCTCAGATACAAGGAGAGAAAGTTTAATCTGTATGAATGACAATTCTGTATAGCAACTATAACATCACCCTTTCTTACGGGTTAACATAAAGAAATCTGTTTTCCTGTTCATATGGTATTCCATTAAACTGGAATACCATATTAAAATTGGGACATCTTTCAATGCAAATACATTCAGATTTCTTGTACTTCACTAATTAAGTCATTAAATCACAATATTACACTTTCAAATAATGTTATGTAGGCTCTGGTACAAATCTTTGACCAACAATTCACTGAGTCACATTCTGATGAGTACATTTCCTGGACATGCTATCTTTATGAATCAGGCATACAGTCCTACCTGTTCACGCATAACATTAAAATGAGAATCCAATGTTCAAAAAACAGTGTATCTGTGTGCAAGCTTCATATGTTGTTGCATTTTTTGCACTGCTGCAACCACTGACTTTTTGACTGTTTTTTTCAGCCGGTTCCCTAACGCTCCTGTCCTTTAAGACTTCCATGTTACTGTAGCACCTTAACTTGAATCAAACCAGAGAAGAATCTCAGTTCTGAGAGAGCCCTGCACTCAGGGAGGTCTCTGACACTGTGAGTTCAGGTTTCTAGAGATTTTTGCACCTTGTATCTTCAGTTGGGATAGCTTCAGATGAAGTGTCAGAATACTGTGGCTTTGAGTGTTGTTTTTCTCTTCGCTGCAATTCACCAGCGTGTTAGCATACCTTTGTAGACCGGGTAGGTAAAGAAGTGAGCCTTCTGAGGGCATATCTACTCTGGGCACTTAAGACCACCCCTCCTCTGTTATGTATATTTTTGGCTGTTATTTTTTTATTTGTTGTCCAGGGTAGCGGATCGATCCAGAATGGACAAATTTCAGCCTGAGCAATAATAAAATTATTTGCAAACTGCAAAAATTTGAAGAATTAATATATTTATACAGACATATAGTAAATCTCTAGTGGCATACATACATTAGTTGTACAGTTTCAGCAGTTATAATGTTTACAAAATGTTATATAACTAGGTGAGTATGTATGTATGTGTGTGTATATATATATATATATATATATATATATATATATATATAAGCATGAATTCCATACCATTAGATGTACTGCACAAGGTTTATAAAAGTTGTATAGTAGTAATTTGACGAAAGAAAAGATATGTTTATATATATATATATATATATATATATATATCAATGCAGTTGGTATTAGAGATAGAGCACTCTGGAGTGTATTACATTAGGCTCATCCAGAAATGACTAAGTTAAAATAAGGTCAGGCTTTAAGATATATATATACTATTTGTTAAGGTGCTGTTAGGATGGATTAGCCAGAGAATAAATAAAGGCAGTACTACAGCATTTAGATGAAGTGGAGAAATAGGCAGGAGTATGCTGATGAGAGAAGGTTGTGGTAGACTGGGAGAAAATGAATAAGTAGACCCGTATTTTAACTTTTAGGGACAAGTGGAAGTCTTGGGGGAGTGATTGTTACTGACCTCAGGATGCAGTTCATCCTATAGTCTGAGGAGAAGAACTGAAAATGTGCCGTTACTAGTCGTCAGTGTATTTTGGGATCTGTAGTGAGGGGGCGGAGAGGCAGAATTACTTTGAGTGAAGATCATATGGTTAAAATATATGATGATGATATGAAGCCAGTTGAGGAACTTTCCTTTGTATTGATCATGTTGAGTAGCAGGTCAGTCCTTTTCTTACCTGGAATCTGATTAGCATAACAGAAGATTGTCCTCCAGGCCTGACTCAGAAACATCACCAATATTGTTGTGGAGACAATTTTATTAAGAAATTCAACCAAAGAAGAAGAATGGCCAACAACCAAATAACAAGTGACATTAAGCAGTTATAACCATGATGAAACTACTCTAGCCATTTGGCATTGCCAAGCCATTTTGTTTACCTGTAAGAGTCCAGGTGCATAATGCAAGCCCTTGGGCATGCAATATTAAACACCAACGTGGGACTTAACTCTTAACCCCTGTGTAAATTGTCTTGAATGGAACCTCTTTGGTCATCCTGACCTACCAATCTGACGAGGCAGCTGAAATATAATGGTGGAGCACAAGGGGGTTAAGCCATGAGATGACTGACCACTGGCATGCTTATCTCTGCACTTCCCTCATAACAAGACCTCTTTCATAACCACCACCTAATGATAGCATATACCTTGTATCAATGCTTAACTAATGTTTTTTATATTATGTCTAATTTGTTGTAACTAAACTGCAGATGTTTTTGTTTTATTTTTCAAGATTGTAAAATTATTGTTCTTAAAATGTTTTATAATAATTTGGAGCTTTTCTCCCCAGGCCTCTGCTGAAAATGGGTTTCTACCCAGTAGGACTTTCCCGGTAATCAAATGTCAGTAAATAAAAAAATAATTAAATAAATAAATGGACTTAATAAATCCATAACCTCAGCATTTAGTAACATGGCTAAAGTAATCATTAATAGACAAAGTTAACTGTAAATTTCACAAGTCAAAACCCAGGCTATTCAAGTGGATTCCATCCCCATCATAAAAGTCTTTGTCTGGCTGTGCCAGATCTCTGTGCTCAATAATTTGGTAGTCAATCTCTCGGGCTGCTCCAGCAATCTGATGATTAATAAAATGCCTTCAACCTTCTATAGCTGAACTTCTTATCACACCTTTCCATTGGAGTCTGGGTAGAAAAGCAGACTTAAACAGGATCATGTTTGCAGAGTGTCTGCAAATTCTGTGGAGGTCTGATGATGATCTAGCTATCAGGGTCCTCTTCACAAAAAAAGGTTAAGTCGTTGACCCCCAAGATGAATGATTGTGGCTGTAGGCAAACTGGAGTTAACTGTGAGTTGATACCATATGTCCCAAAACCGAATGAATGGATTACCCAAAGATAGTGATTAAAAAAAAACACAGTGCCTCCGTTGGCTGGATCGCTAACTACCAAAATGATCTTTGAATAATAGAGAGCCCCAAAATCCACATAATCTTCTTTCTTCCAAAGTAAAATACCAAGGTTACTACCTAATGTTAGAACAAACACAGCCCCCGAAGAAGATGAAACAGTCCCAGTAAAGATATTCACGCACTGACGCAATGGAATGTAAACTTCTTCTTTAATAAAACCATATAAAAAAACCACAAACAGGTTGATAATCATTACTGAATGTATTCTTTCTAAATAGATTGGATCTAAAAGTATTCCCCTCGATAGTGACCTTAGTATCCAAATATGATATACTTTTTTTTATTCATACTATAGGTGAATCTTAGAAATTCATTTCTAGTGTTTAGATATTCAATAAATTTCTGTATAGAATATAACCCGCCCCTCCATATCATAAAAACGTCATCTAAAAATATCAGATAACATCTTATGTAAGTATTCCACTCAGAACTGAAAATGTATTCTTCTTCCCAATTTAATAGGAATAAGTTAGCAAACATGGGGGCACAAGCTGCCCCCATGGCTACTCCCTTGCTTTGCTTATAATATTCTCCCTGAAACATAATGAAATTATTCTTCAATACTAATTCCATGAATACCATGAAGACACTAATTTTCTCCCATGTTAATTTACTATATTTTTGCATACTTTCCTGAAATCTAATAAGTCCCTCATCTTGAGGTATGCATAAAAAAAGATCTACAACATCAACCGTAACTAACACACAATCCTCGGTGATGAAATCATTATTAAGTCTAGTGAAAAAATCCCATGAATCCTTCACAATATGTGGAATATTTTTATATATACTTTTTAGCCAACCATCTATGACTTTACCTATTTCAAAAGTTTTGGAACTACTTCCAGATATAATGGGTCTGAATGGAGGTTCCAGAATATTTTTATGGACTTTAGGTATCCCCACTATAGTACTTATGATGGGGTACTCTTTTTTTCACATATTTATATAAGTCCATATCGATTCTATTCTCTATTAATAAATCTTCCAAAATTATATCCATCTTGTGATAAGCTATATTTACTTCATTGATTGATGTTAAAGTGTAATTCCCAGAACTGAATAGAATATTGCTAATTTTATTATTGTATTATTCTGTGTAGTATAATACCACGCCCCCACCCTTATCTGGCTTCATTATTCTGATTTTATTATTGTTTTGCAAGTCTTTCAAGACTTAAAGTTCATTCCCTGTTAAATTTGAAACATGGTAATTACTTTTGTCCATAACTGCTGACCAGTAGCAGTTGTTTGTTCATTAGTTGGTGCATTTGATGGATTCCCTCGATGAATTACCATCTATCTTCTCTCCGAGAAGAGACGATATACATCGTATACAATCGGAAATGGCCATCATGAAAGGGGAGTTGACCAGACTAATTGAGCTAGTCACTCAAACCAATAGTAGATCAGTGATTGGAGACATGGAGAATCGGAAGTTGCAGGCACGCGAACAGGAAGCGTGCAATACTACGCTTTCCCTTCCAAACACACAGAGGTTACATATACAAGGTAATGGACGGGCCTCTTATGGATCTAATGAGAGTTTCAGCGAAGGAGAATTCCGACCGAATGGAGGGTCTAGATCGGAGGACGACCATTACAACATTTCTGGTGCCAGACCTAAAAGAACCGTTCCCAAGAAAACATATGCTATGTCGGCGCATAGTAAAGCTACAACAGGTACTTTTAAACTTCTTCAGCCAGCTGTCGAGCTGTCTAAACATAAGCGTTATACTACAGCTAGTTTTTTGGACAGTAAATTTGATTTTATTAATAATAACAAACGTACAATTCACGACAAAGCTGCTGAAGTAAACTCCAAGGAAGATATGACTTTAAAAGACTTAATCTTCCAATTTGGAAAAAAATTAAAAGTTCTGAAGACTTTACAACTCGACAATGCATATTTAAAGAAGTGTATTGATGTTAATGTTGTACCTATGGGGCTCAGATTTTTTTAAAAGACCTATGGGGGTTGAAATTGATCAGGAGCAGGTAATTGAATGTAGTAAAATGTTCGACAACTTTGGATTTACATTCATGAAATATCTGCTATAGCATGCAATGATAAAAGAATTTGTAAGTTGATAACAGAAATTGAACAGTTGGATCAGATTATAACCAATGATTTAATGTTCGATGATTATTTACTAAGTTTTAATGCTCAATTCACATGGGTGGAAAATCAGGTGAACAACCAATATGACAAAGTGTAAAAAATTGCAGCGTGATTTGCAGCAGTATGAAAGGGGAAAGGCGTACAGATTTGAAGCGAAGACAGATAGCGAAGAGCGCCCAGTTAGTTACAACAACAGAAAGAACACCTATTACAATAAATCTAGGTCTGATAACAATAGAAATTTTAGTAGGGGAAATAAGTTTAACCATTTTTTAGAGGGAAACCAATTGAGAGAATATGGACACAAGGGGGGAAAAAACACGAGAAATGGCAACATCAAGAGAACAAAACTTGTTAACCAACAACACAGGACCAGGGACCCCAATGGATAGTGAGGAAGAAATCATTAAATACAATGATATACATTATAGATGGAAAGAATTTAGCATATACAATTACACCAACACAGAAGTTACTAAAGATATGTTCCTTTTACTTTCTAAAGGTATGAAATTCATACCAAACAAGAAAGGTAGCATAGTAGAATACGTAGTAGATTTTAAAAAATATTTAAGAAAGTTAAATTTGGCTATATTCTTCAAAGGGATGGATGCTTTGAATACTGAGCCTTTTAAAAAAACTAGTTACTTTACCCCTCCATTGAACAACACTTTAACCATATATGAAAGGATGGTTTTAAAAGAACTTTATGCAGTTATGGACAAAAGTAATTGCCATGTTTCAAATTTTACAGGGAATGAACTTCAAGTCTTGAAAGACTTGCAAAACAATAATAAAATCAGAATAATGAAGCCAGATAAGGGTGAGGGTGTGGTATTATACTACTCGGAAGAATACAATAATAAAATTAGCAATATTCTATTCAATTCTGGGAATTACACTTTAACATCAATCAATGAAGTAAATATAGCTTATCACAAGATAGATTTAATTTTGGAAGATTTATTAATAGAGAATAGAATCGATATGGACTTATATAAATATGTGAAAAAAAGAGTACCCAATCATAAGTAGATGGTTGGCTAAAAAGTATATATAAAAATATTCCACATATTGTGAAGGATTCGTGGGATTTTCTCACTAGACTTAATAATGATTTCATCACCGAGGATTGTGTGTTAGTTACGGTTGATGTTGTAGATCTTTTTTCATGCATACCTCAAGATGATTCCCACCCCTCCTAGTATTTGGAGTGAGCGTTTGTGTGGAAAATTTACTTAGTTTTCTGTAGTTTAATTGGTGTGTTTGTGTGAGTGTTTGACTCTTTAGAACCATGTCTAAAGAATCTAAGGTCTCAGGCTTTAAAAAGTGTGACTCGTGCTGTCAGAAAATGTCTCTGACAGACGGTCACACTTCTTGTGTCTACTGCCTGGGACCTTTGCACCTGCAGGACTCATGTGCTGTTTGCCATGGTTTCAGCCCTAGAGTCCTGCAGGAGCAGAAAAATAAGCTCATTTTAAGGGGCTTATTGAAGCCTGAGGGTCCCCCAACTCAATCTTCGGGGAAACCCTCCAAGCCTTCCAGACCGTCGGCTCCGGTATCTGAGTTGTCTGGGGCTTCGAAGCCTGTTTGGACATCAGCTCCAGCTGGAGCCGATGATTCTCGAACACATGTTCCTACTGTTTCCTCGGCTCCGGCCAGAGCCGAGGTAGACACCGCTGAGTCGGCTCCGATTAGATTATCGGAACCGACTTCCAGAAAGAGGTCCAGATCACCATCTATCGGCTCCGTTCATTCGGCTCCAGCGTCGCCTTTGTTGTCTGAATGGAGCCATAGATCTCATTCCTCTAGGTCGTCGAGACTTTCAGACCATGACCTACAGAGGGTGGTGAGTCGACTTCCCAAGTCCGAGGCACTGGCCCAAATGCTTCAGAGCCCGACTCAACAGTCGATGGCTAATCCCATCACCCAGAATGTTCATCCTCTGACTCTATTGAGTTCGGAGCCGGGGCAGGTCGGACCCGAGACTGTGGGAGCGTCTGAACCGATACCTTTGTTTTTGGCGCAGTCTGCTCCGATGTCTTCTTTGGAGGACTCTCGGCGCTGGACTTCCCTTGTCGGCTCTGAGGGGGTGAGTGGCATAGGATCCCTTGTCCGACCCCGCTGTCCCTCCCGGTGCTTCGGCTCTGGTGAGTTCGGCTCCGACATCGGCCTCGGAGCCATCACTGTCCGTGCCGGGGGAGGTTTTCAGCTTTTTGGAGCGGAGACCTCTGGCCCTGCCTGACAGGGGTGCCTTCGAGGTCATGAGGAGCGTGTTGGAACCTGGTTCAACCCCACAGTCGGCTCCATCTGCCCCTCCCTCCTCGGTGCCTGCGGTGATCTCTTCTCACCCCCTCATCCCGGATCGTAGAGAGCCAGCCCCTCAAGTATCCCCAGTGGGTATTTTCTCCTCTTCCGAGGCCTCTCCTGACCCTGTAGGAGAGCCCCCTAGGAAGAGGCAGTGCAAGAGGAAGCACATCGACTCCCCTGAGTCTGTCACCTCTGACACTGATTTAGAGGATTCTGAGGGTTCCCCTCGTTCCCCCTCTGAAGATGTCTCCTTTGCAGACATCCTCGAAATCTTGAAACAGAGGGGGAATTGGCCAGCCCTTAACCCATCAGAGGATGAATCGGTGTATCTTGAGGCGTTTGGCTCTCGCCTTTCCACCTCCTGTGTGTCCCCTCCCTTTGACCCCCTCATGGAAGTGGTGGCAAGGAAGGCTTGGACGGCTCCTGACTCAGTGGAACCCACCCCCAGGAGACCGTCAAAATTTATCACTGCCCCCAAGGACAAAGAATTCTTAGCCAAAGGCATCTCTGTTGATGCTATGGTGGTGGCTGCGGCCACCAAGGAGGAGCTAGCTGATACTTCAGTACCTGTCCATCCTCATAACAAGGAGTCTAGGACCATGGACAGGTATGGTAAGCGGATGTTCTCATCAGCGACCTTTTCTATGCGCTCGCTGAATTACCTGTGTCATTTCACTCGTCTCCAGAGGGATTTGCTCAAGGAAGTGAGTGAAATGTTAAAGGATCCATCAGCTGCGGGTTTTCAGGATAAGATGAACTCTCAGCTGGCGAACCTCAACTCAATAGTTAACTCCTCCATGCGCCTCCTTTCATACGCGGCGGATGGAGCAAGTAGAGTTGCAGGTACAGGCGTGGCCTTACGTCGGCACGCCTGGATGCGACTATGTAACTTTGCAGACCCTTTCAAGGCATCCTTCACTAACTCCCCCTTTGATGGATCATCCCTCTTTGGTCCTCAAGTGAAGGAAGCCCTGATTACATGCGAGGTTGAAGGCAAGACTCTCTCTGCCGTGGGAGTCCATTTTTCTACTCCTTCTAGACCTTATCCCAAAGGTCAGAAGGGGGGAAAGATGTGGTTCCGCAAACAACCACAGGGAGTCTTGTCTGACGCACAGAGTCAGTTCCCCTTTAGAGGCAGAGGGGGGAACAATAATAATAGATGCTGTCCTAGAGGCAGAGGGGGCCCGCAGAACCAGGGTAGCAGAGAAGCTTTCTCTGACAAACCCTTTCAGCAACCCTGAGGGGCTGCCCGGCTGTCCACCTTCGGAGGCAGTCGGGGGAAGATTATCGCTGTACCCAGAAGCCTGGCTTTCCCTTACCCAAGACAAGTGGGTACAGTCTATCATATCCGAGGGCTACAAGATTCCGTTCATTCATACCCCAAGATGGTCCAAAAGTTCCGTTCCAGATGTTCCACCCAGTCAAAGGGAACACGCAGCGCTAGAAATTTCAAAGCTGCTTTCAAAAAGAGCTATTCAACCAGTTCCAGCAGACGAATAAGGATCTGGAATCTACTCCAAATTCTTTTTGGTGCCAAAGAAAACGGGACTGGAGACCCATCTTAGATCTCAGCAACTTGAACATGTTTGTCAAGAAAACGAAATTTCGGATGGTCACGCTGCAGTCCATTCTGCCCCTTTTGGGGCGGGACAACTGGATGTGCTCTATAGATCTCCAGGATGCGTACTATCACACCAGAATGAACCGACGCTCCAGGAGATTTCTCCGCTTCAGGCTGGGAACCAGTAATTTCCAGTTCAGGGTCCTGCCCTTTGGTCTCACTACAGCCCCCCCGAGTGTTTACCAAATGCATGGCGGTGGTTGCCTCTCATCTGAGACGGCAAGGATTCCAGGTATTTCCATACTTAGACGACTGGCTCCTAACAGCCCCCACCAAGCATCTTCTCCTTCTTGCCAGAGACTACACCTTACACACGTCAAACACTAGGCATTTCCATAAATTACGAAAAGTCTGTCTTGTCGCCTTGTCGTGTTATTACCTTCATAGGCGCAAATCTAGACACAGTCAACATGTCAGCCAGACTCACAGAGCAAAAGATAGCAGACATACACAGACAGGTCTCTCTTGTCTTGCAAAGCAACAAGGTCAAAGTCAGACTGATCGTGAAGGTCTTAGGAATAATGGCGGCAGCTATCCCTCTCCTCCCCTTAGCCCGCTTCCACATGAGATTATTACAATGGATGCTCTTCACACAATGGTCATTCCAATGACTTCCAATGTCCCACTCGATTGCGATAACTCAATCATGCAGGAATCATCTCTCTTGGTGGATCACATCCCCCCAACTCTTCCTAGGAAGACCTTTCGTTCCCTCTCCTCCGGTTGCTGCATTGACAACGGACACCTCCCTGATCGGGTGGGGGGGGCATTACCAGGGCAGGACGGTCCAGGGCATGTGGCAACCTTTCGAGTACCACTTGCACATAAATGTCCTAGAGATGAGAGCAGTGCTTCTAGTGTTGCAAGCCCTACAAGACTCTCTTCCCAAGGGAACTATAGCAATTCAGACAGACAACATGTCTGTAGTGTGGTACATCAACAAACAAGGCGGAACCAGATCTTACCCCTTATGTCGAGAGGCACTCAGACTGTGGCAATGGGCGCTTTCTTCTCAGCGGTTTCTGTTAGCAACGCACATTCCCGGGAAGTCCAATGTGATAGCGGACAAATTGAGCAGGGCTATCCTCATGCCTCACGAGTGGTCTCTGAAGAATTCAGTGTCGGAGGAAGTTTGTCAAAAGTGGGGCCAGCCTTGCTGCGACCTTTTCGCTACTCCCCAAAACAGCAAGTGCGACGATTTCTTCACCCTCTTTCCCCAACCAGGCCACCCCAGCAGAGACGCTCTAGTCCACGATTGGCCCCGGGGACTTCTGTATGCCTTCCCACTGATATCTCAACTAATTCAGAAAGCCATCGCTCTGAAAGCTTCCATTATCCTCATTGCCCCTTACTGGCCTCGACAGGTTTGGTTCCCATTTCTTCACCTTTATCTGTTGGAGCAACCCTGGCATCTGGACCCAGTTCCAGACCTCTTGACCCATCAGTCGGGTCAGTTGCACCACTCCCTTCCCTCTCTCAACCTCACAGCGTGGTTACTCCAGTTCCAACCTTAGCCAGGCTTCCTTTAATATCTCACTCAGTTCGAGATATTTTGATAGCCTCTCATAAATCTTCCACTCGGAAGATTTATAATAGCAAATGGAAACATTTTTCCTGTTGGGCAGAGTCAAAGGATATAGATCCTTTCACTGCTTCCATTCAGTCCATCTTGGATTTTTTAGCCGAACTTTTCCACTCAGGTTCATCTCCGTCTATCATCAGAGTTCAATTGGCGGCTATATTGAACTTTCATGTAGGTGTTTCAGTCTCTTCCATTATGGCTCACAAGCTCTGTAAAGCCTTTCTAAAGGGAGTTTTTCTCCTCAAACCACCTATCAAGGATCCTCCTCCTCAATGGGATCTGAACTTGGTTCTAGCGTCTCTAATTCTTCCCCCCTTTGAACCTGCGGTTTCATGCTCAATGAAGTTACTATCTTGGAAAACACTTTTTCTGGTAGCTATTACTTCAGTTAGAAGGGTTTCTGAACTCCATGCTCTGTGCATTCGACCTCCTTATTTATTGTTTCATAAGGATAGGTTATCCTTACGTACTAATCCTTTCTTTTTGCCTACGGTAGCTTCACCAGCAAATTTGAATCAAACCATTGATCTTCCAGTGTTCTTCCCTAACTATTCAAACAGATCAGAGCAAAAATTACACTGCTTGGACGTTCATCGCCAACATAGATACTATTTAGACAGGACCAAACAATTCAGGAAGTCCGATCAACTGTTTATTTCCTATGCGGAAGGTAAAATGGGCCTTCCAGTTACTAAAGTGTCCCTCTCTAGATGGCTTACTTCATTGATTACCCTTATTTATGAGATCAGACATCAACAGTTGCCATCCAAACCCAGAGCTCATTCAACTAGAGCTTTAGCCACATCTATAGCCTTTCAAGACAGACGGCCTATTGATTCGATTTGTTCTGCAGCTACTTGGGCTTCTCCCCATACCTTCATTTCCCATTACAAGTTGGACTTTGCCTCTAGAGGCCGAGCCAACTTTGGTTCCACTGTACTCCAGAGTCTGTTCCGTTAGGCCACCCGGGACAAGGTGCTAGGGATGCGGTCCCATCAAGCAAGAATGAAGGCGAGATAGACAACTTAACATTAAGAAGTTATGTACCTACCATAACGTTCCATGTTAGTTGTCTTCTTCTCGCCTTCTTTCTTGCGTCCCACCCTCCTTCCCCCAAGCCTGGACAGACCTAGAGGATTATTTTTCTGGCGATCTTCTCATCTTTGCTTTTCCCACAGCTTGTCCACCTCTATTTCCCTTTGTTAGGTTCAGGATACCTTACCTTCAGGCTTAGAGGTGGATTATTTTCTCCAACTTTTGGAGATGCCTTTTGTTGCTTGGTCTAGCTATCAAACGAGATCTGAGTAGTTACCGCCTAGCATTGTGGGATATAGGGGAGCCTCGAGCCGGTGGAAATAGCTCTCGAGCTTTAGTATTGGCCGAGTTGGAGCCGAGGTTCGGCTCCGAACCCATCAAGCAAGAAAGAAGGCGAGAAGAAGACAACTAACATGGAACGTTATGGTAGATACATGACTTCTTATAAATTAACATGGGAGAGAATTAGTGTCCTCATGGTATTCATGGAATTAGTATTGAAGAATAATTTCATTATGTTTCAGGGAGAATATTATAAGCAAAGCAAGGGAGTAGCCATGGGGGCAGCTTGTGCCCCCATGTTTGCTAACTTATTCCTATTAAATTGGGAAGAATACATTTTCAGTTCTGAGTGGAATACTTACATAAGATGTTATCTGAGATTTTTAGATGACGTTTTTATGATATGGAGGGGCGGGTTAGATTCTATACAGAAATTTATTGAATATCTAAACACTAGAAATGAATTTCTAAGATTCACCTATAGTATGAATAAAAAAAGTATATCGTATTTGGATACTAAGGTCACTATCGAGGGGAATACTTTTAGATCCAATCTATTTAGAAAGAATACATTCAGTAATGATTATCAACTCATTTGTGGTTTTTTATATGGTTTTATTAAAGAAGTTTACATTTCATTGTGTCAGTGCGTGAATATCTTTACTGGGACTGTTTCAGCTTCTTCGGGGGCTGTGTTTGTTCTATAGTTGGACTGACCAGTAGCAGCTGTTTGTTTACTACCTAATGTTATTGTTGTTGTTGTGTCTTTTGGCTTTTCCTGGTTAGAGGTTGCCACAGCGGAACTCCGGTCTGCTAATGATTGGTAGTTGATTTTATGTGCTGAGTTACCAGCCCTGACACACAATCTTTCAACGAAGGTACGCCCATTCACGCATGTCTCCACGCAGAAGATGCTCTAGCCGAGAATCGAACCGGACAGCGTCTTACTGTGAGGCGACAATGCTACCGCAGCACCACCACTGTGTAAGAGGAAAATGCATCGGATAACTATCTCACTGTCCTCTTAAAAACTTCAGTAGAGTGTGCTTTTCCTGCCAGGTCTGAGATTATACCTATAAGGAATGAATGTGAGCTGTATCCATAGTTGGGCATGCAAGGGCCTTCCACAGGGTTGCATTGACTAGTGAAAGGAAAAGTATGTGACTTGACTTTAAATGAAAAATAGGGACAGGTGATGCAGTTTTGGTGCTAATGTGTGCAGAGAGGTGGCCCAGTGGATCGGGCGAGTAACATAAGACCTGGCCCCCTATACAGTCAGACTTGGTTTCCTTTACTGGAGTGACCTGTTTTTAGACTTCCCTAAACATATTAAAACAAAGTCTTTGGCAATAAAAATGTCATCTCCTCTACCTGGACCATGATGACTTAAAGCTCAAATTTATCTGGAAGCTTAATTGGACTAATAACCTTATTACTGAATGTACCCACCCTTGGACTATTGCTATGGTGTCAGAGTAAAATAAAAATTTGCTATTGCAAAAATGTTCTTAACAAAAAAGAGTGGCCACTCAGCTGGGAAAAACTGTCAGGAAGGTGATGTCTTTCTTCCTTTCTTTTAACCACAAGGTGGGTCATTTTCCCTAAAGCATCTCCCTTGGAAATAGCAACCAATGTCTGTAGCTGTATCACTGAAGAGGTATAACTCTTAAGAGGGAACCCCAGGGGCTTTGCCAAAGTGTGACCCCCACTGGATTTGAGTAAAAATGTGTTCCATAGATGGCACTCCTTCTTGTCCCTGCTGGTAATCCTCCCTTGGTGGTGATCGTTTCCCACCTTTCAACAGGTTGGATAAGAATTTGAGGAAGGTTCTGCCTAGGGCATTAGCTCTGCAAATGAAGTTTAGTAACCCATGCAGCTGCATGAACTTTCCTATTTGAACTTTGCTAGCTTCCTTAAAAAATGTGGACCTGAGTTTTTGCAGTTTGTCAGTAGGAGGAGGTTTGAAGGTAGTAGTTGGGACATCAACCAGTAGCCCTAGAAAGATAATGGCTTGGCTAGAGCCTTCCAGCTTTTTGCCAGCCAAAGGAGCCCCCAATTCACTGCAAAGTGACATGCCTTCCTGTGCCCCAGCTCTCCCTTCCTGAATTATCAGGTAATCATATTGAATGGTAGCTTGCCCTGTGGCCCTTTGCTGCCAGCACCAATGTAATGCAGAACATAAGGTTTCAAATATATTGCAGGTCAGGGAGGAATCCCATTGGCATGGCCATGTCAAAAAAGAATTTGCCATCAAAATATAAGGCTAATAGAGGCCAATTATCCTCTCTGATGGGAAGAATGTTGAAGGCAGTTTGTTTAGCTTGCACAGCATTGTATCTGAGAATTTCTTGATTGCCTTTGCAGCGTGACCTATCATTGCATAGTATAACCTGGATTGTTACTTGTTGATAAAATCATTAGCAGACCATCTAGTTACAGAGAAAGACAAATGATGAATCAGGTGAAAATCCCCCTTTCTTCTTCAGGACAAGGCCTATGGGGAATATTTTATAAGTGGGCCAGGGAGGGTGAGAAAAGGGGCTGATGACACTTCTTTCTAGGACCTCTTTCTCAATTAGCTTAAGGACCTCATGTCCATTACTTTTGATAAATGACTGGTTCTTAACCACCCTGGAATTCAAGGTCACTGAAGACCCAATAGCAAAACCTAATCAGAAGCAAAACTCAACACTCTGTAAAAAGATAAATCCAGAAGAAAAACGAAGCTTCCAAGGCAAGTCAACAAGACACGCTTTAATGTTGGCTCCTTCATTCAAAAAAGATGCATGAACTTCATCAGACAATAGCAAAACCTGAAGAGAGGCCTTTAATGAGGAAACAAGCTGCCTTTTTATTGGGGTAATTTGCAAGTAGGGGTACAAATTTATTTACTCTGGGAAATGTGACCATTTGAAATCATGTTTGACCACCAAGAAAAATTACTTCTTTGACCATGGAAAAGATGCCTGCCCATGTGCAGATTTTCCTGTCTTGGGTTGGAGCTTTATCACTTAAGAGGGTGCTAGTGAGTGAAATAGGTTGTCCTGGTTTCAACCAACATCTACCTGCTGAGTGCAGCTTTTCACAGTGGGAGCAGAGATATGTGAACTTGCAAGAAGACCATGAACATGTACCGTTGTTGAAAGTCCAACAATACTTCACTTTCTGTTTGTTCTCAGTTAAGGAGTCATTGTCTAGTGCATTGGGTTTATCTAGCTTGACGCTGAGCCAAATATCAGGGTGTTGTTGATCCCACTTGAACTTCTCTGTGGCTTTTAACTTCTTGAACCTTCAGTTATACCATGACCAACCCCCCCCATAGAAAGAAAATATGCTAAAAGAGGGAAGGCTAGGTTCAAATGCTTATCAATAAGAATGGCCGTGTAAACCACAGAGCTCAAAACCCAGTTGTCCCAGTTCCTAGTTTTTGGTGAGGGCAGTAGGAAGGTCGTTGGTCCTGGTGTCAGTCTCAAGAATCCTCTGAATGCCTTCCATGTTGATTAAATCAAAAACATCTATGAAATCTCTCTGGGAGACTTACTTTTTAAAGTTTAAAGGGGCATGTGCTGTAATGTGGGACCCTGGAAGCACAGACCGAAAAGAATTATCAAGAGCCATGGGGGCTAGAAACTGGCTATATTAAGATCAGGGTGATTTGGTCTGATGATCTCAATAGAACAGGAAGAGGTACTTGGGATCTGTTTGGAAGCTGAAGCATGCCCGAGGAAGGGGTTCTGAGGCCCTTGGAGTACTGGCGGTTCTGGGAGATGTGGGTCCAAAGTTCTTTTCTAAAACCATATAAAAAATTCTAGCCTTACCCTCGTCATGGAAGAAATGGAACCATTCTACAAATCATTCCTGCCTCCCCAACTTCCACATTGCCTTTAGTTTCTTTAATGACTTAAGGGACTGGCACTGGAGAGTCTATCATCTGAGGATTTTCCTGGGTTTATCTCAGTGGAATGTTCCTCTTCCAAAGATGGCTGAAGTCTCTCTTCTTAAGCAGGCTTTTTTATAGACTATGCATGGTTTCTAAATCTGAAAAAGGCCATGAGCTTCAAGAATTAACCATTGCCACCTATCTTTCAAAACTTGCAAAGGTGAAATATCTATACAAGAAAAAAGGTAAAAAAAAAAGATAATTATTCACTGACCCCTGCAATTAACTTGCATGAATCCCATCTAGTGCCTGAGAATCTCTCAAAAAAAGTTATTTTAAGTGAGTGTGTCCTAACTGCATGTTTTGTGTGTGTGTGTGTGTGTGTGGGGGGGGGGTGGTGGTGGTGACAAAAAGTCAGGTCAGTATATACTCTTACAAATGACAGAAAAGAAACAAAATCCAGATTTCTTGCAACTGGCATTAAGGAAACACACTGACGAAAATGCTGGTAGTAGGAATGGTTAACTTGTAATACACTGTAACCTTTATTAATTATCAGTTTTGAAGGATTTGCAACATAATTGAGAGAAGAAAACCAACCATAATACCATTTTTTCTTTATAAATGCCAACGGTCTTGAGTGAATTCCTTTAAACGTCATGCCACCTTCCTCTCTTGCACCTTAAGCTGCATGAATTGTTCTCATAATAACCCATCAGTTATTTCTAGGTAATTTGATCCTTTCCTTAGGGAAAAAAAGTTTTCCAATACTTTAATCCCTAGAATAAAAGTCAATACATCAAATACAGATAATATAGACATTTCCATTACTAGTAATTGTTTTTATCTATATCTATATATTCATATACATTTTCAGAACATTATTCAATAGACTCTAACTTCCTTCAGCAAACCAACATTTACCAACCTTGTCTGTCCCATGTATGTGATCATATAGGTTCATAGATATGTATTAGGCTAATGACCGCTAGGGTCTTTATAAGCCTAGGAAGCAATGTAGTGGTGCACGTATGGCAACTGCTCGGCTGAAAAAATCAATAATGCATGAATGAAATAGCCAGCAGAAATGGTGGAATGTAAAATAATTTAATAAAGACAAGGATAGAGGGGGTGGCATGCCCTACTATCAACAATATCCAAACTGGTTTCGGCTACAATAGCCTTCTTCAGTGGAAATAAAACACAATCACATGTATAAGTGTATATATAACAGCATAAAGGCAGTACATTGGTTAATTAAAGTTGGTCATTAAGACCAGGTGGAAATAAGGCCCCTAATTTGATGATCCATTTGCGTTCCTTGAAATTCAGTAAATTATGCCAACCCAGCTTGGCCCTACATTTGCCTGCAATACAGTCAATGACAATAAATTGAAAAAGAGCAAAATTATGTTTGACAACATGTTTATATAAAGCATTATTACTGCGTTTATTCCTAATGTCACTAAGGTGTTCCCCAATCCTAATACGGAAAGTTCTAGACGTCTGTCCAACATAAAATGATGAGCATGTACAGGTGGCTAAGTAAATGACCCACTCCATGTTACAATTAGCCCAAAAATTAATATTGAAAATTTCAGAAGTATTACGACTACTGAACTCCCTAGTGTGTTGAACCCTGTTGCAATAAGAGCAGTGGCCACATGGTATACAACCCAACACTGGGCCACCTCTCAGTGTGTGTTAAACAGAAACAGAGGAGTTGAAACCCACCCTCTTGTAGTGGCTAAACAATGAACCCAATGTCCGACCTCTCCTGAAAGAAAAGGAATATTTGTCCCTCAGGAAAGGGTGTAATTTCTCTTCTGCCATCAAAATGTTCCAGTGTTTATTGATGATGTTCATAAATCCTTGTGTGTTATGTCCATATGTAAATAACCAGACGAACTGGATTATTAGAAAAATACTTATGTTTATCTTTATAACGTAACAAATCAACCCTGTTCTGATTTGAAGCCCAGTGGCAAGCAGAGCTCACAGTACCTTGGGAGTAACCTCTCTCCCGAAACCTGCATATTAAATCATTTTGAGCAATCTCAAAGGTTTGTTGGTTTGAACAGATCCTTTTGGCTCTAAGGAATTGTGACTTGGGGATATTCTGGATGATATGTTGTGGGAGGAAGCTGGTAGCATGTAAAAGTGAATTATATTCAGGAAATGTTCTGTACATCCATGTGGAAATAGTGTCATCAGGATTCCTGCTAACCTCAACATCAAGGAAAACAATCCTAGATTTGTGGTAGTTTACTTTAAACTCAATTCCCCACACATTATTATTGAGGTAGCAAATAAATTCCTGAAGATAAATTTCATCTGACTTCCACACCATCCAACAATCATCCAGATATCGCCTCCAAATGTCCAATTCATCCATATATATATTGTGGTTAGAGTCATAGATCATAACCTCCTCAATATAGGCCATAAAAAGGTCCACATAAATGGGTGCAAAAGAAGCACCCATTGCTGTGCCCTTGACCTGCCAAAAGCATTGGTCCTGGAAATAGAATACGTTATTGGTCAGAACATATTCAGCCAGGCATACCAAAAAAAGTATTAAATCCTGGCTGGTACAAACCAGATCTCCCCAACCAATAGTCCAGGGCCTGCAAACCTGGCCAATGTGGGATATTAGTATATAGAGAGGTTACGTCCAAGGTACATAACAACCAATAAGGCTCCAACTGAGTATTACAAATGATATCCAAAAACTGAGTAGTGTCCTGAATTCTATATAGGTAATTCCACTGGACACAGTCTCTCTTCTTAGCAACTCCGGAGCAGTCTCATACAGTAGGCAAATGAGGGCTGAGGGAATCAAACCCTGTAATGAAGGAATGACATCTTACAACCTTAACCCTCTGCCCCACTATTAGAGGTTATTTCCTCCAGTTTCATAGCAAGGACCATAGCCAAAGCTTTGATATCAATGCTAAGCAAGGAATAGGTCTGTAATTGCCTGGATCCAAACTATCTTGCCCCTATTAAGGTATCTGAATGAAAGTCACTTAGGGAAAATAAAAATAAGAGACTTGTTCGACCTCTTAAACACCTCTTGTATACCTTCTAGTAGTGCTTTATTTATCCCATTATTAAAACTTTCAATAAATCTGTGCTTTCTAGGTCCCTTCCCATTACCTTAATTTGCTAACTGACAGCCCTCTGATGGAATCCTTATGTCAAGCATAGTCTCTGTTCTAGGGATAAATGACCTCCAAGCCATATGTTAAATTACTTACTCATACCAATCTCTTCCTCTCTATCCTCCGGTTTCACTCACCAGTAAATACTGGAGTAGGTCTTCTAAAACCTTTTTAACCCCCTTAACCTAGACTTTACTACTTCACCATTGCTATCACCAAGTTTAAAGATATGCCATTCTCCCATCTGCTCTTTAAGCTTCCATGATCAACATCTGCCTGCTCTTCCCCTTGTAACCACCAAAAGGTCTTGTTTAATTACTACTACTACTTTCTCTAACATTGTAATTTCCAGGATATTTGTTCAAGTTTGAACCTCCAGCTCCTCTTGCATTTAGCCTCTCCCAAGGTCCTCATATTTCTCCTCTGGCATAGTCCTCAGCCTCCTAGCACAAAAAATCTGGACAAAGCCAAAATAATGCAGGGACAAAGCTCAAAAAACAGGGACAATTTTTAAAAATTTCTCTTATAAAGTGAGAAAGTTGCTAGAATTAAAGATCTTGTGTTACCATGCATTTTTCTGAAGGATATGAAGTCTGAAACTCAAATGACTGTCATTATTTAGTGAATTCTTCCCTCATTAATGTGCCACAAATATCCAGAAAATAACATTTTTTTATGAGGAATGTACCAAAAATATAAGGCAAAAATCTGGACATTCTACAGAAGTCTGTACAGTTGAGAGTTATGTCCTCTGGCTATTTGATATGTATAGTGCTTAATCTCTTATCTAAGGTCTCTACCTCTTCTGGTCCCTTTACTTCCAAAAACCTTCTTGACTTGTATCTGCATGCTTAACTGCACATTTAAGTATTTAAGTGCATCCCCATCTCACCTCCAATAGGCCTGCTTAACCTCTCCTCCTTTCACTAAATTTGAATAGGTTTGCATTGAGTTCCAACTGACTAATCTCATTCCTGGACCACATTCAAGGATTGTATCCTGACCATTACACCTTTGATTTATCTTGATCACACTTCAAGGTCATGAACACATGAACTTGGTCAAACAGCTTTTTATCCCCCACTGACACTTCTTGTGCCTGCAATCTCCCATCAACCTTCAGAGGAACCTAACAAGTCTGCTGGATTGTCTCACATCATCAATTGAAAATGTGTTTTCACTACAAAGGGTATCTGTATCTAGAGTAATCTGTCCATCTCTCTAGATTGCACACTTCATATAGGATGGACCTTGCTTTATTATGAGGCTATCTTCACCCAAATTTGTGGTCCAGCACCTTCAAAATAGTCACATTGATACCCCAGCTATCTTTTCATACTTGAGGGGTATTCCACTGACATTCCACACACAAATCAAGAATGAATTGGGGTATTCTTCACTGGGACCATAAATACATTCCAATTTCCAAGGAATAATGGATATAAATACCCCACACTGATCTACTTACCTTGTCCCTAACAAAACAGACATGCAATGTATTACTCAAGATCAGAACACATTTCTTTCTACTTCCTTTAACCAAATTCATTCCCACAACCTGACACATCTTGCTTTCCATCTTCAGTGTCTTTGTTTGATCTCCCAAAGAAAAATAATCTTCCCTTTCCCTGAGTAATGATGCCTGGTTCTTCCCCCTCTTAACAGGATGAGAATACCCCTTCCTACATTTCATATGCCAACCCCAAGATACCTCCCAGAGATGACAACCTCCTCTCCCAGTGCCATATCTCCCTCTATACCTCATGCTAGACTAAGTAATCTTTAGACTAGAGAAAATCTGTACCCAGATGTTTGGGCTGTGGTAGTTCTAGGATTGTGTTGTACTTAGTCATCATGTTATCCCATCTTTCCCTTTAAAAATGACTACTCACCCAAGAAGAGTAGCAACCTATTACCAAGATATTTATAGCATGTGAACACATAGATAACATGAATTGTTTTTAAGTACACACCTTAATTTTCACATTCAGTCCATATAGCACTAGATAAAGAAAAGTACCCTGTAACACTGTAGAATTCTGGCTGGTTATATAAATATCTTACCTTGTTCTGCTAGGATTAATGGGATTGTGATCATGTCATATGCAAAATATGTAGGTCATTATATAAAATGGTGCAGAATGGTAAACGTAATGACACTAGCAATGACAGGGCAACCAGGTGATAACCGGTACCTAATACCATGTATTCAGAATAAAGGCATGCCTCACTGTATTGCATATGTCAAAAATTCATTCAGTCTGTCAAATACAGCAGCCATACCCTCTTCATATATCAAATAAGCCTGACATCAGGAGACATGCCATTATCCTTGAAAAAACGTGTTATTAAAGCTGACATCTAGATCTTGAAATAGTCTGTCAGCATCACAGTCCTTAGATTTTCTCCCTTAATATAGTACAAATTTTCTTGAGTCATGGTTCTTGACCCATACTCCAATTATGTAGACAGGATTTCACAAACATAACTTTGTCTGATCATGAGGGATTTATCTATGTGCTTAAAACAAACTTCTACAGGAAATAAAAAAAAAATAATAAAATAGCTCCTATAACAATTTGTACAGTGGCATTATGTAACAAGTCTGGCATATCTGATACATACAGCTTAGAGTTATTAAATTTAAGTCCAAAACAGTAGATCTTCCCACAATAATAACAGATAAAAGCAAACAGACACCATTACTACTATTAAGAAACAATGGGTGATAGCAAAACACCCTCTTTAAAACATAACTGGATATTTGAATATCAGCACATGATGTATAAATACTTCATTAGCTGTCCTTGCTAAATATTTATAAAATCCATTCATAACTATAATCAGATATTGCATCCTTGTTAAGCTTTAGTGTAAAGGGCAGAATGCTGCTACTGCTAATGCCTCTGTGGTGCTTTCTAGATCCCATTTACTACGAGATTGAAGACTATCCTGCTCATTGAACCCCTTTAGCAGGCTAAGTTGGACACCCTCATTGTGGGGCTAATGCTGTGTATCCACATAGATGGACAACAGTCCTCTCTGCTGTGATAAAGCCCTTGACCCCTCTGCCTCTCGTGTCCTCCAGATAGACCACTGGTGCCTTCTCTTGACTCACTGGTACCACAGAACTTCCTTTTGTACCAGATCCTCAGGTTTTGTTTACCTCTGGCACATGACCAGGGATTTTTTTTGTAAAAAGCGCTTTATTGATTGCTCATAACAAACAATGACAGTGCTCAGTATCAAAGTAACAAAAAGGTATAAATATAAATATTTCCATAAAAAATTGTTACAATGGGCTCTTCTGTTCTTTAAATCTGATGCATAGAAGTTAGACACTTGGCCCATAGCTGTCATTTTTCGTTGTGATATTTGCCTTTACCATTTGGGAGCATTTTCAGCTCATGTTCTTTTAATTTCCTCATCGTTTTCAAAACTTCACTTATTGCTGGAGGGTAGATTGATTTACATTTTCTAGTCTTGGCCTTTTTAGCCAACAACCATACTAATGCAGCCATTTTTTTTTTATATATACTTGGGTTATTCCTGATCTGTTAGGTGACCCAGTAAATAGTCTACCTCATTAGAGGTATAACCTTGCTCCAGGATTTCCTGGTTCACTCCCTGCAACCCTCTGTGGAAGTTTTTCAAACCCTGACAATTCTGAAAGATACATCTCCATGTTCCCAAACCAATTACCCCACATCTCACACTTCTTGTTGTGTAAAAATACTTATGGAGGTACGTCCATCGAAATATATTTGAAATTTTATAGTTTTTGTAATTTTCTTAGTTAATGCACAAATTTCTGTCCACCTCTTCTCTTGGTTTGAAATTTCAAGGTACCTTTCTCATTTGAAAATTAGTCTTTTAGCTTCCCTCCCTTAATTGGTTTCCTTTAAGGACTTTTACAACTTACTAATGCGCTCAGTTTGATCCATAGCTGGGGTTGTAGCTTCTATTAATAGTTTTAGTAGGGAAGTTTTGTCTATCCTGCTTTCTGTTTCACCCTCATATCTGTAGAGTATTGATCACAGCCCTCGATATTTTGTCATTTAATGCCTTATTTATTAATTTCTTCAACTTCGAATCCTATTCCCCTTTTAAGCTGCTGCCAGTACTTTATGGGTCCTGTACTATTTTAACAGTTTTTAAAATAGATGTATCTATTTGAAATACTGTTTTACTCATTCCAATATTTCGTAGTTCAAACAGAGCTCCTAGCCTCAGTCTTCCCCTCATTTCACATTCCAGCAACTCCCGCAGATAATATAAACTAGCATGCAACTGGGTTTGCTGTCCCTCTGTGGACCACAGGCTTACTTCCAAGGTAGTTTATGGATCTTGATCAGGGATTACTTATGGGCCTTTAATAGATGAAAACCTGGAAGAAGAACCAGGGGAAAGCTGGAACCAGACGACAGAGCTACTGAGAAGCTCAATGAGAGAGACCTACTGAAAAAGATTGTACCCTAATTATAAGGGACTGCATTGAAGGTACTGCTGTGAACTTTGGTTAAGCCATATGACTTTTGTTTTGGGAAGAACCTGAGCAATTGTTTTTCTACAATAAACTCTTGTTTTTCTAAACTAGTGTCATTGCTGCCTTTAATATTCTGCATATATGCATCTTTGTCTATCTATCTATCCATCTCTGTCTGTATAAACACCACATGCACCCGCATTCTTTACTTAAACACACTTACTAATTTATATAACACATTCAATACAAAGTGCTCTACTCTGTCATGAATGTCAAAACAAATTGATGCAAACTGCTGCTTTTTTCCTGAGGTATTTCCGTAATTTTATACACCAACTGTTTCCTGCTCAGCTGATCATAAAGCTGCTGCATTACAGACAACTAAGCTCTATTTTTCACCCCACCAAAACATGCCTCTCTCTCAGCTCACGCAGTGCTTTATCTCACATTAGTACCCTCTCACTATTGCATATCAGACCTCACTCCTTGTCTTCTTATCTGTTCTTTTTTTATTTTCTGTAACAAGCATGTATAGTCTGTGAGCACTGTGGTTTGAATTTGCCTTGTCGCCACGTCAGTTAATCAGTTACCAAGTTAACAAATAATAATTAAATAGATAAGCAGATGCACTTACACACACACACTCACACACACACACACGCGCGCGCACACACACACACACACACTTGTCTTTAGCTGGGCTTGCTCATGTGAATCCCACTTCCAGTGCATGAAGTGCACATAACAGGGTGCCTCCAAGATGAACACCCTGCAGTGGTACCTGCTCCTTTCCGAACACCTCCCATCTGCATATGTTGAACACATGGGAGATATCTTGGAGTTTAGCAAAAGTGAGCTGGCATAGCCCATCCTACTGAGATTTGCACCTTTAGCTGATATTTTTTTTTTCCGAAGTTTTGCTTTTCCCTTTCTGCCAGTTAACCATAAGCCTCCTGCTATTACACTCAGTTCCTTCACCACTGCAGAATTCTCAGTGTGGATGCATGAGCTGACCACAGGGTGCTGCAATCCAGGAAGCACTTAAGGGGATTCTACCTTGTTCAAATCTAGCAATGTTAACAATTATATCATTTCTAATTAAGGCTCTAATTCCACTTCATGGTAGATGACATGGGCACCCGTATCCTCATGAGGGCTTAATATGTCAGCTCCCTACAGGGGAACTGTCCTGCCCATGTGCTAACCAGGAGTATCCTTGATAGATGTACATAACTCCATGGCTTACAAACCTCCATTTCTATATGGTGCATCATCAGCAGACTGCAGTTCTCTTCCATATGGGATAGACAAAATTACACTGGCCTCACCACCCCATCCAGAAGTTGCTTTGCCTAAACTGTTAATCCAAACATGTTTTTTTTGGGTTGTAATATCTAAATATAAAAATTGACAGAGACAAATGAATGTTTAAAAAAAAAATTGAATGTGACTAAGCACATTTCTTTGTAAACAGTACAACCAAACTTCAACAGAGTAAAATAATACAGAAGACTCCTTTAAATAACATCATCAAAAAAAAAAGTTTCAACAGCAATGTAACTAGGGAGGGGCAAAAGAGGCAGTTGGCCCTGGTGCAAGGGGGAACATCAGCAGGTGCAGATGGTGAAGGAGTAGAGTACTGACACTGATTTATGATGCCACAGGAGTATTGCTGCTTCATAAATGAAGACCAATACTGCATTTGTGGTCATGCCTGAAGTCCTGAAGCAGTTTTGTGTGTGTGTGTATATATATATATATATATATATATATATATATATATATCAACTTTGTTACAGTTTAACAAGCAACTTTCTACATTAATAGGAGGAGAAGAGGGTTTTTTTTTTGTGTTAACTCAGAAGATTTTTGCTTCTCGACTTTAAGAAGAGGGGGACACCAGTTTGGAGATCTACTTTGGTTCTAAAGGTTTATAGGTTCAGAAGTATTTTACTAGGCTAACCACCACAAGGGCCTTTTTAAGCCTAGCCATGCATCCCAAATCTCTGACCAGTTCTGGTACCCTTGATAAGTGTAAGCAGGGTCTTGGGAGATGAAAGGTGAAACATAAAGAGAGTTGAAACCAAAGCCAAGTCCCAGGAAAGCACGGACACTGTAGTTAGCTTTCATTCACTTTAATGACTGTGAACTTCCTCAGGAAAAACCTGAGGAAGTTCACAGTCATTAAAGTGAATGAAAGCTAACTACAGTGTCTGTGCTTTCCTGGGACTTGGTTTGGTTTCAATTCTGTTTTTACCTTTCATCTGTGAAGTTTTCTAGTTATTCAGTTTTCTCAGTATTATGAAAGGTAGTTAGGACTTTATCCTCTGGTAGCTAATTTGACCTTGATCATCAGGGAAGTAATGAAAGCTCCAACCCTCTGAAATCAATAGAATGCTATAATTAGTACTAAATCTGCTGTTAATGTAGACTGCTTGTGAATGTATTTCATAATCTTTTTTATAGCTTAATATGTTCAACTTCATGAAATATGCTTATAATTTTTAAGGCATCTTTGTCACTATTTTAGATATAAATAAGTTGTGCCTTTTCTCCCTTTGATAGATTTATATCCTACTATCCCCCCCCCCCCATCTTTGGGGCAATCTTCCACTATAGGGCAAACACACTAGCTTGTTGAGTTTGTTTACCTCTGGTTGTTTTGTGAAGAGGATTTGTTTACAAATACACCAGCAACCTTGCAACCTTCAAAGTAAAACTAGATAGACAAATGGTCAACTTCAGTATCTCCCTTGATCTCATGAATTGCTCTCCTCAATGCTGGTGGGGAGCTTTTAAATACAGATTATTGGCTAGACTTGTAATGGTTTGAAGTCTGATTGCCTATTACCTATAAATAATTTTATTATTGATCATTACAGTCTAGATAATCTGTACAGATAAAAAAGGAAAATGATTAACGACTAAAGATTAGTAGTCCTGTTTCAGAATGTTAGGTTGCAGAATACTTAAGGTTTTTCTATCATTGTCCTTCAAGAAAATGTAACATATTTGCTGATAACATTCTTCTTTGTGCAGGTCTTAGTCCACATTTCTAAATGGGTTGCTCAACCCACCTGTACAAGGGTATATCCATTTATAACAACTTTCCCAAAGCGTATAGTTTTTAAAAAGTCCTTTCTGTTCTTTTATTTCCTGGAGAATAACCCTTACATCCCATATGTACAGAGCTCTGTTATGAACTTGCTGTACTTGGTATATTGAAATGCAATGCCATCAGAAGCGAGAGACGGTGATCAATTCTGTTAGTACCTGAGGGAACGAATGACAAGCAGCATTAAATAGGTAAATATACTTCTCTTAAATGTATAAAGCATCACATTGAAGTGTTCTGCTCTGTTTTTAATATCCCGTATTACAGTGAAGCTATCAGTAATTGCATCATCCACTCATAGTAACAGATGATTCACAGACACTAACATACAGAGCTAAATAAACACACAACATACACATTCACATGCACTCAGGATTCACATTGGAAGACTTTAAATATTCAATGTACTGTTTGAGGCATTTTTATTAATTTAATGCTAGAAAAATACATCACTTTTTATTTATAGATCTGCTGATTCCTGTTAAATCAAACAGAAGTACAATCATAGGTAGATTTTACGTATCTGAGAACTTAAGAGCAGTGTATAATTTTGCATTAATACATTCACATACTTCATGTTTATCTAAAGAACATAGTTATGCTAGTATAGCATTACAAATGAAAGCCTTTCAGCTTTGTACAAATTATGAACCAGATAATGCATCAGGTTGCACATTCTACTGAATTAATACAGCATTTAATAAAACAGTACAAAAATGTGAAATCAGCTGATGAATTTCTCATATAGTAAAAAAAAAACAGTCAATCTGCATATCTTAAACACAGTTCATGCAAACATACAGGATATATTTCGAGTGAAATCGTGCATTATGAACCATGTGAAAGTAGCATCATAATGTGAATGAAGTATCTTTTCTAAAATATCTTATAGGTTCATAGGTGTGTACTAGGCTAATGGCCCTGTAGCCTTTACATGCCTAGCCCATAGGATTACCCTTCTCTTCCACAAAAATAAGTAATTATTTAAGTTAAGATATATAACTTATCAACATTTATTTTTCCAAGTAAAATTCTTAATATTTAAGAATATTTCAAAAGATACAAATTATTGTGTAATGTTTTTGTTCAGGTTCCTGTTGAGACTTAGATGCGTACTATCAATTTACATACGTCAAATGATAGCACTTTAATATGGTGATAGGCACATATCCAAAATGATACTGAATATAATGAGGAAGAGAATATAAACATATATGCATAATATATCTATATACACAAGCTTCACTCCTTAAATCATACATTCCTTTAAATTGATCCTTGTCCTTTTTAGGCATGTGCTCACATTTTTTTTCTGAATATTACTGCATCTTGCAATGAATGTCCATTTTCCATAAAGGAATACAGTGCACAATAATATAAAATCAGTTGCCTCTGTTTGTATAATATAAGCAATTAACCATGGTGATGATACTGGTACATTGAAGGATTTATTCTAAGGCCCAGTGACGTAGCTATGGTAAGAGGTCATAAAAGTGTTTTTGTGATGCTGGTAAATACATTATTTATTTGTCATTTGTTAACTGGGTTAGCCCAAATGAGCCAGTGGCCCATTTTGAGTTGCGACCCGAGGAGAAAAGCTGCAGTTTACAATATAATAAAACATTTGTGAGACATTACAAATGCAGAGTAGAATATGATGTACATTACATGAAGTCATTACAAAAAAATGTAAAAATACAATAAAACAAACATTTGTGAGGCATTACAAATAGAGTAAGATATACATGTACAGGAAGTACACATTTTTGGGCAGATTAGAATGAACAGTACATTAAAAAGCATGTTCTGTAGTAATTTCAGGCAGCACTACATATGAGTGCTACATATGCCTGCACACAATTGAGGCTGTAAATTAGAAATAGGTTGGTATTGTGTAGGAAGATGTGTGTAGGTGAGAGACAAATATAGTTAGCCTTGCTGTTGTCTTCAGGGTACTAGAAGTTGTTGTAAGAAGTGCATTATGAATCATAGGATTCAGAAAGTAGTTAATGAAGACAGTGTAGATGGTATAGAGATACAAGTGGAGGGGAGGATTAAGTGGGATCTTGGCAATGACAGCTGCTGGCATTTAGGAGGAAATTTTTAAGTTCGGATTAAGAGAGATTTGTGCTAGAAGTGGTACGAATGTTAGGGAGGGAGCTTGTTCCAAGTCTGAGACACATTGCTTTTGTAAAGAAGTTTTCCAGTATTTTTGTTGGGTTTGTAGGTGTCACGTAGGTGCTGGTCTGAGCTGCAGAGAGTGTGGGAAAGGAGTATAAAGGGATATCAGGGAGGGGAAAGAGGGCCAGGCTAAGGGTTTGGAAAGTAAGGTAGGTGTGAGCTGCAACTGGGAGAGAAGCAGATGTTGGGGGAAATCCAGCCAGTGAAGTTGTTTTAAAGCAAGGCAGTGATGTGATTTGAAAGGTTGGTTGCTGGCAAATCTTGCAACACTGTAATAAGTTTGACGGAGTAAGTTATTAGTTAGCCATTTTTCTACTGGCAGAAAGGTTGTTTGACATAAAACATTATATTTGAGTTAATCTGTTAGGGTGGTTTATTTCACCTAAAAAAGGTTGCATTCTGCTTTAGAAGAGTAAACACACACACACACACACACACACACACACACACACACACTTGATAGGTGAATTGCTGTCTGTTTATAGAGATGTAATGAATTTCTAAGCAATGTTTCTTGTTAGATGGATGTCTGTGGACATGGAAATGCTAGAAAATTTTTAAGGAGGACCAGTATATGTTGTAAAATACTCTGCGATTACAATAAAGACAGTGAAATTTCTTGATTTTATGGCTACACCAGATGCAATGATTTTGTTGTTACACAAGACACTCATGACTTGGAAAGAAGGCTAGGTATGTTTTGAAGAAAATTTATAAAACACCATGACATCTGAAATACTTGCATCTATTGGCTTCATTGAGTAAATCCAAATATATAAAAATAACTTGCTTTTTTCTCTCATATTCATTCTGAGAAGTCATATCTTAACCTTCTCAATGCAAGCTCACAAGTCAAAAAGGAACTAAATGATGTTGTTTCTTTCAGCTTTTCCCGGTTAGGGGTCGCCACAGCAGAACTCCGGTCCGCTAATGATTGGTAGTTGATTTTTACGTGCCGAGTTACCAGCCCTGACGCACAACCTTCAGAAGATGCTCTAGCTGAGAATCGAACCAGACAACGTCTTACTGTGAGATGACAACGCTACCGCAGCACCACCACCGCTGGTTTCAAAAAGGAACTAAATAAAAATAATAATAAATGAGAATAATGCAACACAACTAACAAACAGGAAAAGTCAACCATCTGTTTTTGCAGACACTTCACCCCCACATCCTTTATCTCTGTATTATCCTTTTAGTTGGATAACTGAGGGGAAAAGAGAAGCTCCCTGCAAGGATGACAATATAAGCCACATAAATTGTGATCTCACAGTAAAATGAAGTAGAAAATATGGTTGGGAATGGTAATGAGATAAGACAGTTTGACCAATTGGTTGTTGACCACATGTAGGATAACCTTTTTTCTTCTATTTTTGTGGTCCTTAATGTACAGGTTGAATTGTGTTCTTTTATTCAAGGAGTCGTATCCCTACCCTATCCATTTTTGCCTTCTTTCTAGCATAATTTGATTACACTTCACTGCTATAGTATTATGTATACCCACTCACCTCTCATCTTTTCTTGTCAAAGGAGGATGTGGTCCTTTAGTACAGTATCTCTTTATATGGAAGACTTTCTTTCTTTACCATTTTGCTTACTTTTCCCTGCATCTTCTTCATTAGTGTGGCATTTGTATCCTGCAGAAGAGCCCCCATAATTATACACAGTCTTCCAGCTGTGGTTACAGAAGGGCCAGAAAGAAAGACAGCATCATCATCTTGTGCCATAATGCTGTATTCAATTCAATCTGCAAAGGTGCATCTGAGTGTGCTCCCCCATTTCCCCCAAGCTGGGCATGCCATAATGCTACATCACATTCAGTCAGTACTCCACGCACATCCCTCGCTTCTGCCAGGGATAATGTGAATGTGCATCTGAGAGTGCACCCCCCCCCCCCACAGGCTGGGCATGCCCTTCCTCCTTTGCTAGTGCCTCAGACATCTGATCTAATTGGACTCTATTCACCTGGGCCTTAGATGGGGCTTTATTAATCTTTGCCATGGTGCTGGTATCTGAAAGAAATTCTACCTATAATATATTTTATGTTGCTGTACACTTGCATACTCACACATATGGACAGACAGACACACACACACACAATGATGAGCAGCCCTTAAGAATTCTAATTTATGATTATTAAACTTTAATAAAGCATTTACTGAGTTCTTCTGCTTTCACAAGCAAAGTCTGTTTTCTACAAATTACTGCCTTTTGATTCTTCAGTTCAGTTAGTTTCAGTTGTTTCTCGGTGATGCTGTAAAAGTTATTCTATCAAAATAATGTATCCTGTATGCTTGACACACACACACACACACACACACACACACACACACACACACACACACTCACTCACTCTCTCTCTCTCACATGTTCACTTTCAAACACAAACACTCGCACACATTAACCACATTTTTTTATTGTAGCAACCTGAAAGAAATTCTGCATACTGTATTATATTTTCAAGTTACTGTTCGTATGCACACACACCCACACTCGCCCACCCCATCACACGGGATATGCACAGTCAAGCTCTATGATTATTTAACTGTAATAAAGTGACAAATTAGTTACTACCATTTGACTTAGTACATTTGAATTGTTTCTCTGTGATGAAGTAAAAGATGATGTTTTTCCATATCACAGTTGCAGTATTCATTACCTCAGGGATCTCTTGTCAAGGATAGCCCAATGCCTGGCCAGCATACCAAAGCCTTTATTACCTAAGGAGCATCATATATCTAACATACATTTCCCTTGCAAGCATAGGGCATAAAGTTGATGTAAGAATGCTCCCAACTTCAAACTTCATTGCCGTTGGTCCAAACACCATAGTCATACATCGGTTTGAAAGCACTTCACTTTGCTGGTTTTACTGAGCCTGCATTTTCAGAAGTACCTCACTAGGGTTCTCCCTTCTTTTCCTTACATTGTTTATTGGGCTACATGTCACCCAAGAAAAGGAAATTCAGTGTGGGAGGCTGAATCCTCATAGAGAGTACCACAATAGGTGCCTGTTTTGCTTTGGTGTGTCCCACGACCACATGCAGTTATTCATCTGTCAAGCTTTGATTCCCAAGACTGTTTAGTTGCCTTTCTTTACTTTTCATTTACCCTGAGAACCAATGTCTCAAGCTTTTGGCACAAGGTACCATGGCAGAATCTACTCAGCTCAAAGTACAACCACTGCTTAATGAGGCCAAGAAGTCTAGGCCTGAGTCTGCTGCTGTCCAGCCTCCACGTCTTTGTTGAGGTGAGTGAGAACCCAGAGGATAGCTTGGTATTATTACCTTTGTTTTCCTCTGCACAACCTTCTTGGAGATCGGTATGAAACCTGCTTCTTGCACATCCTCAGAGACTTTGCAGATGTCTGCTGTGGACATTGAAGAGGAGCCACAGCTGATAGTTTCTGAGGGGCCTGAAGGGATTCCTCAAATGCTTGTATGGTAAGAGGTGCTGGATACCTTGACTGAATCTAGGCAGAGCTCTGAACCAGTGTGTGTTACCAGAGCAGACGTCCCTATGAAGAAATGGCAAAAGTCTGTCTGTGTTGTCTGCTCCATGAGATCCACAAAATAAATGGCAGGACTTTATTCTTGGCTTGTTTATTGCCTTGATGGCATTAAAGTCTCCACAGAGCTTTTAGTTCCAGTTCCTCCTTGGTCATCTACCCCTAAGAGAGTTAGGGACCCAGAGTCCTTGGATGAAGATTCTGACTCTGAGGTGGACTCCTTAGCCTAGTCCTCCCACTTAGCTTCCCCTTTAGATCATGGATCTGAAGCGCAGGAATTTGTTAGTCTTGATTCTCTTTTGGTGACTTGGTCCTGTGGATGACGGACATTATAAATGGGATTGCTCCCAAGTTTCAGACATCAAGAAGAGGTATTATGAGCTGTTACAAATGGACTGTCCTAAACATTCACTTGTCACTCCTGTGTTGGTGGCTTTGGATACTTTTTCTGCTGCTTCTCTGGCACCATATTCTCAGTCTCCATTTCCTAAGAAACCTGATAGGTTTTATAAGGTGCCAGATGCCTGCAAGTTCTTATATAAGTGCCTATCCTTTGATCCTGCAGTGATTTCTATTTCTGCTGTTAAGCCTTCTAAGCTGTTGCCCTCTTCCAAGCTCCTTCTTTCAGATGAGGACAGTAGAGCCATGCAAAGGATTGGTAAGAAGATTTACACTTTGGCTACTTTACCCTATGGGCCATTAATTACCTGACTCTTATGTCAAGCTACATCCTGTCTTTTCTTTCCCAGGTTAGAAAGATTGTTTTTGATATGCCTGACACTGAGGGTAAGGCCACAGCTTTCTCCTTTCTCTGTTTCGCTTCTCAGGTTGCCAGTCATGCTATCAAATGCAGCTATGATGCGGCAAATGCATCTTCTAGGGCTGCTGCTTCTGGCTGTGAGACTATTCCTGGTTTCACCTTCAGGCCTTGCAAGATGATGTCAAACAAAAGTTCTATATGCTCCCTTGGATAACCAGAATTTGCTTGGTAATGCTGTGGCTGACCTTTTTAAGACCTTACAGGATCAAGGTAAGGTCATAAAAGATTCTTAGCTGATATTTGCCTCACCTATTCCCAAATTGCAGAGGAACTAGCCTAGTGTGATTACTATTTAGCACAGACTTCCTAGACATCTTCCAAAGGTAAGAAGGCTCCTAGATGTGTTTTTTTCTGATAAGCCTACTCAATTGCTCAGGCAACAGAAGCAGCCCTTTCCTGACAAGTCTGCAGCCATCTGACACTGTGCCACCTTCCTTTCCTCTTGACCAAGTTCCTTTGTCAAGCTTTTCAGGCTTTCTCTTTTTCTCTGTTTGGTAGCTGATTACCACAGAGACATGGGTTGTTCCCATTGTCCTGCAAGGTTATTTTATGACCTGGATGACATTTCCGTCCTTTTCTGGCATTTCTCAACCCTCTACAGACAGAACAGCTTCCTCATTTTCCAGGGGCATTGCAAGGTCTGCTGAACCCAGGGTATCATTTCACTTGTTCTGCAGACAGAGAGGAGTTTGGGTTTTCATTCCATGATGATTCTGGTCTCCAGGAAAGAAGGGTTTGGAGACCTGTCTTGAATTTTTCCTTTCTGAACACCTTTATCATAGTACCTTTTTCTGAATGCTCTTTTTAGACTCTGTTTCCTCTGTTGCTCCCCCGGGCCTTTCTGGTTTTGCTGGATCTGAAGGGCACCCACCTTCACATTTCTGTCCCATGTTCTTTTCAGGAAATATTTGCATTTCTCTGTTTCTTCCTTTCTCTCATTTTCAGGTCTCTGCTTTGTCCTTTGAACTTTCAACAGCCCCAAGAGTGTTCACCAAATGCCTAGCTCCCCTGTATTCAATTTTTGCAGATATCAGGGCATTCAAATATTTCATTATCTGGACAGTCTCTTGCTTTCAGGCTCCATCCCATTCCAGGCTGATGCAGAATCTTCAGATTACTCAGCTTCCATTGCACAGCCTGGGGTTCACAGTCAACCTTCTGAAGCCAATATTGAGTACATCTCAGGATCACATTTTCCTAGGCTGCAGGTTCCAGACTGTTCTAATGATGCCTTCTCTTCTTGCCGCCAATGTTTTGTCCCCCTCAAATTATTTTTTGTCCCTGCTTCCATTGCCCTCTCTTCCAGCTAGGGAGTTTCTCAGAGCTCTAGGGCTCATGGCCTCCACTACTCCCATGCTTCCCTGGGCCAGTCTTCATATGCGCCAGCTTCATTGGTACCTAAAATCAGTGTGGCTTCAGCACCCTCACCTACTACACTATCTCACTCCTCTGCTTCCTTGCCTCAAGCTGGAATTTCACTGGTGGATTCTGCAGCTCACTGTCTATCCAGGTGTTTCTTCCCCCCTCCTCAGCCAACTCAAGAACTCTGCACAGATGCATCAGAGCTAGGGTGGGGAGCTGCTTCAGGTACCTTGAAGGTGCAGGGCCTTTGGTCCCCTTAGCAGAGGATGGATCACATCCATATCAAGGAAATGTGGGCTTTCATTTTGGCCTTTAGGCTTTCCATGAGCTTTGCATCCCAGGTTCCTTGAGGGTTGATGCAGACAACACCCCAGTCATGTGATGCATCAACAAACCAGAGGACATGAGGTTTTGGCTTCTTTGTAGATTAGCCCTTAAAGCATGGGACATAGCCATAAACCTGCAGGCATTCTATATATATTCAGAACACAGTCTTGTGGCAGACTTCCTCAGCACGACCAGGTAGAGTCTCCTAAATGAATGCTTCACAGTTCATCTGTGGGTATACCTCAAGTAGATCTCTCTGCCTCCCCTCTGAACAGGCAACTCCCTCAGTTCTGTTAGCCTCAAATCATTTGGCTTCAACAGTGGATACCATGTCTTTTTCTCCTAAGGGAATGTTCCCTTTATGCCTTTCCTCTCCTTCCCCCTTTTCAAGGGTCCTTCACAAAATTGAGACGCAGTCTTCAAGCATCTTGCTGGTGACTTCCTTTTGGCCCAGATGGCACTTGTTGCCCCACTTATTCCATCTGGCCAGGAGTAATCATGACAGATTACCTCACCACATGGGTCTTCTCACACAGGACAAATGAACTGTCTTTCATCCTCATCTGTCCACTCTTCAAGTGATGCTTTGGATGATAGGGTTTTGATTGTTTTCAGACACCAGTTTTCTGAGGATGTGCTTAGGGTCCTGCAGGAGGCAAGGAAACTCAATACTGGAAAATTATAGATGTCCAAATGGAAGAGAATTTCTGTTTGGTGTGCCAAACATCACCAGGGACCCTTTTCCATGGGGGTCTCCTTGGTGTGAACTACTACATGCTGGCTTGGCCCATTTGTCAGCCATTTCTGCCTGTTTTCCCCTTACTCCTCCTTTGGCCTTTGAGGTAAACCAGTTTCTTGAAAGTATTCTTCATATTAGACCACCATGAAAGTCTATTCCTTCTCCTTGGGATCTGAATTTTGTCCTTGAAAAGCTGAATCCAGCTTGTTTTGCTCCTATCACAACTTTTTTGCAGCATTGCACCTAGATGTTTTTATTGGTTATTTTATTGGCTACTGAACTACAGGCCTTGATGATGGTCATTCTTTGGTAT
>NC_056750.1:763242442-763284942 GCF_019279795.1 Protopterus annectens | reverse complement strand
AGAGACTCCAAATGAGAGCAAGAGGTGCTGATTTAAGGTCTTACAATACTGTTTTCATACATCTTTAGTAATAGAGACAATTGCAGGCTATTCTAATACCCATTATCAATTAAGAGTACTAAAACAGGATTCATCCTTTCATTTCATCTTGAATTTAGAAATGTATTTGAAAGATTTCCTTGAAATTACTTATTTTTTCCTTAAAACCACTTATTTTGTTTTTCTTGGCATCAGTTTAACTGTTTAGTTTAGCTATAAATGTGTTTTGCATTGTTCACTTACCTCTAGCTGCAGTGAGATGACCAACAGGCTTTGGGTGGCCAGAAGTTTCACGAATACTGCGGTCATCTGGAACAGATGCCGGAAATACTGCAAAAACAGCTAATGTTAGTTAACTAAAAATGTAGCTGTGCATGTGGCTTTACAAGCAGCATATTGAGAGCATTTTATAAAATATGCTTTAATCAGTATCATAAAATACCAGATTTGTAGTATTGGCATGAATTCAGATGGCTTACGCTCAACCATATAGAATAACTTTCATATTTTCTTAAACTTGAAACATTGGCTAAATTAAACTACCTTAAGGAGATATCACTCTTTCTTGCTAATGAAAACTTGGGAAGAAAGCATAATTCATGGTTGCAGATTTGCAGACTTGATTGCATTGCATTTACCTGTATGTTTTATTATTTCTTCCCTTTATTTACTTAAGATTATATCCATGAAACCAAAAATACTGCATTGCATGTGAAGCATCTTTTGCTTTGTTTTTCATTTTCTCTACCTGACAGCACAGCACAAAATGTTGGGAGCATGTTTTCCATGGAAGTATTCATAAGCAGAATAGCTGACATTGATGCATATGATATACAACATTAAAATAACTAGAATACAGTATACTGGTATATGTTATAGTACAATACAGCATAGTGTAGTATAGTGTGGCATACTATAGTGTTGCACAGTACATTATAGTTTAAGTACAATGCAATACAGTATAGTACAGCAAAGTACAGTATTAAATATAATTATAAATAGGATATGGGGTGTTGAAAGAGAAATAAACATCTTTTACAAAATCTCTGTTCTGATATATGAAGTATTTAGAAGTGTGTCACAATTTTTTGATGAATGGACACACAGCTTGGAAATCTTGCTTTTTTGTGTTTTTGACCGTTGTTAAAAAAATAATTTATTCAAATGTAATACAGTATGTTGTATAGTTACCAGTAACTATTTACAATGGAGTTACAGATGAATGGTCCCAGTGTACAGAATCAATTTACATGCAATTACTAGATAACTGCTCTAACTAGCATTTTAGGAGGAGTATGTTGTCTGAAATGGGCAGAAACATTGATAGATAATGCATTGATTTTTGTACTTGAAAATGCTGATAAAAATTAAAACTACAATGATCGCAAAAAGAGGAAAAATGGACCAAATCAGTCAGTACTTGAAGAAATAAGCCAGACCATCAAATGGACCAAATCAGTCAGTACTTGAAGAAATAAGCTCAAACCATTCTCTGTAAGTTCTGAAACTAAAAAGTTGAAATGCTTTGTCCACATAATCTGATGACATGATTCAAGTTGAGAAGCTACTGATATTGGGAATCATCAAAGGCAAAATAATGGGAGTGTGGAAGAAGCTAAGATGGCTACATTGCATTACTAAAGTAATGAATGCAAATTTACAAGAACTCCAAGAAAGACCATTTGCAAACAGCTCAGTTGTGATAAAGTCAATGAGATCACACAGGTGGATGATTAAATGACCACACAACTTCTGATATACTGTGGTACATAACAGAATACAAGGTTTTAGTCAACTGCTGCTGGGATTGATATTCCAATATTGAAACTGAAGTTAAGAATAAAGGGGTGTAGCCAGAGTTGGTGGTAGATGAGATGGATGTAGAAGTATACTGTGATATAAATAGGACCCACTGGAGAGATGGGTATGTATCTCGGAGACTACCCTATCTATGGAACAGGCTCCCCATCCATGTGAAGCAGAGTTCCTCCCTAATCCAATTCAAGTGCAATTTGGACAATTGGATGGAAAACTGGAAATTCATTCCTGGTTTGGCACCTATGTCTCTGATGCAAACCGGTAACCTGTAAATGGTTAATCTCCAAGGCCCATGCTTACATTTACGAGTATCAGAACTTGTCAGAGATTTAGGATGCATGGCTAGGCTTAAAAAGGCCCTTGTGGTCGTTAGCTTAGTAAACACCTATGAACCTATTAAAAAGACTCGTTGAAAAAGAGAACAGAGTACATTATTTGGAAGCAAAAACTTATCAAATACAACAACAAGCAGGCAACAGAACCTGAAATATACCCACATGCAAAACTTTATTAAATCTTCCGGTGTCTCAGCTCTACTTTCAGAGGAGTTCATAAAAAATTCCCACAAACATCTACCAAAAGCAGCAATCACATCATCAATAAACCAATTAATTTAGTTAAATGTCTGATTACATTCCATATTCTTTTTCCTTAGAAATATTGTTTTATATTTTAAAATATAAACAGATTCATTACATAAAAGCTTGTCTTTTAAACAAGAATTATTACCAGGCATGATACATATAGTAGTTATCTTTAAAACATTCAAATGGTTCTTGTGATGCTCTTTAAAACTATAGTCATGGGGCTTTCCAGCTTAATTTTATACCGCTAACATGTTCCTTCAGTCCACATTTAAATGCTCTGTCTGTTTCTGCAGTATATATTAAATTATGTGAAAATTTAACAGCATAAACTACACCCTCTGTATTATATCTATTAAGTATGCAAAAAATTTTAATTCTATCAAAACTCATAGATGTTTACTAACACTACAAGGTCCACAGGGGTAGATACCCCTGTTTTTTTTATAACCAAACCGATAGGTTGTTTATATCAACTGTGGGCCAAGATATCCTCTATATTATTGCCACATTTAAAAGTAATCTTTGGATTTCCGTGTAATGTTTCACCAAGAAATGTATTGTTTTTAATTAAAATTTTCCATTGTTACATAACTGTTAGAAAATAAATCATAAACCATAAAATAAATATCCTGTTTCAGTTTATGTATATTTACCCTTTCCACATGTGTCTTTTTTTTATGAATAGAGGTTTAATTTTTAGGTACATATATTAATCACCATATAATAAGAATTCATAACTGAAACTTTGTCACACTTTCTATTAATAAACATCTCCATTGTTTCCTAAGTCTCTCAAAAAAATCCATATGGTTGCTACATAATCTGCATATCCTTAATGATTCTCCATATGGAAGAGAGGACAATGCATGTTAGGATGACCATTTTCTCTGTATAAAAATGAATCGTTGAACATTAACTTTCTGTGAACGCAAGCATCTATTTGAGATCTTTTTTTCTGTATCCAGAAAAGTAGTAAAAATGGGTGACATACCACTATCAATGCCAAACCAAATCTATTATTCTGTAAATGTTCAATAAAATTCATATCACTTTTACTGTCTTTATATACTGTCATTAAAATATCAATTTATCTAAAAATCTAAAATCTATTAATAAATTCAGAGCCTTAAATGTATTCTACCTCTAATAAATCCATGACATCATCTGCATATATAGGGACCCAGTACAGCACCTTTAATCTGATGAAAAATATCCCCTTTAAAACAAAACATTACTAGTCAAACAAAAATACCCTAAATCTATAAAAGTTGTAAAAGGGCTGCAATAAGAAATAGTTCAAAGCCTCTTTTCTGGATTTATGCTTTTATTGAACATTTACTTTGTCAAAATTCATATAGTCAAGATCAGGGAATGTGCCCTTTCAACAAAGTAAAACTTTGATTAACAAGCCCTCTATTTAATGTCCATGTCAGACATAAATATATAAATTTTTCACATCTAACATTATCCAGTACTTTACTTCCTCACAAATTATGTTCTGTATTTGCTTAAAAAATTCCGAATTATCTCTAATATAAATTAACTTTATTATATATAAAGTCATGTAATAAAAGCCCAGTAGTTACACGCAGATACAATTGGTCTAATTTGAGGATTGGTTATGCTATGTTCCTTAGGAAGACAGTAAAAAGTAGCTATATTTTATTGCCAGTACTAAATTTTTGTTAACATCATCTTCCCAAAAATGACCCAAATCACCCTTTTTTAAGCAAAATTAAATCATTTTCTTCAGCTAAATCATAAGCATTTTTCAGCCTTTCCATAAATAACATCATCCAAGTGTGAATGACACATTTATAAATATTGTATAAAACACAGTAATATGATATCACCTTTATCAGGAGGTTTAAAAATGAATGCATCAGTGTTTGTCTTGCAATATATCCCATTCCTTTTTAGATAAATTGCAATGTTAAATTATGCCCACCTTTAATAGCAGTTAAAAATGCATTCTCATGTTTAAAATACATAGTAGAAAATTGCTTAATGCATTTATTATAAAAATGGGAGTGCAATAATTATTACTCTTAATTTGTGTAGTATTTAATAAACAAGCATTAACATTTTCCTTCTAATTAGATACACTTTGTACTTTAAACTTCTCAACCATTTCCTCCTTATTAACCATCATAGTTTGTCACACTAGTATAACGATAAGACCATTATGCATTGCTCTCCACTGAATGTAGCAACCTGCAAATTACCTCCCTCACCCTGATTCCTTGATGAAAACAATCACTCATTCTCCCTCACCCTGATTTATTGATGAAGGCAATCCCTTATCCTTACTTAAATCTGTGGTGGTGAAGGGGGACAACACAGAATCTGTATCAGACATGGCCAGTACTGTTGGTACCAGCCACCCTCCCCCCAGCATATGATATTATAATAGCCAACTACAACTAAACTAAATGCACTCAGCAAACCACATTCCTGCATCCTTTTACTTAGATATCTCTTATCCCTTCTTACCAGTGAAAACTTAATTTATAAAAGAAAGGGTATACATACCATATGCACATGCTTTATTCTTGTCCAACCTACATTTCCATTTGTCAGCTTGTTCAGCATCATTATTAAGGCTCATACGTTGCACCATCATCCCTTAATAAATGTTTAACCTAAACTGCCCTCTTTTCTGACTTTAACAAAAAACACTCATCTGCAGTATCAAAGGTCCTTCTTGTCATGTATCAAAATCCTTCCCAGTGACAAACAGTGGCACCCTACATCATTTCCATCAAATCTCTCTGTCACCAGTCTGTTAAATCCACCAGCTATCTCCGCCTGCCTCTGGTGCTCAGTTGGTTTGCTCCCATAAATTATATCCATGTCTTTTCTTTTGGCCTCTCCAGTATAGTTTCAAACCTCAGCACCTAATAAACTGGCATAATTAGGGAATTGGGACAATGGGTTCCCAGAGTTTGTTCGCAGAAGCTTCAGCAAGATAAATAATACCTCTGACAGAACCCACAAAAAATATTTCTGTTTGGGGAGGCCATCTTCTCTGTACCTTACTTATAAAAAAATTCTAGGGCCTGCCAATCCATATTGCTCAGCCATTTCTGCTACTCCATTCCTCTCCAGTCTTGGGCAATGCAGTTCCATCTTACAGACTTCTCAACTCTCCATATGACCACCAGTCTTAACACAGCCTAGGGAGATGTACATATCATTTACACTCCTCTCTTCCACCTGATCATGACTTCTTACATCTATAAATACTTCCGTTTTAATTAATGAAGTTTATTTAAATAAATATTGCATAAATTATAACACATTCTACAGCAAAGGCAGGGGGAGGATGGGAATCCATAAACTGGCAGTCTATGTGTATCCTCAGAGGCAGGTTGAGATGAATAGCCATTTCTCTGGGCAAGCTTTTGACCACAAAGAGACTATATGGTAGTAGCTCTCATTTGCAGGTGTTATGTAGTTCTCATTTGCATGGCGTGGGTGTTATGGAACCCTACAGTAATGCAAGTAGTTTATTCCCCTTCCCAGGATGTGGTGTTAGGCTAATTCAAAAGCTGCCACTGCTGCCATGCTGGCGAAAGCATAAAACCCCTTGTGTCTGCCAATATGATTGCCCCTCCTACACACACACACACACACACACACCATGCTGAATTCAGTGAGGCTTTGCTGTCGTTTTGGCAAAAATTACAATATATTCTACAGAAGTTTTGAGAATAGTTCCATTAAAGAACATAAACATCCATATAGCTATCAGTAAACAGTTGTTTGATTTACAAAGAACTAAAAGTATAGTTCATAGTTTGGTAATACTGTCTATGGGCCAATAGTCCAGTTAGAATGGAAATTCTGGATTTGGTGAGTATGCTATTTACCCCATCAATTCAGCTACTTTAATTTTAAAGGATGTTAGTAACTCTGCTTCTGTAAAGTAGGAGTTTGCTCCACAGAGAAGCATAGAAACAAAAATATACTGATATATGGTGGTCCTGCACTTGTGAAATCTAGAAGTATAATTTCCACCGCTGGAGTTAATTCTGGGCAGTAGTAACTCAGTTCATTAGTGTTTGAAATACTTCATCATGAAATAGATAAATCTTCCAACTTAAGTGCCTATAACTGGGGGAATAAAGGTCTGTACTCTGGAGCCTTTAATTTCAAAGAAGACTAGCGAATGAAATTGATTCCTTTCTCTGTATGCTTTCTGGTTTAACAAAGTCATGTGTACACATGTGCTGACTAGTGGGTTGTGTTCTATCACAGATCTTACACATGTCACAAAGAGTTTAGTCAGGAAGGTAGAGTTTCTCGTTGAAAAATTCTTAACAATGATTCTAACCATCTTCATACCTTAAGAAATATAACCATTGTCTGCATTTGAAATGTAAGCTATTACATACATAATTTCCATATATGTACAACTAGCTGCTGGATTTAGCTTAATGCTGCCCAGAAATACTATAGTCTATGGGGATGGCTTGCCAAAGTACAGGACACCACATTTGTTCTTATTAATGTTTGACCCATATTCTGTCATCCAATTAAATATTTTTAAATAGTTATTTAGTATTATACATCTTGTTTGATCACAAATGCTCCAATTTTCATATCATCTATGTATTTCACTATTAAATAGGATTGTACCCAGACTGATCCTTGTTGGGACTCTAGCCTGAGCAACCAGTTACAGTGAAAATTATTCATTTTAACTCTGATGTCTATTGAACAACATGTTTTTTATCCAGCTAACAATATATGTATCAATCAATAACTTGGGCATTATTTCAGTGATAGTAAAGTGTTGACAGATCTAGATGTGCCAATTTAGATGCAGTTCCAGTGTCCTGAGGCTTACTAACAGGAGTATAAAACTGGATCAGGTTAGTAAATCCAGATCTTTTTAATAAAGCCATAATGATAGATATTCAATAATGGACCTACAAGATGTTTTCCAATCATGATTTCTAGGGCAAAACTTTCAAAACCTTTCTCAGTAAGAGACTTAAGAGCAATTGTTCTGTAATTATGGACAATATTTGTGGTTCTAGGCACCCACATAAAGGGAGCACAGTGGATAGCATTGTTGCCTCAGCAAGGGGTTCTCCTGTTCAATTCTTGGCTGGAGTGCATTCTGTGTGGAGTCTGTATGTCCTCCCTGTGTTTGCGTGGGTTTCCTCCAGGTGCTCTGATTTTCTCTCACATTCCAAAGACATGCAGTAGGTGAATTGGACACTATAAATTGGCCATATGTATATATATATGTGTGTGTGTGTGTGTGTGTGTGTTTGTGTGTGGTGTGGATGAACTACCGTGGCAGGCTAGTCACCTGCCGGGCTAAATCATGGCTCCAGATTGCCATTGTTGATGACACCCTGAGACCATGTGCAAAAATGGAATAAAGGTGTTATGGATGGATTTTTGGACCACACTTGTGTATAGGTACATTTGCTAACTTCCAGCTTGTAGGAGCCATTGTCGATGACAATAGTAGATCAAATGTAGTGGTTAGCTGAGTGTCCATTTTCTTAGATATGCCTGTCCAAAAACAAGCTTGGGATATCACTGGGATTGGCCTGGCATTCACCTTAATCTTTATCATGGAGCTAGTCACTAATTCGTATACAAAAACGAAAAAGCAGAGAAACCAATCCACAGAAACTATTTCTCTGCTTTTTCGTTTTTGTATACAGTTTTGTGTTTCCTTTTGGATTTTTTTGATCGTCACCAATTCAATATACTAAAGTAGGTATTAAATATATTTGTCAGATCAATCCCCGAGTAAAATATTTTCCCATTGAGTAGTAGGGCCAAAATTCTCTTCAGATCCTTGTTCTTATTAATATAATGAAATGTTTTTTTTTTCTTTAACATAATCATTCTCAGCCTTTATCTCAAATTCAACCTTTTTATGATTACTGTAATATGCTTTCTTTGCAGAAGGAAGTTTTTATTTTTTCCAGATCTTGTATTTCTTTTTTTTTCTTTATCACAAGTTTAGTGCTTCTTTGCAGCCAAACAAGGTTGTACACGGATATTACTTTTTTAGTACCATTTTACAGTTTTTTAACAAACTCAACACAAGCATGTTCAAATTGTTTCCATTTAATTAAATATCTTAATAAATCAAATGTGAATATGCTATTTTCATCACGATATACATAATGCATATGTTATATAATGCTTGTTTAATTTATGCTGAGGAATATAATTATACAAATCTAAAGTTGTTTTTGTTTCAGACACACAGTTGTTTTACTATCCTGACCCCACGTATAAAACTGGGAAAAGAAGTTGTGGATGGAGGGATTAAACATTTACGACTATAATTTATAATGTGTGTATGCCTCCAATGCAAATGGCTCTGGCTTCTGGTCAAAACAATTCTGGGAGACCATAACAATTAACTAGTTAGGTAATAAATACTCAAAGTAGTCATGTAAAACTGCAAAATATCTCCTTGCAAATGAATATATGGAAAATATAGCCTCAAGGGGACCAAATGTTAACAATCATTTAACAGTTTTTACTCGCTGCTTCATTTTTTCATTATAATACAGATAGTAGGGTTGACCTTCAAAACTCACTAGATAACTTGCATTCCACTACCCCAAATCTCCTTACTTTTATCTGCAAATGATTTTAGGTCCATATCAAATTTATTATGCATTACACTAAAAAATATTCACATTCACATATCCATGACCATAAACAAAGCCCACCAAAAACTAGGAGCCTTATACAGAAATAAGCAATTCACCAAAGCAGCTAGGATTTCATTTGCAAATTCGCACCTTCTCTTCACCCTACTTTATGCCTCACCGATGTATACCAACCTAAGGCAATGCAATCTAAATAAACTCTAGACCTGCTACAACAAAATTGCCAAATTCGTCACCAGGGCATCCTACCACAGTCACCACTGTCTCTCACTTACTGAACTAGGCTGGCTAGAACTCCCTCACCTCCTTCAATGGTATCAACTCACACTCACCCACAAACTGGTTAACCATCCTCTAAAGGTCCCATCCCTCCAATATCTACTCCAACTCTATCTCACCACCAGACCACTACGATCCAGCAACAAAAATCAATTACAGGTTACTAGAGCCAATAACACTGCTGGAGAAGCACTATTCTCCAGCGCTAAAGCCAAATTATGGAACACCCTCCCCCCTACAATAACCTCTCTACCATCATGCACCCACTTCAAAGCTTTACTTAAAGCGCACCTAAAATCATGCTGGCTATGCCCTTGTAACTCTCCCCTCTAACTTCTTGAACTCCATCTACACACTACCTCTCTTCCACCCCACAAGCTTTGATTACAGCAAGCTCTGATACTTTATGCCTATCTACTTATTATATGGCAGTAACTTCTTATTGTAACAATTGTTAATATCTGCTATCACTTTGTGGATAGAACAGATGCTAGTTATCTACTGAATGTACTATGTTCTTCATCTGTAACTATGTCTGTAATATTTTAATTGCTAGGATTCTTCATCTGTAACTGTCTGTAATATATTAATTGGTGGAACTTTTCTCTCCGGGCCTCCGCTGAAAATGGACCTGCGTCCAGTGGGACATTCCCGGACAACAAATGTAAATAAATAAAAAATAAATAAATTGTTCTACTGTTATATGTTTGAACTTATAAACAGTTATGACCTGTTTTCAAATGCACATCATGACTTTCTTAGGGGCTTTACTGCAGTCTTGGCCTTATTCTTTTAGCAGCAATGCTTTTAGTTTTCCTCCGGAGAGATGATCATGGACATAGAAATGGCCTTTGTTACTGGTGACCATTGTATTCTTCATAAACTGAAAAATACATATTTGTCTTGGAGTAGTTGCATGTAAAAAAGAACAGAACCTGTCTGTTATATGCAGGATCCCCTTTTTGCACTGTTTGGAAATGACCTATTAAATCCAAAGGGCGTAAACAGATTTGGAGTAGCAAACAGTTTTAATCTGGTACCTTGACATTTTGCCTTCAAGGGATATCAACATATCAAATTATAAAGCTTAAATATACTAAACAATTAAACAATTGTGTTTCAAAGTTTGTCTATGGGGGAGTTTGAAAAGCAGTTTCTGTAGCGCCATATTTATTACAAGGAGAAGGTGATGTTATATAGGCGATGCATAGACTATTTGATTTTCATATTTAAGGGACCTCTATCCGAGTTTGAGAAATTTGTGGGGGACTTGAATTCTAACAGTCCTGGTTTACAGTTTTGTTGTCACACAGACTTCAGTACCACTAGTTTTCTGGATGTCCAGTTTTTTGTGAATGAGATGGGAGTTATTCAATATGTTCCATTTAGGAAGAGCACTGATATGAAACATTTTTTGCACACGCACCCTGAACATCTCATTAAGTCATTGCCTTATGGTAAATTTAGAAGAGTATGGATGAATACTTCTGAGATGGCTTCTAAAGAGAAATCTCTGGCTGAAGTAGAGGAGAGATTATCTGCCAGAGGGCATTCTAGATCTAGTCTTAATGAAACAAAGAATAAATTGTTGAATAATGTGATAAGTAGGAACAATTGCATGAAAATAGTAAGTTTGGACATATAATTCAATTTTCTTCAAAAGAGGAAGGGACAGAAAATAAAATATTTTATGTCACTAGGTTTAGTCCCTTTTCAGACACACTTAGACAAGTGGTTACAAGGTTATGGCCAGTGATAACAGCTGATTATAAACTCAACACTTTATTTGCACAATGTGACTTTTTCTTTTTGGTAGATTTTTAAACCATAAAAAATTGTTGAACTACCTAATTTCCAATCAGACCCAGAATAGTTCATTAGGGTCTTTTCCTTGTGGGAGATGTAGTGTGTGCCATAGAATTAGAAATGTATCTAATACTGTGATTAATGGGCACAGATTTGTCTCTCAAGCAAGGTTCGTCAATCGTAGTGTTACATTCTGGGTTGTGGGTATGATGAGGGTAGATGGTATATAGGTCAGACCAAAAGAAAAGTTAAGAATTTTGAAACATTAGGGAAATATTAGAAGGAGTAATATAGGCTTCAGTCCAGTGGCAGAACATTTTATTGAAGCCCATTTGGGAAATTTTGATCCCTTGTCTTTGTGTATTAGTCCAACCATCTGGCAACTGTGGTAGTGGTACTCTACTTGCTAATAAGTTAAATCAGCTGGAAACTACCTTCATTTTTAATTTTGGAACCTGGTCCCACATGGGTTAAATCAGGAGGTGTTAAAATTTTGAAGAAATTTCATTGATATGTCCATATATGTATATATATATATATATATATATATATACATATATATATATATATATATATATATATATATATATATATATATATATATATATATGTTTGTGTATGTATATTTTTTTCATACGAGTACATACATGCATTATGAGAAGGTGGTGTATTTTGTATGTAAACTAGGTTGAATTTTTATGATGATGGTGCTGCAGAATTCATTGTAATTTTGCTGCTGCTGACGTTCTATGGGAAATGTACTTTTTCATGACTAAGGGATGTGTTTATGTGTAATGTGCACAGGTACCTTTAAAAGTGGGATGTATAGACAAATTTTGAAACACCAATTGTTTTTAATTGTTTAGTGTATTTAAGCTTTAGAATTTGATATGTTGAGATCTCTTGAAGGTGAAATGCCTTGGTACCAGATTAAACCTGTTTGGTACTCCAAATCTGTGTACGCCTTTTGAATTTATTAGTTTTTTGTGTTTTTTCTTTGGTTTTGGCTGTGCCCCCCCCCCACCCCCCTACTTTCATATTCTCACTCAGATGTATGTGTATGTAATATATATATATATATATATATATCTAGAGGATTAATTACCGATGACACATTTCAACGAAACTGCAAGTCGAGCAAACTTCCGTGAAAGTCTGCAAAAAAAAAAAAAAAAAAATACTGTTTTTTTTTCCTTTTAAATGTTAACACATTTATGCAGGGGGCAAGCCCCCCTGCATGCCCTATGTACACCTCCCCCACTTTTATATTCTCACTCAGACATTGCACTACAGTCGGGAAAAGGGAATATTCCCTTATCCCCACTGTACCGCAGTCTCAGCAACAGCCATTCTGTCATGGTTTTTTTTCTTTCTTTGAACTCATTTTAACGAAAGTGCATTTTTGGTGAAAATGTACTTTCGCGAAAGTGTGCTCGCCTATTTTGGTTTCAGTGAAACATGCTTTCGCTCAGCAGTCCTAGACCCATATGTGTTTGTGTGTGTGTGGGTCTATATTAGTTCGCCGAGTTATTTTCAGTGAACACCTTTCCATTGACCCATATTCAGCGAAAATCACTTTCACGATTCACTGAATTTTCCAAGGGCAATGAAACAATTACCCCGCAGCACAATGGAACCAACAACTAACTAAATCAAAACCACCCAACTATATATACCAACTCGGAGATTGCACTACATTTGGGAAAATGGCAAGTCATGTAATTGGCCAATTACTTCTTTGCGCTTGGAAAGTTATTTTTTTTGTTGACTGTGTGAGTGAACTGGTTTGTTTCCAGTCATGACTCAAAGAATATGATGCAAATACAATGAAGAAAATGGGCATCAGAATATAGATATTGTTACATGAGTAAAGATGACGAAAAACCATAGAATATAACGGCACTAATGAACAGTAGCAGTGTGAAATACAGCAACTCTGTACTGTATGCACGGGCATTATGTTAACCATAATAGTAAGAGGCTGACCCCATGTGGATATTGAGGTGTGGAAAAGGAATGTAATAGCTTGTGGTGATCACATGGTCAAAATGCAAGTTCATGTAGCGGACACGTACTGCAAATAGGTGATCTATTATTTATATGTTGAATGCATGGTAGAGTTCAACTCTGCACAACACACACACACATGCAGACAATATTAGATGCTGACATTTAGATTGAATTGTATTAAATGATGTAAAGTAAGTTAAGGATACTATTTATACCATAGTACAAGCAGTGCAGATATGTTAATATGGCATCTATCGGACATCCTTGAAGCAGTTCTATTTGTATTTGTATTCACTCTCTAGATAACATATTCAGCTTTTCCTTGAATTTTATTGTGTCACTGATTGATATCATGTTTTCTAGAAGGGCATTTTACAACAGGCAGATGCTTATAGGTTCATAGGTGTTTACTAGGCTAATGACCACAAGGGCCTTTTTAAGCCTAGCCATGCATCCCTAATTTCTGACAAGTTCTGATACCCTTGATAAGTGTAAGAATGGGCCTGGGAGATGAACCATTTACAGGTTGCCTATTTTCATCAGAGACATAGGTGCGAAACCAGGGATGCATTTCTGGTTTTCCATCCAATTGTCCAAGTTACACTTCAATTGGATTAGGGAGGAACTCTGCTTCCCATAGATGGGGAGTATGTTCTATAGATGGGGTAGTCTCTGCTTCTGTTGAGTTTTTCAGTAATATATGTATGTGGGTCTCCCTAGGGCTATAGCATCAGGTACTCAGCGAAGAAGACTCTTCCTTTTTAAAAAATGCAACTTCTAAAGGGTGACACTAGTTGTTATGTTGTAGTTTATAGGTAAGAGTATTTCAGCCATGTGATTCCAGCTGCCACTGGCTGGTAAGGACATTTTGAGATTGTTATAAAGTGGTGGTGTGGTCTCTGTTGATGAACAGATAAATAAATCTGAGGTTGGATTTTCTGGGTTTGCAGTATATATATATATATATATATATATATATATATATATATATATATATACACATATATATATATTGAATAAATAAATATATATATATATATATATATATATATATATATATATATATATATATATATATAAAATATATTTTCCCATTGTTTTTTTGTGAATTGCTTATCTAGTCTTTCTTCCTAATCATTTCTAATGGATTGGTTCTTATAGTTATCGTGCAATATTTTATATGCTGTACTAATTATTCCTTTTTTTAATGTCAGTTCCTGTTCTAGATTCTATTAACTCCACCAGTGCTGGTCTTCCGTATAGAACCTATGTAAGTCTTGCTAATATTCATTATTTTAATAATTTGTGTCTATTGGTATTGCCCTGTTTGCCTTTTAATACTTGAATAATCTTTGTTCTTTTTAAGTTTGTAAGTTAGGAATTTCCAGTCTTTTCTTGCACCTGTATAGTTGTAACAATTTTTTTAGGTTATGACAAGCTAATTCATAATGTAAGCTTCTCAGGAGGTTTGATACCTGCTTATTTCTTTTTAAATCTTGTTTTTTTTTTATTTTGTTTTATTATGCTTTCCAAAGTTCTCTACTTTGGTTTCAGCTTCTTTTTATATTTTGTTTTATTATGAGTTCCTTATTTACGTGATTGTGAATAAAGTTTAATGGATTCCTATACCACTTGAAGTCATGCTCTCCTCCAAAAAAAGGAAGACAATCCTGCGGTCCCCTGCCATCAATAAACTATACAACCGAAGGAAGAAACTGTTGCAGAAAAAAATGTCAAGGCCTCAACAAAAAGTTGAGATCCCTCATCAAATCCTCTAAAGCAAGCTATGAAGGCAGAATTGCAGCAGACACGAAAAACAATCACAAAGCCTTCTATAGTTATGTCAAAAACCTCCACGGCAATATACAGATTTGCTCTGACTTACTGCATGATGGTACCTCCTATAATGAGCCAAAAGATATTGCCAACATGCTGGCTGACAGATACAGTGGCAACTTTACCCTTCCAAAGGACCAGTCACAATACCGGAAGAATGCCAGGCACCCAGCATTACTGCCGCACAGGTTAAAGCTGCATTGTCCAAGGCCAGGAATACAGTTTTCATGGGATGCAAAAATATCCCTGGCTGTGTTCTACATGAACTACAAAGTAACTGACACCACATCTGTTTGCCCTGTTCAGTCACAGCCTCACCACAGGCTTTGTTACTGAATGGTGCATTGCTACAGTCATCCCTCTCCATATAGGAGGAGCGGCTACAGACCTGAAGAATTATTGCCCCATTAGCCTGATGAGTCTGGTATGTAAAGCTATGGAGCACATCTTCATGGACCTGATTAACAAAGATATAGGAAATCTCCAAACTCTGGACCCCACACAGTTTGGCTTTGTGAAAGAGAGATCATGCCTGCTCAACCTGGTTGACTTTCTTTGAGTCGGACACCAGGGCTGTGGATGAAGGTTAGGCAGTGCATACAGTTTACCTCAATCTGGTCAAGGCCTTTGATACCATTCCTCACTCTGCAATTATTGATAAACTCACCAAACTAGGCATCAACCCCTATATCATTAGGTGGGTTGCAAATTGGCTCACAGAACACACAGTGTGAAAGTAGCAAACTTTAAGTCAGAGTGACGACCAGTCACGAGTGGAGTTCCACAGGGATTGGTCCTGGGTCCTCTCCTTCGGCATCTACTTCTCAGAAGTCCAGGCCAACACAAAGGGACTCTGGCTGATCAAGTTTGCAGATGACTGCAAGCTGGGAGCCATTATTAACTCCCCAAGTGATGCAGACATCCTACAGAAAGGCCTCACTCAAACCAATGACTGGTGTCAAAGCCATGGCCTTAAGCTTAATGCCAAAAAATGCATAGTCATCCCCTTTGGTAAAATCTCCGTTCCCACTAATTACCACATCGATGGGAGCCCACTGAACACTGAAGGCATTATAAGAGATTTGGGAACGCAGGTTGACAGCAGTCTCTCCTTCGACCCCCACATTGCCACTGTGGTTAGAAAGTCCTATCTGACGCATCTCATTACCAAGGGTTTTGCGTTCAGGAAGAAAGAGGTCATCATCTCTCTCTACTTTTCCCTCATTAGACCAATCATTGAGTATAATACCACATTTGGCATGTACCGCACTAGACACCTGCAACAGCTGGAGAGGCCACAGAAGTACCTCACAAAGAGGATCCTAGGTATTAAACACATCCTATATGGACAGACTCAAAAGACTCCGCTATTCTCGGTCTCCTATTGCCTACTTAGAGGTGATCTCTGCTTGACTTACAAAGCCATAGCTGACCCAGCTCTGTTAGAAATGCTACATCTAAAGAAATCCCAATCCCTCCGCACCACACACTCCAGAGACCTCAACCTCATTAACACAATCAACAGAACATGCTGGAGGGACAGGTTTCTCACCCAGAGACTGCCCATGCTCTGGAATAGACTTCCCATACATGTCAAGCAGAGCACCTTGTTGTCCCTCTTCAAGAGAAATCTTGATGAGTGCATGGGTAAAAAAGTTCACCCTGGGAATCGCTCCAGTGGCTGTACTTGGTAGAGGCACTGGGAACTAATGTCATCCAGCGCGATGCCAGGGCACTTCTGTGGCTAGGCTTGTAAAGGCTCCAGGGCCATTAGCCTAGTACACACCTATGAACCTGTGTTCTGAAATAAATTTGACTGCGTACAAGATGTTCAGTTATTAGTATATGCTGCAGAGATTGACTATTTCAGAGTGATTGCATTGCCTTTCCAAATAGGAGGTCTAGAACATAATCAAACATGTTATTTTAAACAATATAATACTGTGGACAGAAATAAGTTGAGGTATTTTGTCAAAAAGTTTAAAGTCATATGCTTTTGAGTTCAGAATTAAATTACAATTGTATACACTTCCTTGAGACCAATGATGTCTGAAGTGAGTGTGTTTCTTTATTTTACATTTGTTGACCGTGAGAGTCCGACTGGGCATAAAACCCTTTTTTAGCGGAGGCCCAGGGAGAAAAGCTCCATTGTTAGTAAACTATTTTGTTAGTAGAAAGAAAATTGTACAATACAATAAAGAAATAAATAGTAACAGACATTCATAACGGTAAAAAGACCAGAACAGAATAAATTGGTCAAGTGGGAGATGAGAACAATAATCTTGTATAGCAATGTTTCTAGAAGACAGGAAACAGAATTTGTGATTTCCATATATCTGTAGGACAGGCATGTCATATATTTGTTGTAAAAGTGCTGCTCTTTTTATACTTTTCAGATAATGTTTCTATCTCTCTCTATTAGAGTTCTTGGCTTCACTGATAACACCTGCAAAATAAGCAAGGCATTATTCTTGATTAAATTTAAAGAGTATATTTTTTATCAAAAGTTATACAAATCAGTATTTGCACACATTCATTCACAAATACAGATTTGTAAACTGTGTTCATTGTACAACATGCTCCTGTCTGTCTTCATGAGCAATGGTGTCTTCTGTTTATTTTAGTGTATATAGTAGCTAGCCCATGTTTGAACACTTTGGTCATTATTTACTTGCTTATTTTATGCAGAAGAAATTACCATTTTTTCCATTTGATCTGTAGTAGAAAGAATCTTATGCATTTCACTTTCTACAAAACAGCTTCGTTTCACTAGATTATTCATACCTCTTACACTCAATGTGCTAAAACAATAAATATTACTGACTTAATAATTTTATATAAAAATGCAAGAGATACATATAGTTCAGTGATAGTTATTAAAGCCTGTAGAAGATAGCCTCATCCTTGTACCTACTCAGCACAGACTCCACGTGGGCCAGCAGAGTAATCCAGGCTGCAGAGAGCTGAATAAGCGACTTTTCTTGATACTAAGTATATTTTTTGTTGCTTTCCACATCTGAATACCTAGCGACTGTATTTCGCCTGCCTTTCTGTTACATTGAAGCTGTTTTTACTGCATTTAACTTAATATTGCACTTGGAATCCTTGTTTGTTACTATTTGACTGTATTGTAGCAAATTCTTCTGTGTAAGCTGTAGTAGCTGATTCATAGCATTTATAAGTGTTTGCTGTACCTGTTTCTGCCTGTTTTTTGAAAAATAAAAAGAAAAAAAGAAAAAAATATCTCTTGTTTTTCCCGCTTTACTAGTTTAGTCCAGTTTCAGAGTTGCTGATTCCTGGGCTTTGGTTGTAGTTCCTGTGTACTGTTTCCTTGCCTTATTTGGGGGAGAGGAAGTTACCTTGCTTACCAGTGGGAGTGGGAAGCATTGAGCTGCCTTTTGTCCGGTTTTGTGAGGTTTCAGCCAGTAACTAGTTGTTTATTGGTCGTTTTGGGCCAGTTTCTAGCTTTTTCCAGCCCCCTGGTATAAAACGCGGTAAACGCGTTAAGCGTGATTTAGCGGAGCTGCCACTGTTGCACACTAGGGCAGCGCCGTTACGCAGGTTTAAACTATTCGGCTACCTAAAGTCCACTCTTCAAATTTTCCTTAAAACTACCTTCCTCGAACTATACTACTGATCTAATCAGCGTATCCTATAATTAAAAAGATCATCTCTACTTGCCTCCAAGTAGACTATTCTCTATCTGTTAAACGTAGCACTTGCTCCTACAGTACTTATTACCTTGATACGGCACTCTTGTCATAGATAGTACCCCAAAAAGCCAACCCCCATTTCTCGGTCACCCACCTCCACCGGCATCTTGTTCAAAGTTTTTGTCTATTCCTTCTAGCATGTCGAGGGATCAGTTGCTAGTGTCCTCTCCTGCTCAGCTGGTGAACCTGGGAATATTGAGGCAATGTTACAACTGCCTCATGTACACAGACAACCCTCTCCTCCTCCCACAAAACACAAATACATGCGAGAGATGCAACTATACGGCCAAACTGGAGGCTGAGCTCTCTCAACATAGGACTGGCAAGACCAGTCAGGAGGATAAGGTTACCACACACACTATAGACCCAGTCTCACATAGTACCATTACAACCTCAAATCATACACATAAACACACAAAGACATACTCGGAGGCTCTGATCAAAAATCTACCAAAACAGCAGAGGCCACCAAAGCAGACACCCAAACAACCACCACCTCAGAACACAACACCTGCAACACATAGACCTCACAGTCAGAGTGTCAAACAGTCACAGCCCTTAAGGCCAAACACAATGCCAGACATACTAGTCATTGGTGACTCCATAGTCAGACACACTGATGTCCCGCTCACCAGACTGAGTAAGGAGAAGGTCACAGTAAGCTGCCTGTCGGGCGCTAGAATCCGCCACATAACGCAAGCACTCAAGTCTCTCAACAGCAGGTACAAATATGTCTCAGTCATTGTCCACGCTGGTGTAAACGACCTGAGACGTACCTCCTTGGACTACATGAAAAGAGACATAGAGGAGCTCTCTGATTATGTAGCCCAGGCAGGTATGACCCTGACCTTGAGCAGTATCCTACCTTCACCAAGAATGATGCCACAATACAGAGATAAGATGATCAGCTTTAACAATTGGCTTAAACACTGGTGTCATTCAAAGGGGATCCAGTGTCTGTCTGCCTGGGATGACATGCTGGACAAGCCACGCTGCTTCGCAAGGGACGGCTTGCACCTGTCACCCTGGGATTCCGGATATTGGCAAAGGCTCTTGCCACCCCCATAGTGCCTTTTTAGGCAAGGCTCAAATTCTAAACCTACCACCCTAGAACACAAAAAGGAAAAACTAAGGGTAATGCTGCTCAATGCCAGAAGTCTAAATCTCAAAATGCACGCACTCGAGGCCCTTCTCAGTATGGAGAACATCGATGTTTGTGCTGTGACAGAAACCTGGTTCAAGGCTCCTGAGAGCACCCCAGCGCTATCAGGTTTTACCTCATATCATGCGTTCCGCCCCAAAATCCGGACAATACCAAGAAAGGAGGGGGGGTATCCATATTCATCAAGGACACCCACACCTCAAGACTGGTGGCAACGCACGATGCATCGGAGACCATCCAGGTGCAATTAACTATAGGCAAGACTGCTCTGCAAATTGTAGCATGTTACAGGCCACCCTCACAAACTCAGGAACCTCACATGGCCTTCCTGAAAACACTAGAGGGATAAATGTATCACCAAACACCATCATACTAGGTGACTTCAATTACCCTAATATAGACTGGGAACACTACTCAAGCCCAAACACCCTAGCCCAAAAGTTCCTGGAATTCATAAACTCAAATGCCATGGAACAACTAGTCACCATCCCCACAAGAGGAGATAACATACTTGATCTCATCATCACGAACATGGGAGCACAATGTTCAACACCGGAGGTGTACCCCTCACTGGTGAGATCAGACCACAAACTAATCTCGCTGGAGGTCCTCATCCCACCCCCACCTGAAATAAAAGACCACAGTAAAGAACTTCTCAAAAGCCGACTTCACACTTCTAAAGACTAGTGTGGTCTCCTTTAAGGCCCCCGAGCGGCGGAAAACAGTACTCAAGCCGCTGAATCACTTACAAATGCCTTCTACCAGCACCTGCAGGACTGCATGGATAAGGCAATCCCAAGCAAAACAAAGACTCTTTGTACCAAAGGCAAGCGTCCAGTCTGGTGGACCCCAGCCATAAACAAACTCTACAACAAAAGGAGGAAGCTACTACAAGATAGAGCAAAATCCTTAAAAGGTAAGACACCCTTGATCACTATAAGTAAAAACTAAGAGCTCTCATAAAATCTTCCAAAGCAAATTTCGAGAGAAAAATAGCTAAAGACTCAAAAGACAATCATAAGGCCTTCTTTAGCTATGTTAGAAACCTGGGAGGAAACTCCCAGATATGCTCAGAGCTAGTTCAAAATGATGTGAAGATTACTGATCCTACAGACATTGCCAACATACTGGCTGACAGGTTCAGTGCAAACTTCTCTCCCCAAAGGAGAGATATCTATACCAAACGATTGCAGCCCCCCAAACATCTCCAGCGCCCAAGTGAGAACTGCACTCTCCAAAGCAAAAAACACAGCATCCATGGGACCTGATGGTGTCCCCGGCTGTGTGCTCCATGAACTCAATGAGGAATTAAACCCACAGCTAGGACAGCTGTTTAATCAAAGTCTTACCTCTGGATACATACCCAGGGAGTGGCGCACTGCAACTGTGGTACCACTTCACAAAGGCGGTGCCTCCACCAACCCTGGAAATTACCGGCCCATTAGCTTGACAAGCCTTATCTGCAAAGCCATGGAGAGGATCATAATGGACCTCATAAATAAAGACATAGGGAATTTGCAGACTTTGGATCCAACCCAGTTTGGCTTTGTCAAAGGCAGATCATGCCTTTTAAACTTGGTTGACATTTTTGAAACAGTCACCAAAGCCATTGATGAGGGAAAGGCAGTCCATACACCCTACCTCGATCTGGCTAAGGCCTTGCATACAATACCCCACTCGGGTATCATTAAAAAACTCATCAGCTTAAATGTCAACCCATACATCACAAGATGGGTTGCAAACTGGCTGAGTGACAGAACCCACAGGGTCAGAGTTGCTGGCGCCATGTCAGACTCAAAGCCTGTCACAAGTGGTGTCCCACAGGGCTCAGTCCTGGGCCCACTCTTGTTTGGCATCTACTTTTCCGAAGTACAAGCAAACACAGGAGGGTTATGGCTGACAAAGTTTGCAGATGACTGCAAACTGTGCACCATAGTAGAAAACACATCTGACACAGATATCCTTCAGAAGGGTCTCACAGAAACGGATAACTGGTGCCAGAGCCACGGCCTAAAGTTAAATGCCAAAAAATGCATAGTCATACCCTTCGGGAAAAACAAGGTTACCCCTAGCTACCAAATAGGTGGCAATCCACTGAGCACAGAAGAAGTTATCAGGGACCTGGGGACCCAGGTTGATGATAGTCTGTCATTCGACACCCATGTAGCTAAAGTAGTTAGGAAGACCTTCTACATTGCCCACCTTATCATGAAGGGATTCTCATCTAGATCAAGGGAGGTCATAGTCTCCCTTTACTCATCACTCATCAGACCAATGATTGAGTACAATGCCCCATTCGGAATGTATCTGACCCGACACTTGCAGCAGCTGGAGAGGCCACAAAAGTTCCTCACCAAAAGGATAAAGGGTCTCAAAAATCTGTCCTATGCTGCCCGACTGAAAGAACTCCAGCTCTATTCAGTCGCCACCGCTTGCTCAGAGGTGACCTTTGCCTAACATACAAGGCCATGTCAAACCCAGATTTGATGAATATGCTTCACCTCAAAAAATCTAGATCCATCAGAGCCACAAGGGCGGGAGACTTAAACCTTGACACGGCTATTAATAGGACGTGCTGGAGGGATAGATTCATCACCCAAAGACTCCCTATGCTGTGGAACAAAATCCCGGTACATGTGAGGCAGAGCACCTCGCTGGCCTTGTTCGAGAAATCTTGACCAATGGATGGGAGATCGCAGATATACCCCAGGGATTACCTCAGTGTCACTGCTCGACAGAGTCACAGCAAAATAATGGGTATAGTTCCCCATACTAAAGGGGTGGCGTAAGCCACAAAACGATGGGCTAGGCTTGTAAATGCCCTCGGGCAGATAGCCTAGTATGAACCTATGAACCTATAAAGAGATAAACCCTGACTGCACGCCAGATGACAAGGATTCAGTTAGCTTGGCTGCTGAAAGGGCTGAGGCAGGCGAATAAGAGAGAGTGGTCATCACTTACCTGTCCTTGGGGTGAGGAATGTGGATGACTCACTACAGAGCTGACCTCTACAGGAGTGTACAGGAAGCAGAAGTGACCACAAACATGCTGGCTCAGAGGTTCTTGGACTTTGTCAATGCAAATGCTAGTCAGCACACCCACAAGAGTCTGAAATGTCCTGGATATAGTGCTCACTAACATGGGAGAGCATTGCACCCCCCCCCCCCCATGATATCCTCCCTGGTAAGGTTGTACCATAAATCAGTCTTCAATGTAATTATAAGACCAGATACCCATTAAGCTCAAGAACATTTAAGAATTTTTCAAAGACAAATTACCTTCTACTAAGTGATGGTATAAGAAGTTTCAAAGCCCCATAACATGGACTCATTATGCAGAGGTGTACACCAATGCCCTCTATAACTATTTAAGCAGTTGTATAGAATTAACTGTCCCTGACCAGATTAAAACCAAATGTTGCTGAAAACACAAGTCACCCTGGTGGACCCCTAGTATAAACAGGTTGTACGACAAGAGAATGAAGCTAATGTCCAAAACAAGGGGAACTGGCTCAGCAGAGGAAGAAATCCCTCTCTAGCTTAAACAAATTGGAGATCTTGTCAAGTCCTCCAAAGGTGATTATGAAGCAAAAATACCTTCCCTAGCTATGGATAATCACAAGGCATTCTTTAACTACGTCCAGAATTTAAAAAGGAATACCCAGCTATGTGCTGAACTGGTTGTGGATGGCACCACCCATACTCAACTACAGGTAATAGCCAACCTGCTAGCTGATGAATTTGGGGCATACTTCACCCCTCTGTCCCTGCCAGTCATCCCTGAAAGTCTACCTGCCACCATTGCTCAGCCTATTATCTCAGGAGAGCAGGTCATCTTGGTGTTCTCCAAGGCCAAAAACACAGCATCAGTGGGACCAGATAACATCCCAGGTTGCCTTTTAAACAACCTAAAACATGACCTAGCAGACTCACTTGGATTCCTGTTTTAACCACAGCCTGCAAACTGGCTATGTTCCAGCAGAATGGAAGAAAGCAACAATAATCCCTCTGCAACAAAGGGGGGACCATCATCCGACCCATAAGCTTGACTAACCTTGTCTGCAAGATCATGGAAATAATTAAGGACCTTGTTAACAAGGACATAAGTAATCTCCAAACTCTGGACCCAACCCGTTTCAGATCTGTTAAGGTAGATTATACCTGTTAAGCATGGTTGACTACTTTGAGGAAGTCACCAAGGCCCTGCCTAGTTGTATAATCTCAAAAAAAAAAAAAAAACAGTATTAAATAATTTCAGCAACTAAAATCCATGTACTTGCAGTAACCCCCCCAAAAAAACAAAACCACCCACACCCCATTTTAAATATTCACACAATAAAAACATTTTGCTTTTGCAGTCAGCGGCAGTTAAAATAAAACTGTAAAAAAAAAAAAATAATAATAATATCATATAATTTGAATAATAGTACTGTTGGGGGAAGGGAGATTTGGACGCTAAGTTGCACGGCTGTGTGTTGGGATATGGTCAAGTTTACTATATCAGTATACATGATTAATGATGGGCAGGTGGACAGTGAAATATATTCCCAGTCCTGCACTTTTACCTACTGAAAAAAGTTTCTTTACCGGTACCACACAAGACATTTGGACACTTCCCACACACAAAAGCACAACACTAAAATGTACCCTTGCCTTGCTGCTAGTACAACCCTCACCTAAAAACATCCTCACACAGTCCATCTCCTAATAATGACCCACTTACCTCAGTCAAGAAAATGAGAATTCAGGGAAATGTGAGCTTGAGAAAACTATAATTCAAGGGAAAACGGTTCACTTTGTCAAAAAAACAGTATTTGGTAAAGTGAACAGGTTTTTGAAACTGACATTCTGGTACAAGGTATGAGCTGGCAGCAACTGCATCTTTAGTCTCCCAGCAAAAAATCAGATAATCCAAAAACCAAACCAGCTATTATAATTTAGTCAGTTGGGTGTACGCTAAAGACATTGTAGATATTTTCTATTTTTTCCCTGTTCATGTCCATTTTATATGCAGGTCCTATTAGGAGGATATGATTTTGCAGTTCATGGTGCTTCACTTCTATCTATGCTGAAAGTAATTTTGGTGCATTAGGTATATTTTGTGGTGCTCAATAAGAGATTTCTTTTTCTTCTGACTATTTGAAAAGGCTGAAGATACTGTGCTAATTTCCATATCCAATTTATTCTTCCATCCGAGACAGGTTGGTATTTAATATTCTCTTAGCAGAAAAAGGGAAATCCACTTTTTATGGTAATGAATGTGATACTTTTGGTGGTAATGAATGTGATACTTTTGGTGATAATGAATGCGATACTTTTGGTGGTAATGAATGGTTGTGGGAATATAAAGAATAGATGGAGTATCCTTGCCACTGGCTTCTCTATGGAGACTGAAAACATTAAGACAATGACAGGCTGCTGTATTTCTGACACTTGTTACAAATAAGCTCACTCAAAATTCAAAGCTGTGGACAACTGTAAATGTGCAAAGCCTGAGGCAAATTTGTTTGAAGGAATGACATGGTATGTTTTCCAGTCATCATTTTAAGAGGATCATTCTGATATTGCTTGCCAAGGCCACGGTGATGCAGCAGTTAGCGTTGTTGCCTCACAGCAAGAGGCTCTCCAGTTCGATTCTGGACTGGTGCGCCTTCTGTGTGGAGTGTGCATGTCCTCCCTGCGGTCGAGTGAATTTAAAGACATGCAGGTAGGTGCGAGTGTGTGTGGGTGTGCCGCCTTTGAAGGTTGGGTGCCAGGCTGGCAAATCAACACTGTAAAAATTCACTGCCAATCATTAGCGGACCAGAGTTCCGCTGTGGCGACTCCTAACTGGGAAAAGCCGAAAGACAGTTTATTCTGTTATTTCTTGCCCTTGTTTTCTTTTGTAAATCCTTTATTTTAAATTCAGATAAGTAATCACAATTTGCGAGAAACAAGTTTGAGTGAGACATCAGCAAACTCCGTGCATATATAAAATCAAATATACAAAGCAAAACAGTGCGCTAATAGCCATGGAAGAACAGTATTTTATTTAACAAAAGTAAATTAATGATCTCTTTTGATGCAGAAAATACTTTTTTCAAGTTAAACATTCACAATTACTACTGTTTAAATATAAAATCTGGCTATTGGTGCAGATGACTAAGGCTATGAGCTTACTTCTGTGATATAGGGTTTGATCCCATCAGCCTTCATTTCCTTACCATGTGACCTTGAATGAGCCAATTAGACAACTTTGGGGCAACAAGGAATTTGGGCTAGGCCCCTAATGTTGTTCTAGATTGCAAGCCTAGTAACTACCTATGAATCACATGACAAATCACCCTCAAAAACATGTCATAAGTATCTTAAAATCCTCTGTTTCAGTACTGGTTTAAGGCTGCAACTGTCATTCAAGCCAAAACGTCTGAAGCATTAAGATTAATAATCCACTTCTATTCATGTTCTTCAGTGAAATAAAAAACACTTGGAATTAAATGAGTTGCTAGTTAATGTGTTTTAACTTGAAAACAGCACTGTGTGTGTGAAAGAACATTTATGTAAATAATTAGCTGTTCTTCCATGATTTTCAGTGCATTGTTTAGCTTTGTAAGAAATTAAATATTTTTGAAATCAGGTGTAGATCTCTGGTGTAATCATGACACATTAATCTGTGTCTCAAGAAAATACTTTAATTTTTTTATGAAGTTTGTTTCTATTATTTTTATTTATATCTTATCTAAGAACACCAAATTTTTAATATTTTGGTATGTATGGCAATGAGAATATCAATTTTCTTACAATTTAAACTGAGCCTAGATGATCCGTCACATTCCCACTGTACTTCATGCTAAAGTGCAGAAAACATTTTGATTACAAAGCAGCTTTTAATATCAATTTTCACTTATAATTAGACTACTTTAACTACTTAGTGATGTTAACTGCGAAATAAGGTTAGATGTGCAGTGAATATAAAAAGTGTACACACTCCTGTTAAAATGCCAGGTTTTTGTGACATAAAAAAAAATGAGACCACAGTAAATCGTTTCAAAATTTTCCGCACCTTTAATGTGACCTATATCCTGTACAATTCAATTGAAAAACAAACTAATCTGTTGGGGGAAAATATAAAAAAAACATAGAATAAGTTGGTTGCATAAATGTGCACACCCTTAAATTAATACTCTGTTGAAGCACCTTTTGATTTAATTAGAGCATTCAGTTTTCTTGGGTAGCAGTCTATCAGCATGGCACATCTTGACTTGGCAATATTTGCCCACTCTTCCTTGCAAAAGCGCTCCAAATCTGTCAGATTGTGAGGGCGTCTGTTGTGCACAGCCCTCTTCAGGTCACCCCACAGATTTTCTATTGGATTTAGGTCTGGGATCTAGCTGGGCCATTCCAAAACTTTAATTTTCTTTTGGTGAAGTCATTCTTTTGTTGATTTGGATGTATGCTTGGGGTCATTGTCGTGTTGGAAGGTGGAATTACTTTTCATCTTCAGCTTTCTAGCAGACGCCTGAAGGTTTTGCGCCAAAAGTGACTGGTATTTGGAACTGTTCATAATTACCTCCACCTTGACTAAAGTCCAGTTCCAGCTGAAGAAAAGCAACCCCAAAGCATGATACTGCCACCATCATGCTTCACCAAGGGGATGGTGTTCTTTTGGTGATGCAAGGTGTTGTTTTTGTGCCAAACGTACCTTTTGTAATTGTGGCCAAAAAGTTCAGCCTCATCACACCATAACACATTTTCTCACATGCTTTTGGGACACTTGCTGTATTATTTTGCAAATTTTAGCTGGGCCTGGATGTTTTTCTGTGTAAGAAAAGGCTTCCGTCTGACAACCCTACCCTATAGTCCAGACATATGGAGAACATGGAAGATTGTTGTCGCATGTAGTACGCAACCAGTACTTGCCAGAAATTCCTGCAGCCCCTTCATTGTTGCTGTAGCTCTCTTGGCAGCCTCCCTGACCTGTTTTTGTCTCGTATTTTCAACAATTTTGGAGGGACGTCCAGTTCTTTGCAATGTCACTGTTGTCCCCTATTTTCTCCACTTTTTGATGGCTGTCTTCACTGTGTTCCATGGTATATCCAATGCTGTGGAAACTTTTTTCTACTCTTCTTCTGACTATCTTTCAACAATGAAATCCCTTTGATGCTTTGTAAGCTCTCTGCGAACCATGGCTTTTGCTGTAGCAGGCAATTGAGTAAATGTCAATAAAATACTACTAGAACAGCTGAACTTTATTTGGGGTTGATCAGAGTCTCTTTAATTGATGGCAGGTGTGTACCCAAGAAGACTGATTGCTGTAATTAAATCAAAAGGTGCTTCAACAAAGTATTAGTTTAAGGGTGTGCACATTTATAAAAAAACGTACAGTAAGCTGGTTGCATATTTTTTCCACTAACAGATTTGTTTGTTTTTCAATTGAATTGTCCAGGTTATAGGTCACATTAAAGGTGGGAAAAGTTTTGAATTGATTTATTGTGGTCTCATTTTTTATATCACAAAAACCTGGCATTTTAACAGGGGTGTGTACACTTTTTATATCCACTGCATCTTGTATTTATAATGTTTTTACAGAAGACCATCCTTAATGGGAGTAGTAGTTTCAGCTGTAATTGTCAAGCCTCAGATAGAAAGTGCATACAAGTAACATATATTTAGCTAATGTTTCACCTTCATATATTCAGAACAGATAACTGAAAATGACAGATTGGAACACTAAAGACAGAACCTGAAAAAAATGATCTTGCCATGAAGTTGTATACAGTCCAAACCTGCCTGCGGCATAATAAGAAATTACTTGGGATGAGAGTGCATCTTATGGTAGGTGACATAGTAGATAAGAATTGAATGAAATTGCAAGAAAGGGTAAATAAAATTGGTGAAATTACAGGAAAGGGTTAACAGTCTGGAAGGGTAGCTTCCTTGAAGGGCATAACTGAGGTGATTAGAATACTGTACATTGTATTCATCACATCATCTCATATAGTGCATTTGACAGCACTTTGTGATGGGATAAGATAGGAGGAAGTAGTAGCAAGGGAAGTTTTGGAATAAATAGGGCTTTAGGGGTTTCACATATGCTGAGTTTGCAAATGTATGTGACAACAATAACCTCAGAGAGGTACAGAGAATGGTAATTTAAGGCAGACACTCGGGCAAGATGAATGGTGAGTGAAGGAGGTAGGATTAGGAAAGTAGAATAAGATACTGATATATATATACATATATATATATATATATATATATATATATATATATATATATATATATATATATATATATATAAAGTTATTGAGGAGAAGTTAGAAAAATCATACAGTAAACTCTCCGTTAACTGGAACTCGAGCAAACAGAAAAAAAAAAAGTTAAAGAAATACAGTAAAATTTTCATGTGTTGCACTTTGTCGCCCCCAAGCAGAAACATACCTTATGTTTTTGAGTTTTAAAAAGGAAGATAGGAATAAATTCCTTCTCTTCCCAACCTAAGAACAAGTCAAACCAAATAAATAGTAGAGGGTACAGTATTAGTCAGGCCTATTTTTAATAGTAACTGTCAAGCAAGCAGAAAATACAGTTATTTGGCATCTGCTAATCCCCATGGGTGCTGGTTAACTGAGTGTTTACAGTATATAAATATGGAAATATATTGGCTGGTAATTGTCTCAGGAAAGGTTGAATATATTGTGATGGTGGGGGAAGGTGTACTCTTAGTTTTCAGAAGGTTAGAGGTAACTTCATTCTTCTACTTGGGAGACTAGCTTGTGTAAAATGTCATAAACAAGGTTTTGAGGAGGGAAATGGTTTATGAGAAATGTGATAGACTTTGACAGGGAAGGACATACAGTGGGAAGAAGGCTGAATTAATGGCTCAAGATGCTGAGTAAGTGGGGCTCACTGGATTGTATTTCACTCCCCATAGAAGTAAAGAAGATGGGTGGTGGGTGATGGCAAAGTCATGCAGATGTACTGAAGTTGGAAAATTCACACATGATTTGGTATTGTGGAACAGTGAAGGCATTATGGCTTCCTCACAGACCAGTATCATGGCTTTAAGGGAGGCCATAGGGCAATAACAGCAATTAATACTGTCATAGACAGAATCCTATCAGCTGTGGAAAAGGCAGCTAACAGGGGCAGATTTACTTGATCTGTGCAGTGCCTTTAAAAGTATAGACCACTTCATTCACCTTCATGAATTGTGTTTGAGGCTTTGGAGATAATGTGCTCTGATTTAGGAATTTATACACATTACTACAACCTCACAGTCCAAGCTGGTGAGGCTGCTTCTCGGCTGAAATCTCCCTCAGGGGTCCATTCTTGGGCTTATCTTATTCTTTCTCTTTATCCTTGGCATTTGCATTTCTATCCCTTCAGTTGATACAACATTTTATGCAGATGACATCATCCTGTATAGAACTGGATGACTTCCCTCTTCCATACAATCTGTCCTTTCAAAGGATGACGCATCTATCCTTAGCTTACCCAAAATAAACTTACTGTTAATGTCAATAAACATGCCATAGTGCTTTTTGGCTCCCTGAAGAAACTTAAAATTGCTTTCCCTCTGTGCATCACTTCCCTGAGTAACTGAACCAATAAGCATGGTAAAGTAGTATAATTACCTTGGCCTAATAACTGATAAAATACCTCTTTCAGAATCCATGCCAATTATCTAGTTGCAAATGTTTCTACACAATGAAATGCTCCTACTCTGACAAACCAGCTCACCAAAGAAGACAGGCTCTGACCATGAACATATTCATGCCAAAGCTAGAATGACTCGCCCATTTACTACCCTCATGTTGCATATAACATTTATGAAATGCAAACTGCAATCTATGCCATATGTAGATCATTTATCTTTCAATCCAACTCCTACATCACTGTCTTACCTTGTAAAAACAAACTGGATTCCAGTCAAAGCCGGTTATAAACTCCTTTTATCCACCTTTACTTTAATATAGTAAATGATTCTTTTTGATCATTATTAAGAAGTAAACTCCAAATAAAAATTCCCCCCCCCTCACTTTCTTAGAAGCCTGGACATCAACACCTTAAGTCTAGTCCAACTGCCTTTTGGCACTGCTATAGGGGAAAATTCTTTCAGTGAGTGTCCCAGCTAAATGGAATAATCTTACAGCATAACTAACCGACTGCTCAGGAATGAAGTAATAGTACATCTTAGTCAAATGTAAGTGTATCTGCTTTATAGACAAACAATTACCCCCCCCCCCCAGTTTTGCCCTTCCATCTTGTTCTTATATTTGCATGTAGGCGGTATCTCCTAAAAATTCTTATCACATCCTCTATTGTACATACGTAAATTTAACTTTGATTTCATTATCCTGTAGTTGCAGTACACTGATACCTTCATATCTAATCGGTTAAAGACGCCCCTTCAACTAAACACTAATCCTTCCTCTGCTTTATCTCACTGCAGTTCTCAGGACATACTTGTCTTACATCTCCTGTCTCCAATTATGGATTTAATTACTGGACAATAGAAGGTTCACCAATGCAAAAGTTGTATAACCAAATTTTGTTTACTTGAATAATCTTTGAAATATTATTGTTGAATGTTTTGCTTGTATTTTGTGGCTTTTGCACTTAGGTCATGACTGACCTATCACTAGCCCAACCAGCTGGTCAACAAAAGAAAATACAAATAAAAAGATAGAAAAGGAAAGGGTAGCTGATGAAAAAAGGAGAGTGGCTGTGAATTAAGAAAGGTAGAACTGGCATAATCTATAGAGGGGTATGAGAGTGAAGGAATTATAATGATGGCAAGATTGTGAAACACATGAATTAAAGAAAGGTACTTTGCGGGGCTGGTTAAATATTGGAAGGATAGCAGCTCAAGCGGTAGTCAGTTCATAATTTGCAGTAAGGCTTCTGCCCATATGGTAATGAATATAAATGGGAAAATGTTAGTGTGTGTTTTCTATTAATGTATGTCTGCCTGTGTCTTAAGTGATAATTTAATAAAGGTCTGTGTGAGATGGAACACAGATGATAGAGCTGTATGAAATAACAGGTTCTGTAAAAGGATGACAACATTTTAGAATTAGCATGGTAAGGAAGGAACAGTACTGGGGAGAAAAGTGATTGGGGTTTCGGGCTATGGCAAATGGAGTAGAAAATGCAGACTGGTTGTTAGTGATGGGGGGGGGGAGACTGACATTGAGGTGGAAGAAAAGGAAAGGAGGATAGGTTTGTCATGACTTCATGAATAAGGTAAAAGGGGTTCAAATGAAGTTAGAGGTGATGTATATGGGGGGGGAAAGGCTTGATAACAGAGTTTGGGCAGTATTTTATCCAGAATGCTATATGAACTGAAGCCTGAAACCTTTTATTATATTAGTTTATAGGTGCGTCTGTGTGAACAGACAGCATACAAGTAAGCCTGAGCACTGGAAAAAAAATTATTTTTTTTTTTATAAAATTGCAACTTCATTTATAAAAATACGTGGACATGAAATGCAGGAAATGCTGTTGTAAAAACATGTAGTATAGAAGAGTATGTAAGCAGTTAATGAAAAGAGATCCCAACACACTGCTGAGCTTCAGTATTAATGTTTTATTTATTTTTATTTATTTTACATTTGTTGACCGGGCTAGTCTAACTGGATATATGTCCATTTTCAGTAGAGGCCCGGGGAGATGAGCTCCACGACAAAACTGTTAGCATAAAAAATTACAAAGAGAATATATAACAAGAATGAAATTATAGTAATATATACACTGACAAAATATGGTTAATAGGAAATCATTTGAAGGAGAGGTAACAAATACAATGAAAACTGGAATTTCAAAAAAGACATGGAGGTACATTCCATAAATGCAAAAGGAGGCATACAGGCTAGTTCAATTTACAGGTAAAGTAAATCTCTTAATGGCAAAGAAAAATGAAAACAAGGAGGTAATTCTGTCTGATACCATTTACCGTATATTACACAAAGAAAGAGGCTGCTTAATGATCAGTAATAGTAACAATGAGTTTCAAAGAAAAAATTAATTAGTTTTACTAAAAAAAAAATTTTTTTTCTCATAGATAAGTGAGAGAGAGAAGGAAAAATAATGCGATGCAGAGCATAGAGGTCATATATTGTAAAAAGGAAATGACAGAAGAATCAATTATAAGAAAAAAGGAGAGAGAGGGCATAAATTGGGTAGGGGAGAGGTTTAGGCAGGTTTAGTACAGTTGCATGACCAGTGTGTTCTGAGGAAAAGTTTGTCTTTTTTTGTAGAGTGATAAATAGGAAATGGAGTAAAGGTCACAGGGGAGAAGATTCCAGAATTTTCCCACAGTATTTGAGAAAAGAGAATCCCCAGCCCTGTTGTTAGATTTAGATGTTTTGACTAGAAGTTTCTGAGATGAACATAAGGACTTCAGATCGTTATAGGGGGTGATGATGGTAGAGAGACTAGGAGTATTGGAAGGTTGGTAGAGAGTTTTATGTGCAATGATTAGTTGGTGGTAAGTGATTAGATTCTGTAGTTCCAGCCAGTCAAGCTGCTTTAAGTTAACACAGTGGTGAGTTTTAAATGGGTTACCAGTAGCAAATCTGGCTATATTATTGTAGGAGCTTTCCAAATTACTGAGGTTGTTCTTAGGTTGGTGAAAATGGAAGAGGCATAGAGGAGTGTAGAGATTAGATGAGTATGTGCAATAGTAGTTCTAGCTGTGGGTGATAGAAAAGGTTTTATTCTGTACAGAGAGCCAATTTTTTTGTTGATTTAATAGTGTTGTTAATGTGTGTGCCAAAGGAAAGATTGTTGTCTATGGTGACACCAAGTAGCTTGGTAGTTAGGCCAGGTGATATATGTGTGCCATTAGTGGAAGAAATAGAAAATTATAAGGGGAAGGATTTCAGATTAACATTGAAAAGGAGAAGTTTAGTTTTTTAGGGGTTTAAGAGTAGGCAACGATGGGTGAACCATTGTTCCACAGTGTTAGACATTTTGGGTGGTGGAGTGAAAGTCAGAGATGGATTTAACGGAGCATGCAAGTGTGGAGTCATCAGCATATTGTATGGAAGTAGCTTGGGGAATTGCTTGATGAAGGTTGTTGATGAATATGGAGAAAAGAAGAGGTCCTAATATGGACCCTTGAGCTACACCGAGGTTAACTGGTAGGAGGGTAGATAGACTGTTACCCCAAAGTACGGCCTGTTTTCTATTATTTAGGTAGGGTTGGAATCATTTGATAGAGAGTGGATGTAAGGACAGGGATTTGAGGATATCTATCAGAATTTGATGATTTACCATATCGAATGCTTTGGACAGATAAATAAATAATGCTGCGGAGAGCAAATTGCAGTTACGGTGTTTGTTGATAAAATCTGTAAAGGAAAGGAGGGCAGTGGCAGTGCTATGGGAAGGTCTGAAACCATGTTGACAGCTAGAGAGCAAGTTATTGTGGATTATGTGGTCTAGTAACTGTCTATGTATGCATTTTTCCATGATCTTTTCCAAAGGGGAAAGAAGAGCTATGGGACGATCGTTGGAGAATTTGGTTGAGTTGCCACCTTTGTGGGGGGGGGGGATATGGGAGACTTTCCAGATACTAGGGATGTAGCCTTCATTAATAGTTCTATTGATAAGAATGGAGATGGGGTAAGCAATTGATTTGGCAGATTTCTGTAGGTATTCAGCAGGTATTTGGTCTGCTGAAGGAGAGCATGGTTTACATTTCTGGAAAAGGGCAAGACTATGGGTTGTTGGGACTGGTTGGAGAAGAAATGGTGGGGGTGAAGTTTTGTTGTAGGTAGGTAAAGTACCAGATGATAATTGACTGGCTAGTGTTTGGATAGCATCAGCAAAAAAGGAATTAAAGGCATTGGCAGTAAACATGGGATTTTCATAAGTATTTTGTGGGTTTGGTGTACTGGATTGACCTGGATGTAGTAATTGGTTGACGCTTGCCCAGAACTTTTGTGGGTTATTGTGGTTAGCCTTCTGAAATTGAAGGTAGTAGTTTCTTTTATCTGATTGTATAGCTTAGTGTTATTTCTTAATTCTCTGAATATTTGTTGGTAAACAAGGTTTTTGGTCATTCTCCATTTAGCCCAGTATTTATTTCTGAGATGCATTTTCTGTTTCATTTCTTTTGAAAGCCAAGGGGCAGATTTGGTCTTGAATCTGATTGCACGTGTTGGGGCATGGTGATCAAGAATGGCTAAAAAAAATTGAATTAAAGTATTGTACTGCTTCTTCTAGTGGGAGGTAATTTAAGGGAGATCAGTTGCATGCTCTAAGTTCATTTTGGAAGAGATCAGGGTTGAAGTTTATTTTGGATCTGATATTCGTGATAGTGGTAGAAATGGTAGAATAGGATTTATGCCTGATGATATACGTAAGTGAGTGATCACTTATATCATCAGAAAGGGTTCCAGATTCATATGTTTGGGGTGGTTGTTTATAAGAATCAAGTCTTATGTGCTTTCCTTCTTGTTGTGTTTATCGTGGTGGGGGAGGTGATGGTTTTGGAGTAACCGTGAAGGTTAATGTAGGTGGTAGGGTGGCTGCTACTACAGCAATTCCAATCAATATTTATATTACCAAGAATGATAGTTTCTTGGGGCAGGTGTTGAGATAGCCAGCATAGGATATTTTCCATGGTGGCAATGTTGTTACTGGGGGGCAGATAGATACAGATAATATAAATGGTTTTGGCTTTAAGTTCACGTTTGGATATGAGAATTTCTGCATTGATATTAGGAGGCGGTTTAGTGTCATAAGTAGTTAATTGTAATCCTGTTGGTTACACTGTCGAGTCTTAGAATATTATACCCTGGTGGGATAACTTCATTATCTTTAGTTGCTGGTTTTAGCCAGGTTTCTGTTAAACAAGGAATGTCGAAGGAATAGACATCTAAGAGGGCATGGAGTTGAGCTATTTTATTGTTAATGTTTTGACTATTGAGGTGAGCTACAAGGAGTGAATTAGATTGTCTAGTGATGAAAAAATGAGTGGCTTAATAAAGGCCATGCTACATTCTAGCTAATGTGAGTAAAACACTGGTTAGTGGTGTAGTTAGATCATGACTAAATCACCCTAAATAATGTTGGCTAACTAGTTACAGCTGCTACTTAGAAATTTACCTTTCAAATGAAAACTGATGACTTTTCTTTTTCATCACTCATATTAATTTCCTTAAGCAACATCCATTTCCAGAAATGTGAGGACTGTTTGCTGGTGATTTATTTCCATTTCTTTCAAATCTGTAAAAATAAATGATTTATAGAGGTATGACTGAGGAACCAAGGGAACAAAAGGTCAAAAGAAGCAGCTGGTAATGGACCTTCCAAAATCAGGGTCTCAGGACACGTTGATAAGGATGTAGCCAGCAGTGGTGAGTGTTCCTAGAAAAATAAATTTGAATTATAGTATGTAAGTCAGAAGAAAGGGGAGAATGCAAAATGTGCAGGGTCCGAGGACAGGCTTCCAAGTAGCAGATGAGATGATGAATCTGTTAGCAAAAATTATGCCAGTTAGTGGAAGCTGCAGGTATCAGTGAAAATATTACATCATATTGGGATCACACAGGTGTGAGAAGTAACAGGAACAAGACAGAGCTATTTTATCATACAAAAGTAAGTGTTCAGCAGATGATGCCATTTTAAGAAGCCCATATTTACATTGGTGCGTATGTGTTTAAAAGAAATTTAAACAAATACTTCTGCATTTGATAGAGGGTATTGAAAATGAATGGATTGATTTAACCCACGGACAACAATTACTGGGACAAAACAACATCAGATATTTTGACTTGCTTGTGGCTGAAACAGTGTCACATTAATCACTATGACAGGTTTATTGCAAAGTATTTTAACTTCACTAATGGCGGATGTCAATACACACACATAAAATGCCGAGTTCAGGAGGTGTGACAGTGATGACGTCAACACTTGGGGAAATGCATAATGAATCAGTCTACTTTTCCTACAGACCAGAAATATACTGAAACTGGTTATGTTATCAGAATCATATAAAGAATAAATAATAAACCCACAGTGTTATTATGGTTAAAATTTATAAGCAATACTTAGATGTAAGTATTCTGATTTGTATTTGCAGAACTTGTTTCTCTGAGACAAAAAATAAAAAGGAAATAACTTATTAAAGAATAACACATTCTACAATGGCAGTAGCCTGGCATTGTATGTCAGTAATCAGTAGTAGCACAGCATTGTTAATCTTTTCTGGCTTATGCAGGCTTGCTTGTGTATGTGTATATATGCGTGTGTGTGCAGTGCACACATGCGTTTATGTGCATGGGTGTCCAAATGTGTGTGAGTGCAGAATGTTTCCTTTGCTAATGTGAGCCATGGGCCATCAGGGTAAACACTATCACTGTCAGATAGCCCAGTGTTTTTCTTTTGGCTTTTTCCCAGTAAGGGGTCCGGCACACTGGATCACCTGCCTGCTCATGATTGGCAGTGGAGTTTTATGGGGTTGAGTTGCCAGCCCGGCGCCCAACCTTCCACAGAAGGTACACACATGCACGCACTCATGCCTAGGGCAAATTTAGAGTGTCCAATTCACCTACAGCATGTCTTTGGGATGGGGGAGAAAACCGGAGCACCCGGAGGAAACCCACGTGACCGCAGAGAGGACATGCAGACTCCGTAAAGAAGGCACCCCAGCCGAGGATCGAACCGGAGAACCTTTTGCTGTGAGGCTGCAACACTAACTGCTGCACCACCGCGGCCACCCGTCAGATGTCTCACAGTGCTAGTGTTAAAAAAATGTGGTTCAGATATATGCTAATGAGCAAATAATGAGATTATTCAAATTGTGGCCATAGCTGTCTGTCTCCAGCATTTTGTCTTGATCACATACATTGACCTTCCTAAGCTAGGCAATTCATGTGAGAAGTTAGGTTAGGTTCTTTCTTATTCCCAGGGAATGGCTAAAATATATCATCTTATAACAGCTATGCAACCATTGTTCTCTTTTGAACTGCTTCATTTTAGAGCTTATGTGGAATGCCTCTATAACTAGTTATGTAATAATGTAAATACTCACACGGTTACTTTTTCTCCTTTGTCCACAACTGCTTTAGAAATGTGGATTGCACTAATTCCAACCACTGTATATAATTTGAATTTCAGTACAATGTTTTATAACAAATGTGCTTTTACCCTGTTTGTTGTTTCAGTTAAAACATGCAATATATTTTTGCTTTATATAATAAGGATATCTGACTTGTGCAGTGATGTTTTTATTCTATGCATTATTCTCCTTTATTTCTGGTTGTTTGTTTCTTGATTTCCTTCAAATTCTTTGCACTATGACTTTTGACCTGTCCAGCCAGTGCTAATATATTTTGTCTTGTCTTTTTCCAACCTAAATATAAATGGCCTCCACTTTTTCCTTTATTCACAGATCAATATATATGTGTGTGTTGTATACAGTTGAGTTGCTCTCCTACATTCCCAAAACATGTGCTTCATACTCCTCCTCTTTGATCTCCAGAACTTATTTTCTCTTTGTAAAAGTCTAGATAAATTCCTACCACAGCTTGATAGCTTCAGTAAAACTTGTTACATCCTTTTAGATTATGCCATTTCACTCTTTGCTTTCCAGCTATCAAATTATACCATGATTTACTTTGTAAACTATCATTCTACATAGTGTTATCACTTCCTAGATCCTTTATGATGATTTTTTATGTTTTAAGCAAAAATCATCTTCATTGAATAATCATAGACAATCATACATGTACATAAATGAAAACTATATTGACACATTTTCAGTTGCAAACATTATACATATAATCCTCTATACAGTCATTGTCCAACATTACATAGTTCATTGAATTACTGCCTTCTTTTAAACATTAATCCTCCTCCAAAACATTGTGCTGTTTTCAAAATTGCCATTTTCCTATGCAATTTGCTCATAACCTTTTCTGAAGATCCCATTTCCAGTTCTTTTGTCACTGTTATTATAGTTACTGCTACTGATATGGTTGGTTTAGACTTTGATTTTCTTTTCCTGGTAAATGCTTTTTTTTGCAGAATACAAACTCAGCAATGCCTTACTATATCTAGACAATTCAGATCTTGTAGCACAGCTCAAAAAAGCATTTCCTTAGTTACACCGATTTACTCACCAAGTATTTCTAATAGAGTAGACGGGAGGGAATCTTAAAAGGCTGCCAACTCATTACACACCCTAAAAATTTGAACCCAATTGCCTCTTTCTTCCCCATCACACCAACAATTTTTTCAATCTACCTCAGGAAAAATTATTTGGAGTCTGCTTGGGGTATAAACATACCTATGCAAAAACTTATGAGCAAAAATCCTAAATCTAGACTTGGTTGCATATTTGGGAGTGATACATATATCCCCCATTGTTACTTTGTGAATTGCTTATCCACACTTCATTCCCAGTCCTTTCTAACCTCCTCTGATTCCTATAGTTATCATGCAATATTTTATATGCCCTACTAATTATCCATTTTTTAATGGCAGCTTCTGTTCTAGATTGAACTAAAAACTACCAGGGCTAGTCTTTGACCTAGGATTCCCCCAGTTCCTTTCCTTTGCCTATACTCTGATGTCACTCCTTGATAGGAAAGCAGTTTCTAGCCCGCAGTCCAAATGTCTTCTTGTCTTGTTCCCATTCTATTACCTCTACCTCTAATTATTTGCTCCCAATACCTTGGTTCCTTTAGCAGTTTTCTCCAATAAATTCCAGCCCCCTCTTGCCTATTCTCTGTACCCCTAATTGCAATTATCCCTATCAATAGAATTTCCTTTCTCCATTACTCGGTTGGCTTAGTTCTTGAAATACCTTTTTCTGCTTTATGAATATAATCTGTATGGCTGTTCTCCTTTAGGATCTGCATCCAAAATCCCAACATCTCCTTATTTCTTGAGGTCCCACCCCCGTTCCACTTTGAATTATAACTTTCTGCTTGTGCTATGTATAGAAGCCTTAACCATGTAGTCCTGAAATACCTCTTCAAATCCAGTAATCCTAAACTACCTTGTTCTATTGGAAGTGTCAACTTATCCCACTTGACTCCTGCCCTCTTCCTCTCCTAGATAAAATCCTTCAACTATTTATTAATTGCTATCCACAACTACTCCTCAGACTGATAAAAATATGCCTGACCTGAGTATAGAATTAGAGACTAAAGTCATTTTCACTGCTTGTATCTTGCCATTCATGTCTATAAAATGTAGTTCATCTATGTTCTGATTAAATCTATTGGATTCATGTTGAGCTGCCAAATGCAATTTTATCGAATGGAAAGAATTGTAAAACTTTCGCAAAAACTTTGAATATTGCAACAACATTTTTTGCAGGGGAGAAAGTCACCCTGTAACTCCCATGTGGGGGGAATACCCCCAGACTCATGTATAACAACTCCATGGTCATACAACATTGAGGAAAAAGGCAAGCTTCACTGTCAGCGAAAGTAGTTTCAGTGAAGAGTACTCCTCCTTTTGCATTTGCTGAAAATACCTTTTTAAAATTGGCTTGTTACCAAATCTATTGTATTCCCACAAATTGATCTCATCTCCCATATTGCAATTTTGACAGTCAAACATAAAAAAGATAAGTTCTGCTAAAGGAATCATCATTGTGACATTTTCTTTTCCTGGTGTTACAGATCTGAGCCAATGGGCAAAATAGTGGAAGAGAAACATAAGTAATCCTGATGCTGCTGGGGTGCATCTACATTTAACACACTTTCCCCAGTTACTTAATAGCTTCCACCATTCAGTCAAAACAGGCAAGTCCACTAGAGAGGTTGTTTGAATAAACAAAATGGTGACAGAAGCTCCCTCATTTTAACTCTTGCTTTGGTGCCGGATGTAAAACCATTCATTCTAAGCATCAGTGCTCATATTTCCCATAATGTCAAGGAGATGAGGACAAATGAGCAGCCAAGGGCAGATGTCAATACTGCATCAGTTATAAACGTTAAAGCTACAGTATGTGATTACATACATACAAACACTTAGAGAGGTACATTCCCATTGAGCTAACTGCTGTTCTCAGCCTCCAGATAACTGGTATTACTAAAACATTACACACAGCCAGTCCGCTTTAGTGGTATAAACAGATAGATCTCACTATGACTCAGGTGACCTGAAACAGATTTGCAGCTCAGGCAGCTGAAACAGCTGGTTGGGAGATGGGCATTTCCATCCTGGTGAAGTAGCAGAATGCAGTTCATCACGTACTTCACAAGTGTCTTGGAGGGAGGCGTTGGGGATGTAAAATATTTAGTGTGAGGACTGGTTTTAGACCCACTAAGCCACCAAAGTGTGGCAAGCTACAAAGTACATGTATTAAGTGTTGCAAGTTGTCACATTTTCAACCAATTTTGTTGTGCAGTAACTCTATCAAACTGCTGACAATGTGATGAATCATTTTCATCTCTCCAACTCCCTTATTTCCTGCCTCCAGCTTTCCTTCAGACGGATCTAATCCTCTAGATCATTTTAGTGCACCTTTATCCCCTTTCTTACTGGCAAGGACCAGGTCTAGTAAGTCGCCAGCACATCCTCTTGAAGTCCTCACTTTCTGCTTAAATCTTTCAAGTAACAGTATCTTCTCCCTTTTGTTTTCCTATTGTAAGGCTAAAAGGGACACCATCAAATTAAATGATGGAAGACTGAGGTTCCCATATTTCACCTCTCACTGTCTTTGCCCAGAGCAGAGGTTTCTTTATATATATTTCATAATACTTTGTTTATTGGTCTAGTGACCAGTATACTTTGAACACCAACAGGTTATTCCCTGACCCTGATATTCTTTGACTTCGCATCTGAGCTTTTAATCTTTTATTCCGTATACCCAGAACTTATGTGACCACAAATCATTGATCTGTATGCATTTCTTGCCATGATCCACGATGGTTATTAACTTTCTCCTTACTCTTTGCAGGTCACTAGGCAGGACAGTTGGAATCCATTTTCTGCCAAATTATAGTTATAAAATAAACAAAGCATATAATGGAGCAAATAAACTGCAGACAAAATCCAGGTATGCACCTATTGCCTAATGACTAGGGGACTCTTATTAAGAATATATCCAGTGAGGGTAAGCCTATGGTATAGTTAATGAAGCTCAGTAAACAGTTTAGTAAGAGGAGGGAGCATAACAGCAGATCTGTAAAATGGACCTTTGTGGCCTAAATGCACAGGTATAAAGTGCTTTCATAACCAGGTCATGCATACGTGCTGGTATTTAAAATAAATAGGGTACACATCAAATAGAGATTGGCACTGGATTCCAGATTCTAAGCCCACTGTGTCACCAAATAAATATGCAAGTACTTTCAAAACATAAATATCTCTAGACAGATCTCCCACAATGAAAGGTTTAAATATATTTAATAATAAATAATAAAAGAACAAGTAAATACACAGTATATATTCACAGTGACATCAGAGTTCAAAATCACAGGAACTATTTAAAACAACATTGCAGGGCAGTCTCAAATAAATAAAGGAAAATATCTAAATTAAGCTTTGCCATATTCCTGACTATATCCAAGAGAATTATACTATTATTAGTAACTTACTTCATCAGGAAAATGTGTGGTGAATGGTTCCTGGTGTTATCCGGG
>NC_056750.1:763221648-763241942 GCF_019279795.1 Protopterus annectens | reverse complement strand
GGGTTTTACAGGACACCTACTACTGTTGCCACTGATGGGTGCCCTGCCCATCCTTCAACATCTTAGTGCAAGAAATCTGGACAAAGACTAAAATAATGGAGAGAAAAAGGTCCAAAATAAGGGTAGATTTTAAATATTGCCCTTAAGTTAGAAGGTTGCTAGAATAACAGAATCTGTTAGCATGCATTTTCTGAAGGATATGAAGTCTAAAATTCAGATACATGTGATTATTAGACACCAATTCTCAGTGATTTGCCAGAAAACAAACAAACAAACAGTAAACAACAAAGTACCCTACTTACATGCCCTCTTAGACACTCACCACTTTGATATTCTGTGCCTCTCAGAGACTTGGCTAAAGCCAGCCACCAAAGACATTGAGATTATTCCCCAAGGCTATAATTTATATAGACTTGATTGTTCTAAACGTAAAGGTGGTGGAGTGGCAATTCTCTTTAAGAACCATCTTAACATCTCCACCCTCCCAGCCTGTCCAACTCAGGATGTTAGAGCTGAAGCCATCATCGCTAAACTCCAATTAAATGCACAAAAAGCCCTTTACATCATCTGCATGTATATACCTCCAGGCAACAATATACCCATCTTAGAAGACTTTCTCAGTTGGGTTTCCACTAACTACCCCCAAGAAACTATAATTCTGGGTGACTTTAATATAGACTGGAATACTATTAATAGTGAAAACCCCTCCTGTCATATAAACCTACATGGTTTTACTCAATCTATTACCACTACAACAAGGCTTAATAAACAAAGTAAGAAACATAGTATCTTAGACTGGATACTCATAAACAAAGCCAATGTCTCATACAAAGTAGGAACAATGCCCGATGACCTTAGTGACCACTGCCTAACCTTTATCTCTAGAGAAAAGACTGACTATCAAAACCTCCTAATACTAGAATAATACGCTCTACCAAACACTTTAAAACTGACTCATTTCAAAATGATCTCAAAACTTGCAACTGGAACCTCTTGAAATCACTTCCTCTTAATGAAGCAGTATCATTCTTCAACTCAACCTTCCTTTCCATTTTGAATAAACATGCCCTGGGCGCTCTATTAGAATGAAGTCTAATATAGCCCCATGGCTCTCTAAGGAAACAAAGAAATTAATTCATACTAAAATAAAATTTGGGCCAAATGGAGATACCATAGAAACAGCTCTGATTTTCTTCACTTTTGCCAACTTAGGAATCTTACAAAAAAAGCTATAATCTCTGACAAAAAAAACTATTACTGTGAACTTCAAGAAACCCATTTTAATAAACCCAAACAATTCTGGTCCTCTATCAACAAACTCCTTTCACCTGGAACATCAAAAACTCCCTCCCCTTTAAACGCAGACCCAGATACCCCTAACCATACTGCAAACACTTTTAATTCCTTTTTTATAGAAACCATTCAATCTCTTGCTAGACAACTGAACACCAATAACTTTTACCCTCCAAATAATCTAATTGACTCTCCCCACAACTTCACTCTTCATCCTATCTCTACCTCTTTCATCTACAAGCTTATTCTCAAACTGAAACCCTGCACCCCCTCTGCTGACAAACTCCCTTCTCTCTTTCTTCAAAAGGCTGCTAAACAGATTGCATACCCAATATCTATACTCATTAATAGGACTATCCAAGAGGGAACCATACCAGATATATGGAAATTCTCTCATTATCCCACTACACAAAGGTGGTAGCTCTATTGATTACACTAACTTTAGACCTATTGCTCTTCTCTCACCTCTAGCTAAGATAATGGAGAAATGTATCCATCAGCAACTTGTTCAGTATCACTCTTTACACAACATTATAGCCAACTGTCAACATGGCTTTAGACCTCACCATAGCACCTCCACTGCCCTCCTTTCCTTTGTTGATACTATCAACAACTATCGTAACTCCAATCTTTTCTCCTCTGCTCTCTTCATTGACCTCTCTAAAGCTTTTGACATGGTGAACCACTCTTCCCTCATTAATATCCTTCAATCCCTCTCTTTTGATAACCTGGCTACTAAATGGTTTACTTCTTATCTAAGCAACAGACAACAAGCCGTTCTTTGGGACAACCATATCTCTTCCTTATTGCCTGTTTCTATTGGAGTACCACAGGGCTCCATTCTTGGGCCACTTCTCTTCTCCCTTTACATAAACGATCTTAACACTGTAATCCCTCAAGCTACCTGCATCCAATACGCTGACGACTCCACTATTATTTGTTCAGCATCTACCTCCTCAGAGCTACTCTCACTAACTCAAACTACCTTCAACACTGTAGAAACCTGGTTTACTAGACGGTACCTCCTCCTCAATGCTAAAAAAACTAAACTGCTCCTTTTCACTCCTACCACTCGAGCCTCCCCATTAAACTTCAACATCTTGTCAAATGACACCACTGTCATCTCTCCTGACCTGACAACAAAACTACTAGGAGTAACCATTGATAACAATCTCACTTTTGATCAACATACCAACATCATCATCAAAACAGTTAACAAAAAAATAGGATCATTATACCGTATTAAGCCATTTCTCACACCTACTACCAGGGCTACTATCGCCCACTCCCACCTGATATCTACTCTCTTTTACGCATCACCTATTTTCACTAACCTTAAGAAGGCTAACCTAAATAAACTAGCAGTTTGTTACAATAGCATTGCCAGCTTTGCCACGGTAACCCTTTCAGAACACATCACTGTCATAACCTAAAACTCCTAGGCTGGCTAGAGCTACAAAACTGTCTTATGATCTCACAACTTACCATTGCCCACAAGATACTTTACCAACCTGATAACACCCCTATACTCTCCAAACTTTTAATCCCTTATAGCAATCTTACCTCCCTTGATCTTCTTCTAAACTCAGGACCAAATCTGTAAAATCTCATAACTTAGCTGGTGACTCTCTGTTCACCAATACTGTAGGTAGGACATGGAATCTGCTACCCACAGATATTACTCTAATCACCTCCTTACCACTCTTCAAACAAAAAATCAAACTGTACTTCCAAAATCACTGGCTTTGTTCCTGTAGGACTCCTGACTAACCTTTTTCATTCCCCCCTACTCTACCTCAACTATTTACTGTCTTATTAGCTACACACTTTTTTTCTTGCCCTGTTGCTCTCCTCTTATGCTCTGACTCACTCCTCCTTTCTCTCCCCTGCCCTCATTACCATCTTCTTTTTTCTTCCCCTTCTAGACTTTTGTTTCTCTCTCCTCTCCTCTCTTGTATTTCTACATTAATCCCTTCTAATTCTCTTGTTATACTTCTTTCTCTCCGGATTATTGAAACTAACTGCTAATCTTTAGCATTTTAATTGTGATGCTACTGCTGAACTAGTGTATTTTTGTGTGTGCCTTAAGTATTTGTTGTTCTTATTACTAAATGTATATTCTTATTGTACTTACATTTTTATTAATATGTCTTGTAGTGTAGTTTTATGTATGGAGCTTTTCTCCCCGGGCCTCTACTGAAAATGGACATATATCCAGCTAGACTAGCCCGGTAAACAAATGTAAAATAAAATAAAATAAATAAATAAAACCACAACTTTTATGAGGAACAGATCAAAAATATGAAGCAAAAATCTGGACAGTTGAGCGACATGGCACTGTCCCTTGCCTGTCATGAATGGTTGCAGTTAGTGAATAATGCCATAAATTAGAGTTTCATACTTCTTGCTATATAAAAGAAAGTCTGATACATGATCAGTTAGTGCTAGGGATAAATGCTGCTGTCTTCTGAGACAAGGATGCAGAACTTGATGAATTTTCCGACACTACACATTAAATATATCGAAGAAGGACCCAAAATGAATGTCAAAGTACCGGGTTAGCGATCCAAATTAGGGAAAAAAAATGCCAGGTTCATTAACAGAGAAGTAGAAGACTGGCAAGAAAATGAAAGTAAGGATGAATTAGAGAACGCTATAAAAATACTCAAGGAGAGGGGAAGAGAGAAAGAATTAAAATGAGTTTCAAAAAACATATTTTTGGTTTTAAGGAAGATAAAAAAACAGCCATAAATGAAGGGAAAATTGCATGACAAAAAAAATAAGATACTCTGTTCCATGTAAATATCCCGTGCAACTTTAATATCACACACGAATGTGTTCCTTATGCTACTGGGCAGCTGACTGCATATTTAATTTACACTCTGGCTAAAACCATAGTTTCCTTCTTGATGACTGGGATAAATGCTTGCTTGATAACCACACATTTAACCCTTTAATTGATGTCTAACAGGATGCATCTGTATGGCTAAGCAAGTTTGTACGTGACTAATGCACATATTGTGTCACGCATTGCTTACAAGAACAGCTCTCAAACATGAGGAATCATTTCTATAAATAGAATATGTTCAGTGAGAGTTAGTAACAGCACATCTGTTTGACCTAGAAAGAAAAATGAAAATGTGCCAACATAAATAAAAGCAACAAGTCCCTAGCAACAATCTATATCTATGTGTATGCATGGAGATATATATATATATATATATATATATATATATATATATATATATATATATATATTATATACATACACAGACTTGTACAAGTAAAACATGATATAGAAACAGATGCTTGCCTTTGCTCAGTTTGTGGTTTCTTGCTTTATTTTCTCCATGTCTTTTGGGTTTCTAATACCATGACGGGAATGGACCCCATTCCTAAGTTAAAGTACAATTAAAGTTCATGAAATTAGTATTGTTTCACTCTGATGACAGCCAGAAGTGCTCTTCGCAGCACCCACAATGTGCCCAGTAATGACGACTCCTGCAGTTCGTATGGAGTTACATGTATTAGTAACATATCTAAATATGACTGTAAATTATTTTTTATAAGACCCATTGCTCCTACTACTATTGGAACTGTCTGGGTATCTTTCTTCCCCGTTGCTCTCATTTCTGCCTGCAGATACTGGTATTTTATGATTTTGTCTCTCTCTGTACACAAGACACTGTAGTCTCTGGGTGTGGCAATGTCAATGATCAATGCTACTCTTGTCTTCTTTTCTTGGACCACTATATCTGGTTTTCTCGCATCTATCTTTTAAACTGTTGGTAATGGATGATCCCATATGATGTAGCCTTCATTTTTTATGATGCTTTGTGGCTCACGTTTCCAGAGTTCTTTGGCCACTTCAGTACCATAATGTTTGCACAATCCCCAGTGTAACAGTCTCGCCACATTATTGTCTTTCATTATACAGTCCTTCTGCCATTAGTAGGTCGCATCCAGCGACGAGGTGTGCAACTGCTTCCAATTCGGTTTTACAAAAGATGTTAATACTTTTAACCAAAAGTTAGATACTGCACCTGGGCCTGGGGTTTTCCAATTAAAGTATTTTCTTAACTTTGTTTCAGTCTCTCTGGCTGTTACTTCATCCCATTTCATATCCTGTACCTTTAAACTTCTTATTCTTTCTTTTACTTCTATCCATTTAGCAGGATCTTCACAGATACTTCTCCAAAATGTATCTATTACTTCTTTTTTTGGCAGGCTTTCAATTCCTTTTACCTTATTTCCCAGAAAAAAAAGTCCCCTTTTCCAATTGTGTATATATCACTCCCCCCACGTAGCTCCATGCATGCTAACACTAACCCTGGCCCTACACTTTCCTTAACAGTACCAGTACACGCACGCACACACACATATATATATATATATATATATATATATATATATATATATATATATATATATATATATATATACATATACCCACACACACTATCAAACACAAGCAACTAAACCTAACCAGTATTGTGTGCACACATTCTCTTACACAAACGCGATTATAGCTGCATCTATATTTAGCCCATATCTCAAAACTTGACCATCAAACATTCACACACACAAGGCCATCCTACTTGTTCTCAAGAAGAATATTCAACCTTCCTCCTTTCATGGTGATCAACATACTTATTAATGCAACTACAGAGTTGAACAAATCATCATTTAACACAATGTATATATAAAAACAGGTATAAAAAGTGTGTATGTACATGTGTGTTTACCAGAACTGTAGCACCAAATGCACCTGCGTAAACCCCACAATATCATTGTCCAAGAAATTAAACTGTTTATAGTAGTTTTACTACATATAAAAATACACAAAATACTATACATATAGCCACACATGTAGTGACAATGCACATATATCAGCACACAATAGTATACGCATGCATCAGCAAATACAGTCATCGGTAGGTACTAGGCTATCAGCCCAATGGCCTAAGTAAGCCTAGCCAACAAGGTTCCCTGGCTTACACCACCCAACAAAGTTAATTTCCTGTGTCCCTGTCGAGCAGAGCCACAGAAGTGATCCCCGGGGTGTATTTCCTATTTCCCATCCACTCATAAGATTTTTCTTGAGTGCTAATGAGGAACATTGCTTGACATAGATGGGTAGCTTGTTCCAGAGTATAGGAGTCTCTGGGACAAGAATATATCCCTCCACGTGTCCTGTTTATTGTGGTGACATGGTTTAGGTCCCTAGAGCATGTAGCTTGGAGGGATTGGGATTTCTTTAGGTGTAGCATGTCCAACAGCTCTGGGTTTAACATAGCTTTATATGTTAGGCAGAGGATCTCCTCGGAGTAGGTGATATGCTACAGAGTAAAGCTGGAGTTTTTTTGAGACAGTCAGTGTAGGGCATCTATTTGAGGCCAGTAATCCTCTTTGTGAGGTATGTCTGTGGCCTTTCCAGCTGCTGCAGATGTCTTGTGAGGTACATTCCAAAAGGGGCGTTGTACTCTATAATGGGTCAAATGAGTGCAGAGTAGAGGGGAACAATGACCTCTTTTTTCCTGAATGAGAACCCTTTTGTGATGAGGTGTGCCGCATAGAAGGATTTTATGACTACTGTGGCAATGTGATTATCAAATGAGAGACTACTGTCCACCTGGGTCCCAAGGTCTCATCACACATTTGGTGTTAAGTAGACTGCCGTTTATGTGGTAGTTCATGGGTACAGAGTTTTACCAAAGGGGATGGCAATGCACTTTTTGGCATTGAGCTTGAGGCCATGCCTCTGACACCAGACATCTGTCTCAGTGAGGCCCTTCTGTAGGATGCCCATATAATATGGGGACTCGACTATGGCTCCTAGTTTGCTGTCATCTGCAAACTTCATTAGCCAGAGGCCTTATGCGTTAGCCTGTACTTCAGAGAAGTAGATGCCAAACAGGAGAGGTCCCAGGACTGAACCCTGTGGTACTCCACTGGTTTGAAGTCAGATTTGGAGTCTGCAACTTTTACAGTGTGGGTTCTGTCAGTGAGCCAGTTGGCTACCCATCTTATGACATAGTGATTTATATCTAGTTTAGTGAGTTTAGCTATAATTCCAGAATGGGGGATGGTGTAGAAAGTCTTGGAGAGGTCAAGATAGGCTGTGTGAACCATCTTACCCTCATCTATGGCTTTGGTGACTGCCTCAAAGAAGTTGATCAGGTTCAGAAGGCATGATCTGCCTTTCACAAACCCGAACTGGGTGGGGTCCAACATTTGGAGGTTACCAATGTCTTTGTCTATGAGTTCGATGATGATACATTCCATGGCCTTGCAGACCAGGCTCATCAGGCTAATAGGGCAATAATTCCCAGGATCAGTGGTGGCTCCCCCTTTGTGGAGTGGGATAACTGTTGCTGTGCACCATTCAGTGGGCACAAAGCCTGATGTGAGACTATGATTGAACATGGTGCTTAGGTGAGGAGCCAGTTCATTCTCAAGTTAATGTAAAATGCAGCCTGGGATGATGTTCGGTCCCATGGATGCTGTGTTTTTGGGTTTAGAGAGTGCAGCTTTTACCTGCATAAATGTGATTACAGGGACTCTGCATTTTTCCCTTATAGATATGGGCCCTTTAGAGGATGAGAGGGGGGGGGGGGTAAAATTAGCAATGAACCCATCTGCCAGGATGTTGGCACTATCATTTGGTTCTGTAATTGTCGTGCCATTGTGCTGTAACTCAGAGCAGATCTGGGTGTTGCCATTGAGATTCTTGACATAGCTATAGAATACTGTGTGGGTGCCCTTAGAATCAGTGGCAATTTTATTTTTGTAGCTAGCTTTGGAGGATCTTATAAGGGATCTCAGCTTCTTACTGAGGGTGACCAGGGAGCTCCTCCATGCATTTTACTCTCTTTTGCAACAGTTTTGTCCTTTTGTTGTAGAGTTGTTTATGGCAGGGGACCATCAGATTGGCTTCCTTTTTTTGGAAGATAGCATCTTGGTTCTGTTTGGAATAGCATGATCCATGCACTCGTGTAAGTGATTATAGAGTGCATTTATGTAGGATTCAGCAGTCGTAACTGTATTGTCCATCTACATGGGTGTCATGAAGTTTGCCACTTCTGTCTTAAGAAGCATGAATTTGGGTTTGGAGAAATTTTTTACCATGGCTTCATTAATGGTGGGTGGGGGCGCGATGCAGATATCTAGAGTGATTAGCTTATGGCCAGATCTGAACAACAAGGAGTTGACTTCAGGTGTGGAACACCGGTCACGCATGTTGGTCTGGGATATTGTTGCCCCTGGTGGGGGTATGGATAAGTTGATCCAGGACATTGGAATTTATGAATTCCAGAAAGCGTTGAGTGAAGGAGTTGGTGCAAGAGTAGTTTTCCCAGTTAATGGTGGGGTAGTTGAAATTGCCCATTATTAGGGTGCTTGGTTGAACCCTAATATTTTCCTGTATATCAAGAAAAGAGGAGTAGGAATCCTTGGGGGATCTGTAGCAAGCTACAATTTGGATTGCAGTTTTGCCCAGAGTTAGTTGCACTTGGATAACTTTGGATGTATTATGCTGCACAACTAGCCTGAAGGTGAGGATATCCTTAATGAATATGGACACACCTCTGCCTTTGGTGTTTTGGTCCAGGTTAGATGGCCGAAAATTGTGGTATGCATTGTAGCCTGGTAATGCAGGGGTGCTCTCTAGACCCTTGAACCAGGTCTCAGTCACTGCACAGATATCGATGTTCGCCATTTTAAGGAGTACCTCGAGTGAGTGCATTTTGAGATTTAGACTTCTAGCATTGACTAGCATTACCCTCAATTTTTGCTTGCCTGTTCCTGTTACGGTGGTGAATTTGTCATTTGAACCTTGCCTAAAAAAGACACTATAGGGGCGGCAAGAGCCTTAGCCAGTATCCAGAATCCCAGGGGAGACAGGTGCAGGCCATCTCTGGCAAAGCATCGTGGTCTGTCAACCATGTCCCAGGCAGACAGATACTGGATCCCCTTAGAATGACACCAGAAGCTTACCCAATTGTTGAAGTAAATCATTTTGTCCTTGTACTGCGGCATCATTCTGGGTGATAGCAGGATTCTACTCAGGGCTAGGGTCATACCTGCCTGGGCTACAAGATCAGAGAGCTCTTCCATGTCTCTTTTCAGGTAGTCCAGGGAGGTATATCTCAGGTCATTCACACCAACATGGACAATGACAGAGCCATATTTGTACTTGTTGTGGAATGACCTGAGTGCGTGGGTTATGTGGCAGATCCTGGCACCCGACAGGCAGCTGATAGTAACCTTCTCCTTGTTTAGTCTGGTGAGTGGGACATCGGTGTGCCTGACTATAGAGTCACCTATGACTAGTGTGTTGGGTATGCTGGTTTGCCTTATGAGCTGTGGTTTATTGGCACACAGAGTCTGTGGGCTGTGTGTCATTTGAGTTGTGTTGGTTGATGGAGGTGGCTTGTGTTTCTGCTTTGGAGGTCTCTGTTGCTTGAGCAGATTATTACTGAGAGACTCTGCAAATGTTTTTGTGTTTCTGTGTATGGATTTTGGTGGTGTACGTTTAGTGGGACTATGTGATGAGTGTAGTGTGGTGCAAGTGTTTACCTTCTCCTCTTGACTGTCAAGTTCAGTCTTGGTTGGAGAGAGTTTTACCTGAAGTTTGGCTAGGTAAATGCATCTCTCACAGGTTGTGGTGTAGGGTGGTAGGAGGAGAGGGTTGTCTGTGTAAATGAGGCAATTGCTACATTGCTTCAAGTTGCCCAGATTCATCAGATAGATGGGAGAGAACACTGGGAGCTGACCCTTGGACATGCCTGAATAAAAGACTGCTTTCCTCAAGACAAGTGAGGAAAGTTAGTATAACAGGTGATTTTCTCTAAGCAAGTGAGGAAAGTAAGTACAAAAACTGTTTTCACCTAGGTAAAGAGGAAGGTTGAGTGCTGTAGTAATTTGTAGCTTATTTAGTGGTAACAACAAGTTCTGAACAAGTGCTGAGCATGAAAAAACAAATTAAAGTGCTAAAACTAAGAATCTTTACATGGATCTTGTGGTAGATAGGCTACCTAGTGCTTACCACTCCCACTGAATCTAGAATGCTTCCCTTCAACACAGAAAGGCTTGGGGGGCTCAGAAGCTTACAAACAGTCCTGGATATAGCAAATCTGTATCTGGACTAGACTAGTTACAGGAAATATGGGAAACAAGCGCACATACAATGATGGACACATGCATCACCACAGAATTGTATGTACACATCAGTACATACAATATGTACATGTTTCAGCACACACAACGTGCACATGCCTCAGCACATGTGGTGATGCAGATATGCATCAGAAAATACAAAGTGTACACATCAGCAAATACACTGTATGTGCACATACATCAGCACATAGTGGTGTGCAAACATTTCGTATACAACAATGTGCATCAGCAAATATAGTGGTGTGCATATACTTCTGCACACACATCAGCATATACAGCAGTGTGCCCATACATCAGCAGATACAACTCTGTATACATGCATTAGCGCATACAGTGGTGTGCATATTCATCAATGCATGCAAAGAGGTGTACATGCATCAACACATACGACACTTTGCCCATGCACCTGCATACAGTAGTTTGCACATGCATCAGCACATGCTGTGCGCACCTGAATCAGCATATACAAAATGTGCACATGCATCAGCACATATAAACATGTGTACCCACTTCAGCACATGGAAAAATATGTACAAGCATTCACACATGCAACACTTAGCCCATGCACCTGCATACAGTAGTTTGTACATGCTTGAGCACATGCTATGTGCACCTGAATCAGCACATACAAATGTGTACCCACTTCAGTACATGGAACAATATGTACAAGCATTAACACATACAATGGTATATACATGCCCCAGTGCAGTGATGTGAACACTCATCAGCACAAGCACTGATGTGTAGAGATATCAGCACAATTAAGTGTATACACATACATCAGCACATACAGTGTTGTGAACATGCTTCAGCATGTCAGTCATGTGCACCTGCCTGCATGTAAAACATGCATCTTCACTAGATCGCTTTTATCCAAAGGGATAAATACAGGAATGCGTACTGAAGTACAATTAAGCTGTTTAAAAATTAGTTTTCAACATTTCTGTAATATGTCATGTTGTATATTAGCCTGCCTGTTTTCTCGCTCACAGTTTTTTTTTTAAGCCTTAGGTTTCACCATCATAAACAAACTCCAGTTATGTGTAAACCAGCATGACTGACAGACCCGCTTTCAATTAATTCTGTAGTATTATATGCCTCCAAGATATCTTTATGCCATTGGGGTGTATTGCCTACAACTGGGTGTCATAACATTTTCTACCATCAAAAACAATGTGTTCAGTCCTACCATGCACTTAAGTACTGTTGTCGATGCATGATTCTTGTGGCTGTGATTCATGGGAGTCTATATTGAAAACTCGAACGTTGACTTACCTGAACACCTAAACGCCGACACATATTCTGCGAACCGCAAATACACCAAACACCCTAAAACACAAAATTCAAGCACTTGAAATATCATAGCTGTCCCATCCCACTGCCCGCTACATACTACCTAACTAAATAAACCACAAACCCACACCCTAACCCTAATGTCCGTAACTATCGCACACTTAACTTAAAAAGCTATACCCAAAGAAACTAATCCACACACACACACTTAATTTACAAAGTTGTAACAGGTTTTCTACTAATTGATCTATTATGGCCTGAAAAGTGAGGCACATCTCACACCTAAGGAGTCTATGGGATGCTGAATACGGGAATTGAGCTTACGTTCTCTTCTGGTAGTTCTGTTTTTTAAGCCCTTGATCTTGTTAGACGGGAACCTCTGTGGTATTTCCAGTTTCTTAATGTGCCTATTGAGATACTTCCAAAAGGCGGAGTTGTATTCTGTGATAGGCCTAATCAGTGAACATTATAAGGGGGTAAAGACTTCTTGAAGATGCAGCTTTCACAGTAAGTTGCACAGGTAAAAGGACTAACTACCATAGCAACATGATAGCCACATGAGAGGGAACCATCTACTTGCTTTCCAAGATTTTTCACTATGTTCAGATTTTCAAGCAGGGTTGTTTCCATACTATAAGCTGATGGGAAGAATTTTTTACTGAATGCAGAAATAGTGTACTTTATGGAATTGAATTTCACTCCATTTTTAGTGCACCAGTCATTAAAAAAATGTAAGCTCGTGTTGGAGCGCTTGTGTGTTAGGAGGGAACTTTAGGTTGACTCCTAGTTTACAGTCATCCAGAAACTTGGTAAACCAGAGATCCTCATTTGTGATGTGGAGATCAGAGAAGTTGATGCCTAATAGTAAATTTCACAACAGATATGCATGGGAACCCACTCATCACCTTCATGCTCTCTGAAGCCTCACCTGCCACCCTCATTGTGTAGATTTGATCAGTAATGGCTGAAATGAACCACAGAGCAGAAACAGAGAAAGTTATAGCTGTGACAAGTGAGATAATGGACTATGGCCTTCAGACAAACTTGAAAGGCACAGAGATTATATTTATTTTCTCTGTATATTTGATGAGACCATAAATGGAATATCATGATGCTCATATCAGAGTAAGAGTATCAAGCTGATTCAGAAATTACAAGAAAAGGTTATCCAGATCATGAGAAGAATGAATGACCGTGGGGGTTATGAGAAGAATGAATGACCGTGGGGGTTATGAGAAGAATGAATGACCATGGGGGTTATGAGAAGAATGAATGACCGTGGGTTATGCGAAGAATGAATGACCGTGGGTTATGCGAAGAATGAATGACCGTGGGTTATGAGAAGAATGAATGACCGTGGGTTATGAGAAGAATGAATGACCATGGGTTATGAGAAGAGGTTCTTCTTTCTTTTCCCAGTTAGGGGTCGCCACAGTGGATCATCTGTCTGCTAATGATTGGCAGTGGAGTTTTACAGTGTCGAGTTGCCAGCCCAGCACCCAACCTTCCACAGAAGGCACACACATGCACACACTCACACCTAGGGCCAATTTAGAGTGTCCAATCCACCTACAGCATGTTTCTGGGATGTGGGAGGAAACCGGAGCACCTGGAGGAAACCCACGAGACCACAGTGAGGACATGCAGACTCCACACAGAAGGCACCCCAAATGTGAATCAAACCAGAGAACCTCTTGCTGTGAGGTGGCAATGCTAACCGCTGCACCACCATGGCCGCCGGTTATGAGAAGAGGTTACGGATGCTAAAATCATTCTCACTTGAAGACAGACATGAAAGGATATGGGTGCTCAAAAAATCATGGGCCAGTGTGATGGCATCCAGCTAGAGGGGGGAAAAACAGAGGCACACCCTCCCGATTAAAGATACAGTGCTCAACCTGGACATTAGAAAATAAATATTTTTTCCACAGAAAAGTATTGAGCTGTTAGAGGTCTGTAATAAAAAAGTCCTCCAAGAAGGCCAGGGATAAGTAACAGTCATATAGAAAAAGCAAAGTCAGGAAAACTGAATACGTGCTAAATAAATAAGACAGAGCAGGCAAGAATACAAACTGGAAGATGCTAACAAAAGAAGGCCTATGATAGAATGTATCCATTTTACTGTTACATCTTATCCTCTTGCAGATGAAGCTCCAATACCTTTATCCCAAGTCTTTCCTGTTACACTGGAAACAGCTTTTAACAGTTTCCAAGAATTACAATGCACCATTTTCATAAGCAATGTAATGTACAATTCCAGTATCCTCTCCACAACGCAGAAGTTTCTCATCTATGGCATGTAACATCTCCCCTTCTAAATAACACCCATATCCTTGTTTTTCCTTTTCCACTGTCCTTCTCCTATTAGTCCTCTATCAATGAGATATGATAACTCAAATCACCATTTTCTTCTCTCCCACTCTCTCTTCTAATGATTACAAGCCAAACGTTCTACGTTCCTGCCCATAGTACACCCCTCCTGTAGCTTTCACCATTTTTGAATCTCTACATACTTTCTATAAACCAGATCTCCCTTTGCATTTATGGATGCTGGAATCATAGGAGCTCACAGTACCACTGTAGCAGTGTCCTTCAGAAAGGAAGTACATCTTCTCTCTGTGTCAAATCCCTGCTTGCACTATGCACTCCGGCATTGGAATACACTTTGCCAATGTTTCCTTGTCGCTTGCATTATGCGCTCCAGCATTGGAATACACTTTGGCAATGTTTCCTTGCCTTACAGAGTATGACTTGGCATCAAACACTAACACATGCATATCTGACTTGGGAACGGTCAAAGTAATACAGAACATCTGATGCTCTCCTAAGCATGTAGTCCATTTGTCTGTCAGAGTTGAAGACTGGGCCTTGTAAACTAAGCATGTGCAGATACTCCTGAATCATAGTGTTGGTGCAGATATTCCTAAATCATAATGTCTCTTCAGAATGATTACGTGACCAATAAAATAACTCATCTTTTGCCTCTGTTTTCATTTGTTTGCTTGCTTTGGAGGGAATGTTATAAGCTCTAAGTACATATGTGCGAGTGACATTTGTTTTATTTAATTTATTATTTTTTTTACTCTTTGTTAATCTAGGAAGAGCACTTATCTAGCTGAACCATTTTAAAGCCCAGCCCAAGTGATCACAACCAGTGAATACAGGCAATAGTAGTAAACATCAGTAGTATAATTAAAAAAGTATTGTAGTCAAAATAAAGTAGAAGATTTAGTACAGTATTTCAACATGATAAAACAAAGTATTTAGATGCATAAACACTGAGTATATAAATAGATACATGGGGGAAGAGTGAAGGAGGTAAGGGCATGGGGTAGATAATGAGCTAGGAGTGGAGTGAGAAAGAAAGTGGGGTGGTTATACTATTTACATGGTGGTATTATGCTGTATGATCTGAAGAGATAAGAGTGGAGGTCATTTGGTAGTATCTGTCATGTAGAGCTGGAAGTAGAGGTAATTTGGTAGTATGCGTCCTAATACCTTGGGAGTGTAACCATTTATAGGTCACTTGCTTGAATAAGTATTGAAGTTAATGCTTGAATTTATGACACAGCTGGGAGCGTCTTTCCAAATCGGAGGAGCCATTACTCAAACTGTAAACCAAAAGAAAGCTGGTTCACCCAGGCTAACACTGTGCTGAAAAGCAAATAAACTGTCTGTGCAATCCAGTAATAAAAGTTCTGTTAAAATCCAGAATTTAATGAAAAGAATGAAATAAAACAAAATAAGAACAAAAATAATAAAAATTAAGTCCCTTGTCCAACGATAAGCACTTTCGAATAGTTCTTCAGATCGTATAATCAAATGGGACATTCATCTGTATATATAAGCCAGTCAGAATTATTCACCCAATGAGAATATCAACACCAAGGTTCCAGCCAATCCATGTTTGGATTTCTCCATCTGATCTACATAAACCAGGTTAACAATCCTATTCTCTAAATGGATGCCTCATACAGCTTGTTAATGTTCAGTACTAATGAAATATGCAAAGTAGGTGATGTTAGTAACCAATAGCACTTCCAAAAGAAGTAACAGATGAAGTAGCTAGCTTTCATGCATACTTAGAAGCATGCATCACACTAATGTATTGGAGTCAGAATATGCAAATCAGGTGAACTAAACAGCCAATAGTGGCTTCCAAGAAACAGCAAGAGACAAATCTGCAAGCCTTCATGTATTCTTATTGAAAAACTAATAAATGGATGATCTAAGTAGCCAATAGTGGCTTCCAAGGAGCTGCAAAAAACAAATCTGCTGACTTTTCATAAATTCCTATTATGAAACTTCTTTTCTTTAATGTAATTAACCCAAAAGAAGTTTTTCACATATCTCTGATGTCCAGTGATGGGGATGACAAAAAATAATATATATATAGTAGTAAGCATCGCTATCAATAAAAAATAGACGATGTCATTACTAAAATTTCATTTCCCAAGACAGGAATATAGCAGGACAATTACTGAGTGACAATAAATGTCAAGACTCCATGTCTTGCATGGCCACATTTGTACCTCGATAAATTCACATGGTGACTGCCTATAAGTTTTTCCTGAGAAGAGTATAGGTATGTTATTTCACTCTAGCAATGTATGCAAGTTTCAGACTTCATTTCATCCATACAAAGTCAGTATGTATAAGTTTCTGACTTCATCCCATCCATTCAAGATCAATAGGGAACTTTTACTAAAATTCCACCATCTCTGTTCAGATGTTTATCATACTATCCAATTTTGTTTTGATGAAACCAGAGCAGGAAAAATATGGGCATATTAAACTACAAATAGAATATGTCGACAGCATCAATTCTTCTAATTTTGACACTAACATAATCGAACTTAATCAACCTTCCAATAGGAAATAAATGCTCTTATAAAGCAAAATAATAAGTATGTTATTTCACTATAGCAATGTATGCAAGTTTCAGACTTCATTCCATCCATCCAAGATTAATACATGTAAATTGCTGACTTCATCCCATCCATTGAAGATCAGTAGGAGATTTTACTAAGATCCCACCATGTCTCTTCAGCTATTTATCATGCATCACTCATGATCTTGTTAGGTCATGGTCGATCTGCGTCTCTTCAAGACTGGTTTCAATGTTATAACACTATTCAACCCCGGATGTTGATCAGCTCCAAGGTTTATTATCCATTTGGTTTCCCTAAGTTCAGTTATGTTCTCTTAGGGAAACCAAATGGATAATGTTCAGGCTGGTGAGCTTGTCTATAATGCCTGAGTGGAGAATGGTGTTGAAGGCCTTTGCGAGGTCTAGGTAGGCTGTCTGGACCATCTTCCCCTCGTCTATAGCCTTGGTAACTGTCTCAAAGAAGTCCACCAGGTTTAGGAGGCATGATCTGCCCTTAAAGCTGAACTGGGTAGGGTCCAGTGTTTGGATGTTCCCAGTGTCTCTGTTAATGAGATCCATGATGATGCGCTCCATAGCTTTGCAGACCAAGCTAGTCAGGCTTATATGGAGATAGTTCCCGGGGTCCGTTGTGGCTCCACCTTTTTGGAGCGGAATAACCGTTGCTGTGCGCCACTCTGTAGGCATGTAGCCTGTGGAGAGGCTGAGTTTAAACAGTGTGTTTAGGTGAGTGGTTAGTTCATCTTTGAACTCATGTAGAAACCAGCCTGGAACACCATCCGGTCCCATTGATGCTGTGTTTTTGGCTTTGGAGAGGGCTGTTTTAACCAGAGTGTCTGTGATTTCAGGGGCACTACATTCTTCTGGTATAGTTATGGGCCCTTTTGGGGGTAAGAGGGGGGTGAAGTTTGCACTGACCCATCTGCCAGGATGTTGGCTATATCGGACGGTTCAGTGTATTTTGTGCCATTCTGCACTAACTCTGAGCAGATCTGAGAATTGCCGATTAGATTCTTGACGTAGCTAAAGAATGCCTTGTGGTTATCTTTGGAGTCCATGGCAATTTTTCTTTCTAAGCTAGCCTTGGATGATTTTATGAGGGAACAGTTTCTTGCTGATACTGATCAGGGAGGGCTTCCCTTCTTGGGATTTTACTCTTTTCTGTAATAGTTTCCTCCTTCTATTGTATAGCTTGTTTATGGCAGAGGTCCACCAGACTGGTTTCCTTTTCTTGGAGGAGTGAGTCTTGGTTTTGTTTGGGTTAGCACAATCTATGCATTTTTGTAGGTGCCCGTAGAGTGCAATAGTAAAGGAATTTGCAGCTTGGACAGTGTTATCCTTTAGCATGGGGGCTTTGAAGCTTCCCACCTTTGTCTTAAGTAATGTGAAGTTTTCTTTTGAAAAGTTTTTCACAGTGGTTTCTTTGACTGGGGGTGGTGGCGGAATGGGTATATCCAGAGTGATTAGTTTATGATCAGATCTAACCAGCAAGGGGTTGTCACCTCCAGTGTGAAACACCAGTCGCTTATGTTGGTTATGACCAGGTCCAATATGTTGTCACCACTGGTGGGGGTGTTGACCAGCTGATACAGGGCATTTGAGTTTATAAATTCTAGGAAATGTTGGACAAGGGAGTTTGTACTTGAGTAGTTCTCCCAGTTAATGATTGGGTAATTGAAATCACCCAATATCAGGGTGTTTGGTAGGACCTTTATGTTTCCCAGTGTTTCCAGGAATGCGGAATGGGGTCCTGGGACATGGTGGATGATCTGTAGCAAGCTATAATTTAATAGCAGTTTTGGCCATTGTTAGTTGCACGTGGATGATTTCTGAAGCATCGTGCTGTGCCACTAACCTTGATAAATATGGATACTCCCCCGCCTTTTGTATTTCAGTTCGGGTTTTGTGGCCAAAATGTATGGTATGAGTTGTAGCCTGGTAGTGCTGGGGTACTCTCTGGAGCCTTAAACCAGGTTTCTGTTACTGCACATATATCATTTTAGAGTTACAACTGTGTCCCTGACTACAAGTCAGATGCTCGTCTAAAACATTTAGATTCCACCTGCCTAGTGTTATCTTGTACCTAATCCTCGCTGAGCTCTGAGGTGTTTGGCTTGAGCCTCTGATGGATTGCAAAGCTGCTACCAAAGAACAAGCTGAAATAACTGATTCCATTGAATTTGTGCAAAACGGAAACTCAAAAGCAGAGGCAGAAGGTGGAATCATTCAAAACTGAGCCTCAACATTAAGTCATCTTTCTTGCCAGCATATCAGTATGGTAAAAATAAAGTTTAAACATTAAAAAAACTGAAATTGTTACTCCAGTATTAAGGTCTACAGCATACATCTGTATTAATATAGATACAGGGGGAAATGCCTTGTGTGTGGCAGATAGACCTACCCTTGTCTGTCTTGTTTACTTCTTTCTGGATGAGCTACAGGTTCTAGTGATAGATCATCTTTTTTCCACCAGTCATAAGAATTAAACGATGTTAGTTCCTATGCAGTCATAAAATATGTCCATGTTTCTGATTAGAAACATATCATGAAGTGCTGCTAAAGAAGACAAAACTGTTGTGTTTTTTTGAAATGGATGAATTAAAAATATATTATATTATTTGTGTATGTGTGTGTATGTGTGTGTATATATATATATATATATATATATATATATATATATATATATATATAATATGGAACAAATAAAGAAAACTGGGGATTCAGAAAGAAACTCAAAACTCTGGTGGTAAGAGCTGTGGCCAAAAGGGACTGTTCACACAATACAGAAACATGCAATTCAGAGACATCATATGGGCAACTTTAATTACCCCACTATTAACTGTGAATCCTATACAACACCAAACATACAGGCACAGAGACTCCTGGATTTTGTAAACACAAACTTACTGGAACAGATTGTTAATAGACCAACCAAGGGTGCAACCCACACTGGATCTGGTCCTCACTAATATGCAACAGTGTTGCACACCCCCTAGTGTAATGTCTTCCCTGGTAAGGTCAGACCACAAAATGGTCTCCTTTGAAGTAAAAATAAAACACGGAACCCCAGCTAACCCTGGAATATTCAGGAACTACTCTAAGGCTACCTTCCTGCTATTAAGTGATAACCTTGCAAAATTTCAAGCCCCCATAAACCTGAAAATACTGCTGCCTATGCAGAACATTTCACAGAAACCTTGTACAAGCATGTTAATAGCTGCATAGAGGCAGCTGTTCTCACCAGGAATAAGTACAGAGCTAACACAGATCCACAGCTTATCTAAACAATCTGGTCCTGATTTGTGATTTCCTGTGGAGTTGACTGGTAACTGAAGTTTTATTTGCATTTATATTTTTTTTACCACTGTTTCTCACTGTTTGTAGGAAGGAAGGGATAGCTTGTATACAAAATATTTACTTTGATTTATATTTTGTTTTTTTTACCTTTAATTTTCAATGTTGGTTGTTAGAAAGGGATAGGTTTTAGACAGGCAAGCTCTTGCTATCCCATGGGCCTAGTTAGCTATAAATTCACACAAACTGCAGAGGACATTCCAGAGCTTGTTTAAACAATCCTATCTTGGTTTGTGATTTATTATTTCTGTTAAAAAGAAGTGCGACTGCAAGTAATAGTGAAAGGAGT
>NC_056750.1:763141648-763209148 GCF_019279795.1 Protopterus annectens | reverse complement strand
AGTTACTAAAGCATTTTAGAACAAAGGTATGCTACAGAATAGTATTACAAGCATTCCTGTGTCATTCCATTCTTGTCTAGTATTATTAACATTCAACTTTATCACAAATGCATTTACTTTCACTTTGATATTATATTAAACATAAAAGCAGTCTGTATACAGCACTGCCAAAGTGTAATTGCTTAGTGGAAATTAGAGGATTAATCAAATGCCCCAGCCAGGGAGGAAGAAGAATGAATGGGCGATGCCTGCTTGCCTCGTTCTCTGTGGGAAGGGTGGGGTATGCAGCATGTGTTCCATTAACACTCCCTGACGGACACAGGAGAACATAATAAAAACATTTAACTTATTCAAGCCCGTAGTGTTTTTTTGTATACTTCCAGTTAACACCCACAACCATTTACGATGTCCAGACTTTTTCTGTGTTGACTTTTTAAGTAAGTGACGTACCAGTTTATAATAGGCATGATTAGAAAAGGCAAAGACGTATTAATAAAGTGACACTAAGATTGTTAATATGGGATGTCCTGTAGTAGAAAAGCCTTAATTATCTTATCTTTTTAAGTTGATTTTTCAGAAAATGTTCTGTAATCAAGGATGCATGTAGGTTATAAGAGGTGGAACATTCTAAACCACAAGGGCTTAGTCATCAGCAATCTTGCAAAAATAATGAAACATAGTGACAGTCCCACATTATACCCATCACATAATGACATCTTAAGTGCTACTAGGTAGCTACAAGGTTTGTTAAGAAAAGTGCAGAGCATAAAAAAATAAAACCTTTTGGTTAGAATCCTGTATATTAGCCCTTGCATAAATGTGCTCTCATTTAGGAGTGCCATGGTTGCAATACACAAGTAGCTAGCTGTCAGCAGAAAAGTGTCATGAAAGATGAGGTTTAATTACATAGTTTAAGGACGTTTCTCAAGAATATTTTATAATAGCTTTGTTAATCATTTAGGTGAATTACATTTCATACACAACATGCAATATCTGCCAACAGTCTTATAACTCCCTTCCTGGTTTGCAAAAATGTGTCAAGTATCTTAGGAACAAAGAGAGAGTGTATGTAATCTATGAATGGTATAAACTATTGGTGCAGTTGTTTATGATGGTGTTGATTCATTTGTAGATATATTTGCCTTGCAAAAACTTTAAGATCATTAGTTGCAGATATAATCTTATTGTGTGGCAAGAAAATAAACTACTTGACTTCCTTAGTTGCTCTCTGACGAACATCTTGTGCTTCATTTTTTGAAATCTCCCATTTTAGTACTTATGCATAATAAAAGTTATTTATTATGAACTTTTATTTCTAGTTCTGTCTTAATACAAGGTGTTGATCACACATAATCTAGTGTATGATGAGCCAGAAATATTACACTAATTGTATTAATATGACATTTTCTTACCTGAATAATTGCCAGTCATTAGAGACGTTACTCTCTGATTAAGTTCCTGTAGATATAAGCAAACAAAAGCAATGACTTCCAAAATTGTATTATGACTTTGATAAGACAGGAATTTACACATTAAAATGAACAATCCAAAATGAACAATCCATATGTTTTTAGGAAGGTGATTTGTTAATCAACTATAAAACTAATGTTAAACACCTTTTATGTCTTGTCTAACAAATGACTAGTTATTTTATTTTTACTTTGTCAAAATATGGACAGTAAAGCAGTGTTATGGTTCCACAGAAGGAAAACTGAAGTTATCATAAAAGTGTAATATTATTTTTGTTTTACCATTTATTTTCATTGTAATTAGCATGTATGCCACAGCTAGTACACTAAAAAAATTAGATGTCCTATTTATCTCCTTACTTAACACCAGCAGCCTACAGTGGTATGCCTCTTGTAGACACTTCAGTAAAGGATAATAAAGAAACTTAACTGTTAATGTTTTTTTGGCTTCTTAGTGATATTTTATCATACTGTTATGAACCGCTGCTATTTGACTTGTGTGCCCAGTTTATTTCGACAGCTAGTAGTAAGGTGATATCTGATATGAACTTAGTTTTATATTAGCAAGCACCATCTCTGTTCTGATTTCAAGTGATAAATGCACCAAAGCTTTCAGAAGTAGAAAGAAATCTCTTACCTGTCTAAGCATGCTCAAATATAAGTAAACAAAGCCCCCTAGGCCAGCAGTGGCCAACAACTGAAGAATAATAACTGATATCAGTAGAGGGAAATGACCGCTCCTTTTTTGGTCATGAAAAGCTTTGCCTTCGGCGGCTTGGGGCATGTCGACCCTCGTGGTACTCTTTTTCATGATGATAGTGCACACGTGTATCAGCCTACTCCAATCTTATTTTAAGCGTAGAAAGCAAGTGGCTGCAGCTTTATAAACTTTTTGCAGAGATTATACATTGACGTTGTGGAAGAGAGACTGCTTGGACTTTACCTATAGCAGCTACATATTGATTTGATTAGAAGATTAGATTACTTTGTCATATAGCAATCACTACTTATTTCCTGCTTTCTTGTCTGTCTTGAGTTAATAAGGATGTATTTGTCTACTCTGTTCTTTTCACTTTGTGTTTTTCATTTATTTGTTTTTAGCAAGCAACCACAATGGATTATTTCCTGCTCTAAAAATAATTAAAATTAGACACTTGGGACAATTTCAGCATTCAGTATAGTTTTACAACATCTGCTTTTTGAATATGAATTATTTGCTCTATATTCTTTTCTAAGTTTTAGAGCACATATGCTCTGCCAAACAACATTATCATCATATGTTATTTTTTATACTATAATTCATCAGCCAAGGAGTTGTGGTGTACGCATGATTCACTTAAATTGTAAACATTTTCAGCTATACAATACCACGAGGTTGCTTTGGCATAGTAGTGACTGACAGAATGCAAGGTAAATGCTTGTTTTAGGTATTTCCCCCAGTTGTGAATCTTAACGTTGGAGTTATTAACATTAGAATTCTAACAGTGTCAAAAATAGTGTTCAAAATAAGGTCATTGAACACTGAAACAGGGAGAGGAGCTTGTTTTCTGCATATAATTATGATTCTTTTTTCTTGGTCATGACTGCCTAAAGGTAAGAAAAACTTTAGAAGTTTAGGCTTTCATTGTCAAAATTTTGTCATTTTGAATTCTGATCAGAATCCTTTCCAATAGATTCCGTTGTAATACAGGTAGGGTTTCTAAGCTGACTGAAGATGTGTATATGTGCACAAATTGAGTATCATAAGGATGCTGCTATTAATGTTACTGTGACAACAGAGTGCTGAAATAAGGAACCATTCAGACATGCCTTCCACAGACCATATACAAAGAAATAATAGAAAAACTTTTTCCCCAATCCTCTAACTTCTGCTTTACCAAGGTGTGTCTGTATGTGTGTTTGTATACATCTCCAGCCTTTGTGTTTATCGCCACCAAGAGTTTTTTGCTATGTAACAGTAAGGGGTTCACTGCTTGCCTCAGCTGTTTGTACAGTCTAGTATATGTTTCCTATGTGTGTGTGTGTGTGTGTGTACGTATATGTGTTTTATATATATATATATATATATATATATATATATATATATATATATATATATATATATTGTATTTTTCTATTGCTAAGCCATCCCATTTCAAGCTTACCTTTGTGCTTTACTGGTATACATACTTTGTATTCATTTTCTGTTAACACATTGTGTTTTGTCTGTATACCCCATTGAACATTTCTTTACCTTTTGCTAAAGGCAAGGACATGTCAAAAAGGATCTTTATGGATTTGGAGTAGCTCACTCACCTGGTCAGCAAATAAGTATTTCATAAATAAACCAATTTCACTGTAGTCCATCCATATCCTGTCATATTCTCCAGCCTTAATGTACTTTCCTATTCCATCTGCTGTCACGGTTTGTGCTCTTCTCTGTCTTTACATTTATTTTCCAGTTTTCTATTTTTCTGTAAGTTTGATAACCTTCTCACATCATGTCTCCTCACATATACTATAACTGCAGTCTGGAGAAATGATGATTTACTGTCAGTCTCTTCACTAACTTATTGAAAGGGAAATTAAAGAGAAACTGAACAAATTAAACTAAAATATTTTATGCAGAAGACAAAGCCCTGGACACACTGCAATGCTGGTGCACTTGCATTCCCAATATAGTAATGGTCATCACACCTTGAAGTAACTTTTAATTTTCAGTGATTTCTTTTTTCTTGTTTAGGTTGTCTTGTCTTGAGGGAACAGGCAGCATCAAATTAGTCACGGAAAATGGAATCTACCCTACTTAAAGGTGATAGTGTCATAACTCTTTTGTGTTGCATTACAATAATGCACTCTATTTATTTTCTGCTTTTCTTGAGTGTTGTAATGCATTGTACTCCTGAAATCATTTCTTCTATGAGCGTATTTATTTTTCTTGCTACCTTCCTCAGTTACTTGCTCTCATAGCATTTGCTATTGTTCTTCATTGTTCTGTTTTCATGGGCATATTTTCATACATTCAGTCTTCATTTCACTATGACATTCCTTTAATACAAAGTAAATCATCTTCTGATGTGTATTTTTTTGCCAACAAACCATCTACAAATTTGAGCATGTGTTCACACAAATACAGTTGTACATATGTACACGAGTATACATATATATTTCTATATGTATCTATATTTATCTGTGTGTGTGTGTGTGTGTGTATATATATATATATATATATATGTATATACACACACACACACACACAGTCTAGCTGTCTAATCCATTGATCCAATAATCTTAATTTAGTTTAGAATTTTTAAATTCATTTTAAAGTTTTAAATGCATTTTTGTAATTTATCATCCTACTATTTTTCAGTATTACAACATAAAGATGTCAGACTCATTGAAATCTGTACTAACCATGTTTTTCACTCCTTGTATAACAAAAATTGAATTTCGAATATTCAGCAGTTAGAGCAGTCCAACTGGAAAACAAATACTTTTTAGGGTAACTGGATTGAATTAACCTGGGAAAAGAAGGCTCACATTTACTGTTGTCTTTGGGGTTCTTTTGTTAGTACCTAGAAGTAACGAAAAAAATTTCATCTATCCATCCATTTTGTAAACTTGTTGCCCTGGTGAGGGTTATGGTAGAATTCAGTCCGGTTAACAAAATAAAGTAGAAATATTATGCTGCTCTTCTGCAGGTGACGGCTGAATGTGGTTTCAATACATCAGTTTCAAATTGCTAGTAATTAACCTGTTGTGCATTTTTATTAAGAAAAATTCTGTGCTGGCACAGTTTCTATTTGTGCCAGTAATGATTCACTGTGGGTGGGGTTTTCTCTTTTCTCCACAGCTACATTACCATGGAAATGTATTTACATAAGAGGGCTATGGGGGGACTGTGCGGCTCCCCCTATATGATAGTGATGTAGGAGCTTGTTCTCCTAAACTGTATTGATAACTTGAAGATGTCCTTCCATATCACTGTTGCAGTATTCTTTATTAAATGGATTCATGTTTTTAATTTCTTCAAGTCTTTTGGGTTTCTAATACCATGACTGGAATGGACCCCATTCCTAAGTCAAACTATGATTAAAGTTCATGAAATTAGTATTGTTTCACTCTTTGATGTTAGCCAGAAGTGCTCCTTGCAGCACCCGCAATGTGCCCAGTAATGGCGGCTCCTGTAATTTATACGGTGTTACATGAATTGGTAACCTATCTAAATACGATTGTAAATTCTTTTTATAAGACCAGTTGTTCCTACTACTATTGGAAGTGTCTGGGTATCCATCTTCCACATGGCTCTCGTTTCTGCCTGCAGATCAAGGTATTTTATGACTTTGTCTCTCTCTCTCTGTACACAAGACCTGTAGTCATTAGGTGTGGCGATTTCAGTGATCAATGCTACTTGTATCTTCTTTTCTTCGACCATTATATCTGGTTTTCTAGCATCTATCTTTTGAACTGGTGGTATTGGGTGATATAAACGTCATCATTTTCTATAATTCTTTGTGGCTCATGTTTCCAGTGTTTTTCAGCCACTTTGATACCATGATGGTTGCACAATCTCCAGTGTAACAGTCTCGCCACATTATTATACCTTTCGGTATACAGTCCCTCTGCCATTAGTGTGTCGTAACCAGCAACAAGGCGTGTGATTGTTTCCAATTCGGTTTTACAAAACCTACATATGTCTGTTCCTCAAACATGTTCAATGGACTTTGTAAATCAGCGTCTAAGTAGCCCACAATCTTGGGCTGCCAATATTAACCTTTCATTTCTTGATGTGAATTCCCTTCCATGGGTAACCCAATGTCCGGCCAGTCTTAGGATTTTATAGACACAGTATGTCACAAATATGTTCCCTGCTCAAGGCATAGGGCATAAAGGTGATGCACATATGTACATACCTCAGAATGTCTTTGCTGTCAGTCCAAATGACATCATTGATGGTTGGTCTGAGCACTCCTCCTTGTGCTGGTTACTGACCCTTGTTTAATAGGTGCCCCATGGGGGTTTCTTCTCATCTTTTCTTCCTTTTTCATTTTGTGAGTTTACATGTCATCAGGAAAGAGAACATGTCAGTGTGGGAGGCAGATTTCCCGTAAGGATCATGACGAGCAGCGTCTCTCTTACTTGGGTGCTGCTTACGACTATACGAAGTGTTCTATCTGCCAAATGTTTGTCCTTAAGTCCCTACATAGTCATCACTCCTCCTTGTTCATTTATCTGCAGACGAAATGCCTTAAATTCTTGGTGCAGGGTGCTGTGGTGGAATCGTCCCATCCAAATCTAATTTAGGTGCTGTCCTACCTCCTCAGGATGTCTCTCTCAAGGCCGGCAAAAACCCAGAGGATTGCCCTGTTACATTGGATTCCTGTGTCGCCTATAACCATAGTGGAGGCTGGCATGTATATGACTTCTTGCACATCTTTGGAGGCTCTGTAGATTGCTGCTTTGCATGATGAGGGAGATTCTGACGATGCTTGTTAAACAGGAGTTTCCTACTATGTTAGTTGAATGTAGGCAGTGTTTAGGGAAAATGTCCCTCTAAAGAAGCGAGAGGAAAAAAAGCACTATTCCCCTGTTCCTTAAGATCCCCAACATGAATGGCAGGAAATTGCCCAAGGGTTACTTAATGCACCGATGGCCTTGAAGCCTTCCCAAGGAGTTTCTGTACCTGCTCCCCTTTGGTCATCTACCCCACTCAAGAGGCCTAGTGAGCAATATTCCTCTGAAGAGGAATTGGATTCTGTGGAAGGGTCTTTGGCATTTTCCTCTCACATATCCCTATAATAGTGCAGACTCTCCCTTAGAAGAATTCTCTTTTGGCAATACTATTTCTCATATGATATAATATTTCAAATGGGAATGTTCTCAGGTTTCTGATATTCAGAAGAGGTGGTATGAACTCCTCCAGATAGTCTTCTAAGCCCTCTGCTGTACCTCCAGTCTTGTCTGCCCTCTTAGATACCTTTTCAGCAGTCTCTGTTGCCCCTGATTCTCAACCTCCAGCCTCCAAGAAACCTGATAGATTTTACAGGGTGCCTGGTGATTATAAGTTTCTCTACAAATATCCTCCTGCTTATCCTTCTGTAGAGTCTGTCTCTTCTGGCAAACCTTCTAAGCTTTTGCCTTCTTCTAATCTATTTCCTTTAGGCAAGGACAGTAGAGCTATGGAATGGTTGGACAAGAAGGTATACACTGCTGCCACATTGGCCTTTTAAGCTATTAATTACCGGACTCATATGACCAGGTATGTTTTAACCTTTCTTTCTCTGTCTTTACAGGCTATCTCAGACTTTTCTGATTTTGAAGGGAAGGCCTTGATGCTCTGTTTATTGGGTTCTACTTCTCAAGTAGTCCACCATTCTATTAAATGTAGTTATGATGCAGCTGATGCCTCCTCTAGAGCTGCTGCTTTTGGTTCTGTTTTGAGATGTTACTCTTGGCTTTGTCTTCAGCCTTTGCCTGATGACATTAAGGCTTAAATTTTGGATGTTACTCTTGATGCGAAGAACCTATTTGGCTCTGCAGCTGCTGAGCTTTTTAAGCCCGTTTATGATCAGGGTAAGGCCTTGCAGGATTTGAAGCCTAATTTGTTCCTTGACAGCCTTGCCTTCCTCAAGGTAAGAAGGATTCTAGGCAGTTCCTCCTGCCAAGTCTACTCAGACTCCCACTTCTCATAAACCTCCTTTTCAAGACAAGCCAGGTTTTATCTGACTGACTGTTTCTGCTTTTTGTGAGCCATGTTCCGTTATCTCTCTCTTTCCCAGTCTCCTCACAGTTGGTTAAGGATCACTCAGGATTCTTCTGCTCTGTCTATCATCCATCAGGGATACTTCATGGTATGAAAATCCTTCCTCCTTTTCTGGGCATCCCTCAACCTCCGCATGAACAGCTTCTTTTATTCCCAGAACTACTTTAGGGCCTTCTGGCTCAAGGCTGCATTTAAGCTGTGCCCCCTTCCCAGGAGGTGAAGTGGTTTCATTCCAGAATGTTTCTGGTTCCCAGGAAGGAAGGCACCTGGGGACCCATTCTAGACCTTTCTCACAGCTCATCACCTTTCTGAAGATCTTTTCCTTTCAGATGTTATCCCTTCAGACCCTGTTTCCTCTTCTTTCCTAGGCTTTCCTTGTCTCTCTAGATCTTAAGGATACTTATCTTCACTTCCCAATTCACCCCTTTTCAGGAAGTGTTTGTTTCTCTGTTTCTTCCTTGCATGTTTAGTTTTCTGGTTTTACACTTTGGCCTTTCTACTGCCCTAAGGGTTATGACCAAGTGCCTCTCTCCTGTGATTTATTTTTGCAGAATGAGAGGAGATGGATGACCTACTCATTCAGGTTTTCTCCCTCGAGACCTTGCTTCAGCACCTCTACTATACGGAGCCTGGGGTTTACAATAAACTTCCAGAAATCAATTCTAGCTCCTTCTCAGGATCATGTGTACTCTGTTGCAGTTTCTAGACCGTCCCTATACTGGCTTCCCTGCCTCCTCCCAAGGCTCTTTCTCTAATCACCTTTTTACAACCCCTTCTTCCTCAGGTTTCACTTAAAGCCAGGGAGTTACTGAGAGCACAAGGTTTCATGGCTTCCATCATTCCCATGCTACCTCTTGCCAGGCTTCATATGATAAAACTACCGTGGTTCCTAACGTCAGTTTGGCTCCAACACTGTCATCCTCCACATTTCTGGTCCCTCCTCTTCCACGCCTCAAACTCAAGCTTCAGTGGTGGATTCATCATCTGTCTCTCAATGCAGGACTTCATTTTCACCCTCAGGAACTTTTTTATATGCCTCAGACACAGTGTGGGGTCCTTTTTTGGTCCCCTGAAGGTCCAGGGTCTTGGGTGCCCACTCATCAGAAGTCGGACCACATCAACATCAAGATGAGAGCTCTCCTTTTCACACTTCAGACCTTTCATTCCCTTTTTCTTCCAGGGCCTCTCAAATTCTTTACAGACAATGCCACAGTGATGTGGTACATCAACAAGGAAGGGGGACACAGTCCTATCTTCTTTGCAGGCTAGTTCTTAAAGTTTGGATCTGGCTGTCTATCATTAAGTGACTCTTCAGGCTATATACATTCCTTCAGAGAAAAGAACACAGGCAAACTCTTCGAGCAGGTCCAAAAGACAGGCTCACGAATGGATGCTTCACATAGATATGTTTCTGGACATCATCCATCATTAGGATACTCCTCAGGTAGATCTTTTTGCCTTACCTTTGAAGACAACTTCCCCTTATTTTTGCACCAAGAATCCCAAATCCTCCGGCTTGGAAGGTGGACTCCCTATATTTTTCTTGAAAGGGGATGTTTCTTTATGCCTTTCCTCCCTTTCATCTATTTCCGAGGGAGCTGCTCAGGATAAAGTAGGACTCCCCCAAAATCTTGTTGGTGACTCCTTTTGGCCCAGACAGCATTAGTTCACTCTTCTGCATCTAGCCAAGGGAATCACCACACCTCATAGGGTGGACCTACTCACACTTTACAGTCTTCAACTAACATTCTGGGTGAAATGGTTTTGATCCTTATTAGGTACGTTTTTCTAAGGATATGCTTACGGTTTCTACAGGGGCCAGGAAACCCACTACCAGGAAATCCTGTGTGTCCAAATGGAAGACATTTTTGTTTGGTGCCTTGCTTGCAACCAAAATCCACTTTCTGTGGAGAACCCTCTTATTCTCTTGTTTGTGTGAATTGCTCCATGCTGGGTTAGAATATTCTTCTGTTAAAGCTCACCTTTCAGCTATTTTTGCTTGTCTGCCATTAACTCCTTCTCTGGCCTCTAGGTCTGTGGTCAAGCAGTTTCTTAAAAGTATCCTTCATATCAGACCACCTGGTACTTTAATTTTGTTCTTGAAAAATTGACTCAAGCTCCTTCTGAGCCTGCAGCTTCAGCTTCCTTACAGCATTGTACATGGAGGATTTTTGCTGGTTCATGAGGACAAAATAACTTTTCATGCTAATCCTTCTTTTATGCTCAAGGTGGTTAATGAATTGTCTCTTAAGTAGTCTATTAATTTGCCCTCCTTTTTTCCTTCTCTTCAGTCTGTAGTGAGAAGGTTCTTCACACCTTGGATTTTCATAGACAGTTCAGATGTTATTTAGATTAGACTAAGACCATTTGCAAGTCTGAGCAACTTTGTTTCCTTTCATCCCAGGTCTCTAGGTTTGGCGGTTTCCAAGCAAGCCATTTCCTTTTGTTAGTCATTTCATGAGAAAAGTCTTTCTGCCTCTTTAAAGGCTTATCCTACTAGGGCCATGGATTTCTCTGGTGATTTTTTTTTCAAAGGACTGGATACAAAGTCCATCCTTGAGGCTGCTACTTGGACTTCTGTCCATACATTTACTAAGCATTACAAGTTGGATGTAGTTTCCTGGGGTAGAGCTGGCTTTGCCAGGACTATCCTGCATGGGTTTCTTGAGGGCCCTGCTGGGAATTCCTCCTCCTCTAAAGTTTCCTTTTGAGCTTTTGTACTCTCTCTTTAGTAAAGAATATTGCAACAGTGACATGGAGGGACATAGTACTTTGTGTAAAATCCTGCCATAACAGTAGAGGGCCTTCTCTTCACTGGTGCAGTATTCACTCTCTCCCTCCTCCCCCTTCTGTTCGCTTTTCCTTTTTCTCTTCCTGGATGTACATGTTCCTCCTATTTCCTTGGACTGCTGATCCTCCTGGGGCAATTCAATTCTGAGGTATGTATATCTGTACATCACCTTTATACCCTACACCTTGAACATGGAGCACATGCATATGAAGTTTGTAACATCCTAAGGGTCTGGTATACTGACTGGGCATTGAGCTACCCATGGTAGGGAATCCCTTTAAGTAAAGAATGCTACAACATCGAAGAGAAGGACATCTACTGTTATAGTAAGACTTTCACAACTGCACCTTCTTTGTTTTCATCTTACTGAAGCTCCTGGTAGGTAAATTTCAGGAAAATGCCCCAGCGGAAAAGCAATAATATAAATCATTTAGCCTCCGTGTCCAAATGACCTTGCATTCCTCTGGAACAATGACAGCAACAAAAAATAAATAAGAAAGAAAAATTATATTGTTCAAAATGAAGCATAGACAAAACAGTAATAATTTAAACATTATTGCTCTCCCTTATGCCGAATATGTTTGAAAACTTTGGCCCAAATAGAGTAGAGGGTTTGTATAGTTTCTGCTGTCTGTCCATATGCAAAACTCTTTGGCAGAATTACACAAAACCATTTTTTTTGTCTAATACAGAATTTAGAGTTCTCAAAATAAATGAGTTTAACTTGTAAGATTATCAACAATTTTGTAAAAAGATTTGTAAGAATATGTTAAAGTTTGATTAGGTGAATAAAAAAAATGTTTTAGTTGCTTAAAATTTGCTGCATTTAGAGCTATTGAAAATATTCAAAAGAAACATTTTACCAATGAATATTGGCTTGTACTAGAACTGTACAGAAACTTTACTGGTTAATGATGTGGGGTCAAAATTATTGTGGGGAAGAGTTTTGATCTAAATATGAAATATTGTTTTCACATGCATTTTCAAACACATTAAAACACTTGCAACTTCTGAAGAAAATCGACATCTAATATTTTGCAGTTGACAAAAATTACATTTAAAGGCAATGTCAGAAGTACAAGCAAAAACTGAAACCGACTTTTGTTGATCTGAGCAGAATTTTTCTTGTTCTACAGTTTATGATTAGAGGGAAACACCATAAAAGCATTTTGCTCTTGATTTAAAAAATAAAAATATTGCTGCAAAACTTATCAATTGCTTTCAGCCTAATTTACAGCTGCAAGCTGTTTTAGCTGCTCTCACTGTTTCTTTTTTACTGTTTTCACCTGCTTTTTATTAAGATATTACCACTTGTAAAGTGAAGGAGCATTACAGATGCTGAAGTAATATAACTTATGATAGTTTTGAGGACGATATTCCTTTGTTTTTGTTAAGGACAGTCACTTGTCCATTCATTACATCATTTAGCAATAGTCCACCTCTAAGTCAAGCCAAGGTAAACTTTATTGTCCTTTAGATTACGATGCTTTGTTCCCAGTACAAGAAACATACATACATACAGTTACTATTTAGTAATATTAAAAAAGGCAGAGATACTATTTAGTAATATTAGAAAAGACACTTAGAGATGTGTATAAAAATGTGCCATTTAGGGTATTGCACAAGTAGATATTGCATGAACTTGAATTTTCACATTAACCGGTATCTCTGAAGCAAATATATTGCATAGAGTATTGCACATTCAAGTTTCAGGACAGATGAAGATTTGTATATTGCATCAAAGTATGCTACTAGTAGTTGTGATCTTAGAATAAATGGATGTGTGAGTATGTCATTTACTGGATTAGTCAAGAGAATATTTAGTTAATTGGTTGAAAGAACAGAATGGCTTCTGGCATGCCTCTTGTTAAGAGTTCATTAGTCTAGTGGATAAGTGGAAAAAGCTTCTGTTGCTAGTAACTGGAGTTATGACACTTCACCTTTGGAATGTTTTGGTTACAATGTGTTTTCCCCTAATAACTGCCCAAAGGCTCAGTTATTCCTTAAAGCATAAGCCAAACAAACCATGATGGGAGGACTGATATGTATGTGTTAAGAATTGGAAATTCTCTCTCTCTCTCTTTATATATATATATATATATATATATATATTTATCTACAAACAAAACCACGTAGTTCCAACTGTACTATCAAACACACAATAACTACTATGGATACCATGAACGACACTGCACGAATAACGGCTCAAAAATTAAAAGTTGTATTTATTAAAACATTGGTTAAGCGCGTTCATCTAAAAAAATAGACTTTATCAGAACACTTTCATTAATGAACTAAAGGTTTATATACATACAACCAATAACAATCTAGTATTTGAATTTGTAATGACACAATTAATGACATCATTTCCCCTTCATGAATATGTAAGCACCTGAAGGAAAACATGTATCCATCTCTCACATCCTAGCTTCAATGATAGGTTTTACAGGTATATTATCATTGATACCAGGCAGGATAGTGGCATTCAATAAAATTTGCCATCTCACTTCTTTTTCACTTAGCAATGCTTTTATATCCCCCCCCCCTCATTGTGTGGATACAAAACTTCCAACAGTGCAAACCTAAACATATCACACTCCAAATTGTCCCTAATATGCCTATATAATGCATTATTTGCATCCTCCTTTCTGATGGCATACAAATGGTCATATATCCTATCCTTAAGATGCCTCCCGGTTTTACCCACATAAAACCGGGGCATCTAGTGCACTGGGCAAAATACATGACATTCATTATCTGACAATTCCCTTTCTTAAATTTTAATATTGTTTTGCTTTTATTGCCTAAAACAAATGTGTGGTCTTCTAGTATAGAAAAACACTGATTGCATCTACCACACTTAGTGGGTACCACTCCTGCCTGGCTGTATATGTAGATTGCCTTTGTGAAATTTCCTTTTCAAGTTGCATCCTAGTTTATGCACAAACCTAGGTGTATCTCCCACCAATCCATAAATTTCCTGATCACACTTCAAAATACTCCAATTGTTCATACTAATTTTTTTGACATCTCCCATATTCTTGTTGTAAGGCAAAATACATGCTTTACTCAACTCATTTGTAACTTTCTCCTTCCCTTTATGAATATCTTTACTCAATTCCACACCTAATAATGGCTTATATTTTCTTCCCGACTCATTACTGACATATGTAACAGTGTCTTCCACCACCGAAGTGGTGTATCCTCTTTCCTTGAACAAAGTTGCTATATAATGCAACTCCTGTAACATTTCTGAATAGTCTGATGTCATGCAGGCTGCTCTTATACATTGCCCCTTAACTATATTTTTCTTCTGTTTGTTGGGATGACAACTGCTATACTCCAAATAGGAGTTACTAAATGTGTCCTTCCTAAAAATTCTAGACTTAAATCCCTTACAAGTTAGGGAAATATATATGTCAAGATATGATATTCCTTCTTTATTAGAGTGATATGTGAATTTCAAAAAAGAACTAGATGCATGCAAATATCCAATAAACTCTTCGACATCTTGGTCACTACTTTCCCATAAAATAAATACATTGTCAAGAAATCTAATGTAACATCTAATATGTTCCATACACGTACTTTTAAAAATAACCTCCTCCTCCCAATCCAGTAATACTAGATTTACATAATAGGGCACTGGCTGCTCCCTTCTCCACACCTTTGTTTTGCCGATAATATTCTCCCTCAAAATATATGAAATTGTAATCTAATACAGTACTCATAAGTTCACTTATGAGAGTTGTCTTTTCCCAGTCCAAGTTGCTGAATTTCCTGATGCTATTGACAAACCTGTCCATCCCTTCATCTCTTGGGATATCCTTGACTATGTGATTTACATTTTCATAAATTGGTTTTAACCAGGTGTCCACAACTTTCCCAAAAGGGAAAGTCTTGGACTTACTTCCCGAAATAATCGGCCTAAATGGTGGATGTAATATGTTTTTATGTATCTTGGGTATTCCTACAATAGTGGCAATAATGGGATGTTCTACCTTTAAAAATGTGTATAAGTCCCCATCTATTCTATCTTCCAGCAAATATTCTTCTAATAAGGCATCAGTACGTTGATAGGCAATATGTACCTCATTTATAGATACCACCTCATATTTTTCTGTGTCCTGTAATAATTGTATTTCATTCAAATAATTATTGTTGTGAATTAATACTACTCCTCCTCCTTTATCCGGTTGCAAACTCTTAATATTATTATTGGTACTCAGTTCACATAATAAATCATATTCCTTTTTACTAAGATTATACTGCATCCTTTGATGTTTGCTACTGTCTGATAGTTCATATAATTCATCCACAACTATCTTCTCAAAATTGGCCAAAAGTGGGTTGAGTGGGGGAATAAATGTACTTCTTTTTTTCAACTGTAAATCAGGCTTACACACTCCTGCACCTCTGAAAAATACATTAAAATTTAATTTTCATAAAAATAATTTAAACTCTGTTATATTGTCCACTACATTGAACCTGGTGTTGGGTACAAATTTGACACCCTTTCTAAATGATGCAAAATGTTCATGTTTCAACTGCATATAGGTATAATTGTAAATATAAAAATTCCCCTTACCATATTTTATATCATTGTATTTTATTATATTGTCACTATCCTTGGTACTCACCATTTCCCCTTATCTACCCTGTGTATGGGAGATTGATAATTCCGTGCATTGCCCCTTATCATTCCTGCACTCCCCCATTCTACTTCCTCCCCTAAAAAAGATTGAATCTCCTCATGTTGTGATCTAATTTGCCTCATCTGCTCCTTTGGCTATCCAGATAAATCAGTCTGAACTCTCCTCATACTGTTCCCTTTTTTCCAATGATATGCCTTACCCTCTTTATATTGCTTCAAATCTCTCTTAAGCGTAGCACATTTCCTATTGAAAATGTTGTGATTGTTGCTTTCAGCACATTTAAACTGTTTGTCATATAAGGTGTTCCATTCATCAAATAATAAATCCTGGGTTATGCGTTCATTCAGTCTTTCAACCTCTTTCATTAACTTACATAATTTGACATCATTACATTTAATAATAAATTTCATGAAGGAGATGCCACAACTATCAAAAAGCCCATTACATTCATTTAACAATTCCCCTGTCAAGTCTATACCCATGGGCTTTTTAAAAAAAATCTTAGCCCCATAGAAACAATATTTAATTCAATACAGCAATTTAAATATGAATTATCTAGTTGAATACCCATAATGGAATTCAATTGTTTACCATATTCAAAAATCATGTCCTTCAATGTACCATCATGTCGCTGGTTGAGATATCATTGTCAACAGTCCTGGAATCATTAAACAAAGTCTTGGACATTAACAAGAAAACTTTCAAGCCCTCTAATGTTACTGTTTGTATTATTATTCATGTGCTTGTCCACAATATTTTGTGAACAGGCTGCTACTTTGACAGTCACAGTACCTTGATTGCCAACAACAGAATAAGTTCTCTTGGGCACTGTCCTCTTAGGTATATATATATATATATATATATATATATATATATATATATATATACTATGATCACAGCATCGAAGCACTGATGTCCATCTGGCTCATTGTATATAGTCCATATCTCCATTTGTGAGGCAAAAACAAAATATGGAAATGAGGTGATGTGGTGCTGCGTAAGTTCTGATAGGCTGGAGCTCAGGGGTGTCACTCAAAATGTACCCATACTTACTAGCAGGGTACTCTGGTAGAGTGAGTATTTCTACCATGCAACAGAATTGTTTTTAATTTTATTTTCAAGTTTCCTGCTGATATACTGCGCATCATATAATAAGCAGGGAAGAGGGACTGGAGCCATCTCAGCAGTAACACCATTTACTTGTATGCAGTTGGAAACCTATAAGTTACGCCACTTAGACCAACTCGTATACAGATGCTGTGTTTGAATATGTTCACTGTTTATAGGGCTAATGGCTCTGGAGCCTTTACAAGCCTAGCCCATAGGATTACCCTGGCATCGTGCCACTCAGCCTTGGTTTCCAGTGCCTCTGTTGAGTAGAGCCACTGGAGTGATCCCCGTGGTGAATTTTCTATTCCCATCCACTCATCAAGGTTTCTCTTGGAGGGCCAGTAAGGTGTTCTGTTTGACATGTATGGGAAGTCTATTCCATAGCATGGGCAGTCTCTGGGTTATGAACCTGTCCCTCCAGCACTTTCTATTGATTGTGGTAATGAGGTTGAGGTCTCTGGAGCATGTGGTGCAGAGGGATTGGGATTTCTTTAGATGTAGCATTTCTAACCGAGCTGGGTCAGACATGGCTTTATAAGTCAAGCAGAGATCACCTCTAAGTAGGCAATATGAAAGAGAATAGTTGGAGTTTTTTTGAGTCTGTCCATATAGGACAAGTGTTTAAGGCCTAGGATTCTCTTTGTGAGGTACTTTTGCAGCCCCTCCAGTTGTTGCAGGTGTCTAGTGAGGTACATGCCAAATGATTGGCCTAATGAGGGAAGAGTAGGGGGAGACAATGACATCTTTCTTCCTGGATGCAAAACCCTTAGTAATGAGATGTGCCACATAGAAGGGCTTTCTGACCACAGTGGCAGTGTAGTGGTCAAAAGAGAGGTTGCTGTCAGCCTGTGTTCCCAGATCTCTTATAACACCTTCTGTGTTCAGTGGACTACCATCACTGTGGTACTTCATGGGAACTGGGTTTTTCCTAAAGGGGATGAAGAGACATTTTTTTGACATTGAGCTTAAGGCCATGGTTCTGACACCAGTCATTGGTCTCAGTGAGACCTTTCTGTAGGATGTCAACATCACTTGGGACATAAATAATGACTCCTTACTTGCAATTGTCTGCAAACTTTGTCAGCCAGAGTCCCTTCGTGTTGGACTGGACTTCTGAGAAGTAGTTACCAAACAGGAGAGGACCCAGGAACTGATCCCTGTGGGACTCCACTTGTGACTGGTTGGCAGTCTGACTTGGAGTCAGCTACTGTCACACTGTGGGTTCTATCTGTGAGCCAGTTTGCAACCCACCTTGTGATATAGCGGTTGATGCCTAGCTTAGTGAGTTTTTCTATGGTTCCTGACTGGGGAATGGTATCAAAGGCCTTGGCCAAATCAAGGTAGGCTGTATGAACCACCTTGCCTTCATCCACAGCTCTGGTGACTGACTCAAAGAAGTCAACCAAGTTGAGCAGGCATGATCTACCCTTCTCAAAACCAAACTTTGTGGGCTCCAGAGTTTGGAGATTTCCTATATCCTTGTTTATTAGGTCCATGAAGATTTGTGCCATAGGTTTGGATATCAGACTTGTCAGGCTAATGGGGCGATAGTTCCCAGGGTCTGTAGTCGCTCCTCCTTTGTGGAGAGGGATGACTATAGTAGTGTGCCATTCGGTAGGGACAAAGCCTGAGATGAGGCTGTGATTGAACAGGGCACACAGGTGAGGTGCCACTTCACTCTGTAGTTCATGTAGAATAGAGCCAGGGATATTGTCAGGTCGGTTGTATTCTTGGCCTTGGACAGTGCTGTTTTAATCTGTGCAGCAGTAATACTGGCTGACTGGCAATCTACTGGTATTGTGATTGGTCCTTTGGGGGGGAAGACAGGGGAAACGTTGGCACTGAATCTGTTGGCCAGTATATTGGCAATATCTGTTGGCTCGGTATAGGAGGTACCATTGTGCAGTAGCTCAGAGCAAATCTGGGTATTGCTGTGGAAGTTCTTTACATAACTATAGAAGGCCTCGTGGTTGTCTTTACTATCTGCTGCAATTCTGTTTTCATAACTAGCTTTAGAGGATTTTATGAGGGAGCTCAACTTTTTGTTGAGGCTGATGAGGGAGTTTTTTCAGTCTTGGGACTTCACCGTATTCTGCATCCATTTCCTCCTTCTGTTGTAGAGTTTGTTTATGGCAGGGGACCACCAGATTGACTTCCTTTTTTTTTGGAGGAGAGCGTCTTGGTTCTATTGGGTATGGCAAGAGCCATGCATTTGTGTACATGTTCATACAGTGCATTGGTGTATGATTCGGCATCATGAAACTATTCTCCATTTGCATGGGTGCTGTGAAGTTAGTCACCTCTGTTTTTAGAAGCCCAAAGTTAGCTTTGGAGAAGTTTTTTATGGTGGTTACCTATGGGGGGGGGGGTGGATTGCCAAGGTGATTAGTTTGTGGTCATATCTAACCGGAAGAGTTGACTATTGGTGTAGAGCAACAGTCGCCCTTGTAAGTAATGACCAGGTCAAGGATGTTGTTACCTCTAGTGGGGGTAAGAACGAGCTGGTCCAGGGCATTGGAATTAATGAATTCCAGGAAATGTTGGGCAAGTGTATTGGTACATGAGTAGTTTTCCCATTTAATGGAAGGGTAGTTGAAGTCGCCCAGTATGAGTGTGTTAGGTTGGACCCTAATATTCTCCAGGGTGCTTAGGAATGTGGAGCGAGTGTCTTGGGACATGGTTGGGGACCTATGACAGGCTGCAACCTGAGTCGCTGTCTTACCCAATGTTAGCTGCACCTGAAGTATCTCTGATGCATTATGTTGGGCTACCAGTCTGGGGGTGTGCGCATCCTTTATGAATATGGAAACGCCACCACCTTTGGAGCTTCGGTCCAAGTTCTGGTGCCGAAAGGTGTGGAATGAGTTATAGCCTGGTAGTGCAGGGGTGCTTTCTGCTGCCTTGAACCAGGTCTCTGTTACAGCTCAAATGTCAATGTTCTCCATTTTAAGGAGTGCTTCAAGTGAGTGCATTTTGAGATTTAGACTTCTAACATTATGGATCATTAGTTTATACAATGTGGTAAGACTACATGCAATGTCTTATCTTAATGTGTACTTTACTTTTATGGACCAATACTTTCATAAGCCATTTTGGAAAAAAAAAAGAAAAAAATCAGCCCTGTTCAGTAGCAAACAATATTTATGAATATCGAATTATGAATATTGTCCTAACAGGCAGGTTATGTATTATTGACAGTGTTGGGCTCTGAGAGTGATTTGAACCTTGTCCACCATAGTTTTTTACAATGAGCACGTAATTTACTACTTCACTAACAAGATGTCATCAGTAGTAAATTCTTGTAGTTTTAATTACTGGTTAAGAGGATGCTGCTTAAGAGAACTGAGAAGGTGGATGGAAATTCCAGTTTACTGTGGCAATCTTCCCTAAAACTTCCTCTATGTTGAGGGCAAATTGAGTACTTTCTAAGGTTAGAAAATGTAGATTATATGGGGTAGCTGTAATTGATAACATCTGCCCAAGTGAAGGTTACAGATTTTTGGTAAGAACTAGTAAAGTGAGCGATGAATGGAGCAGAGTATCATGGTCAGGAAATGGTGGCTATTTCACTTACCTAATGTTGTACAATGAGGTTTCCACTCCGTAGCTAATTCAATTAATTTATAATAGTCTTCTATACAGGTTGGCCTTTGTGGTGTGACATTACAGCAGTAATTGTCAGGCTGTATTCCAGATTTGCTCCTTTACATTTATTGCTCAATTCTTGGTTAAGTTGACTGGGAATAATATAACGAGCTTGGAGTTGTATGGAGATTTAATCTGCAACCATCTCTGTTTGCTCTCTAAATGATAAGGAAAAATCCATCCAGAGACACAAATATTTAAATGTACAGTCTTTCTGTAACTTGTTCCTTAGGCGGTCCGTGATAGAGATAGAATCTATTGTAAGTTTTTTTTTTTTTTTTTATATATTTTTTTATTAGTTCCAAGTAGCATATATGTATGAGTGTGTGTGTGTGTGTGTGTATATATATATATATATATATATATGTATACATATATGTATGTATACATATATAGATATATATATATATATATATATATATCTACACACACATATAGACTTTACAGATGGGAATGCAAGGTTATTTAATGCATTACCTCTACTCTTGTATCATTGCAAAACAGTGGAACATCCTGCCCCAAGATATCAGCCTTTTAGACTCTTCAAACTTTCTCTAAAAAGTCACCTTTGCAACACCCATATCTGTTCCTGTTCCTCTCCCAAAGACTAACATACTCCATTTCTACTCTATTTATTCACAAGCATATACTACCTGTTTCCCTTTACTTTCTCCCTTCTCTTACCACCCCCCACTATCCTCAGTCAGAGCCTCTTTATGCCTTTGCATCCTTTTTCCCCTGAATACCTATTACTCATCTCCACCAAACCCCACTCCTCAGACTACATCTTTCTCATATTTTTCTCACATTCCTTACCTTGCCTCTAAACATCTCTCATACTCTTTTACCTAGACTCTATGCATCTCTCTCTCCTCTAGCCTGCCTAGACTCTCAGCATCTCTTCTGTAGTCTGCAAATTAATACTCCTTCATATTTAAGCTTCACCATGTCTACTTATCTTAGTTAACATTGCATTAAGATACATTCAAGAATAAGTATACAATGTAATATGTTGACCTAAACTCTGTGATGTCTATTTATCTTATGTAATAATACTTTCTTAAATGCTAATACTATATATAATGCTTTAAGCCATACAATATATTCTCGTTTTTGACTGTAACATGTTGAACTAAACTGTATGTGTAATCTAAATTGTATACTAAAAACTCCAAGGAAAGGGTGCCACAGAACCAAGAACCAGTAAAACCACAACAGGCACCCAAAGAGGCAGGAGGTAATAATAAAACACAAGCCTGTAGGTGTAAGCAGGAGCAGGTTTCATTGCATAAATGCCACACAATACAAAGCGTTTTCGTCCACCAGACTTCTTCAGATGTAAAATGAATGAATGAAGGCTGTGCCTGCTTATATACCCCTCCCAATTTAATTAATAGTTAAAAATTGTTTAATTGACACCAATTAAATCCTATAACTAAAATGTTCGTGACAACCTAACAACTTGCCACAAATACAGACGAAAATAGATAAAAACATGCACATTTTTTTAAAAAGAACTTTAAAATAAATATATAAATACTAAAACCATCACAATGTGTTGGACAGATAAATAAACTTGAATCAAAAACCAACAAAAAGAATTTGCAAAACAATATTAGTACTTGTTTTATAGTTTTGCAGCTGCTCCTGCTTAAACCTACAGGCTTGTGTTTTATTATTACCTCCTGCCTCTTTGGGTGCCTGTTGTGGTTTTACTAAATTGTATACTGTCAAAAATGTACTTTATGGGGAGCTTTTCTCCCTGGGCTTCCACTGAAAATAGGTTTCTCACCCAGTCGGACTTTCCTGGTCAACAAATGTCGATAAATTGTAATAATTTTGTAGTTGCATTTTTACCGAGTTTAGAGTTTGGTCCTACTCTGAGAATGAATTTGCCATTTTCTTAAGTGGGAGTAGAGGGAAGGAGGGAGGTGAGTTAAGTTGTTATTCTATAGATTAAAATAAATTGGCTGTAATATAAATCCCTGTGGTGAAAACTCCTAAATCAGTGAATCAGTTTTCATACAGGATATTGAATGTACTTTGGAGGGGTAGTACTAGAACCAGGAAAGTTTTTGAATCGATAAGGTATTATCTATTGTTTGAAATGTTCTTTAAAAGTTCTGTTAACCATCCACAATGACAAATTACCTTCTCCATGATTGCAGAAGTACTATATTATGCAGAGTAGGAAGTTGTCATGTATTGTGGTGAGGAAAAAAAAAAAAAAAAACTTGTGTTGACTGACAGAGAAAATACTGTATTTATTGATATGGTATATTATCTGCTCAAAGACTGTTTTTTCAAATGTCTTTACTATAGGGCAAAGATTCAAAATTTAAGTCTTTTGACCTAACAGGGTAGGTGACCTTTGGAAGGGGAACTATAACAACTTGAAATTATATGGGAATATACTTGTAAGGGGGACCTCAAAGTTCAGAGTAGGTACCTTTGAGATAACTGGGACAGACATGTGAAGGAGGGTGGACTGATTGCATACTTCTCGGAGATGGATTTTTAGGTAGTTTTTCTAAGTATTTTACGACTGTTTTTGCAGTAAGAGTGGAATAGGAAGTTTGGAATTGAGCAATGGAGAGTGCTATTTGAGAAGATGTTTTAAGACTATATCTGTTTGATTTAATACACACGGTTTGGATTTTTCTAGGTGGTTGCCTTACTACACTACAATTAGAGATGACTTTTTAGAACTGTTTAAATGGTTTCATATGTATCATTGCTGTGCTACACGCCTTGATATTAGAAATTGTTTGAAAGTTTCCAAAATAGTTTATTGTTTATAATAGTTTGCTATCATTGTTTTACTGTGAAAGTAACTTTTGTGGCTCTCTTTTAATATGGCTTTTCTAACACAAGGGTAAAAATTTTTGTAACCTATTAGTCCACTCTCACTGATACAGTGCTTTGTTTTTGGTTTTACACACTCCAACATCTCTGTTGAATACATTATCTGCGTCTGTAAACAGGGATGAAAATTAGTGACACTGTGTGTGACTATGCTAGCCAAAAGTAATGCAGAACCAACACAAAGGCACATGTAGTGTAAAGGTAAATGCAGGGAAGTGGACAACCATAAACTGTTCATTAAAATGTCACAGTAATTTATTCTACAAATACAATATAAAAGAGTAGGTCACAGCAAAAGGTTAGGTTTTAAAACCTCTTGCTGCCACAGCTAATTCATATAGTGGCTCACTAAATGTTTTTATTGACTTTGGGAATGCCAAAAAGAGCTGGTATATCTGAGTTCTTATTAAACAAACAAAAAAAATGCCAGTCAAGTGTAATAAATCCTCTTAAAATGTCAATTTTTGTATGCAGTATTAATTTCATTTTTTGATACAGGAATGTGTTTTTTCTGTATCCTGAAGCAACTCAAAAATTTTTCCAACATAGCCCATTTTGCCAACTATCACCATCCCGCCACCTTTATCTGGTGTCCTAACCGTAATAGTGGAGTCATTTTGTAAAGAAAACAGAGAATATTCACTGGGATACAAGATGCATCACCAAGAACACTCCAAATTATAATTACATAAATCCCTCTCTCAAGCCTTGCAAGCATTTTCAACAAATACCAACAATATTGTACATGTTGGGATTAAAAACATTTATCTTCTGCATAAATCATTTATTCATTAGTTTTCTGATAAACTGCTTTATCCTTTTATAGGATAGCATGGATGCTTGAGGCAGGGCACCAAAAAAACAATCCTGGCTAGGGCACTGATTTATTGCAGTGTATCTACATAATATGTACATACACATACTCTGGTGCATACTGCATGCGGACCTATTGGCAGTTAGAACATTAATTATCCTATATGTATGTGTATTTCTGAAGGTGGAAGAAACCAGCACCAGAAAAAAACTCACATGGAGATAGAGAACACAATACAGTCTCTGCACACAAGAAACCCCAGCTGAGAATCAAACAGCAGGACCTCTTGTGTTGAGCTAGCAGTAGAAGCAAAATGTATAATAGCTTTCAATATGAATGTTTGTAGAAAACAATATGCAATTTATCAAGTGAACTTCCACAACTACTTTTCATCCCTTTCTGTGTTTGGCTGTATTTCTTGTCAGTTTTCCCTCCCATCTAATGTTGAGCTTATTTGAATTTATGCTTTTCTCCCAGCTTCTTTCTCTCCCTCTCTTTTTTTTCTTTTTAGTTTTCTTATCAGATTCCCATAGTAGACCAAACATAATAAATTTAATTTAACAAAATCTATCCCTAACTTTGTACCCCTTTTTAAAAAAATATAACAGTATGGCAAAACAGCAACAAAAACGATGCTTATACTACTGCTATTGCCAATAATGATGCTAATAATAACAACAGAACATTGTTTTAGTTTTGTTTCCTATTACAAGATCAGACAGGAGTCCCTGTGGACTATGATGTTTGCAGATGACATTATGATCTGTAGTGAGAGTAGGGAACAGGTGGAGGAGACCCTGGAGAGATGGAGATATGCTCTAGAGAGAAGAGGAATGAAGGTCAGCAGGACTAAGACAGAATATATGTGTGTGAATGAGAGGGAGGATAGAGGAATGGTGAGGATGCAAGGAGTAGAGGTGGTGAAGATGGATGAGTTTAAATACTTGGAATCAATAGTTCAGAGCAACGGTGAGTGTGGAAGAGAGGTGAAGAGAGTACAGGCAGGATGGAGTGGGTGGAGAAGTGTCAGGAGTGAGTGGAGAAGTGTCGGGAGTGATTTGTGACAGACTAGTACCGGTAAGAGTGAAAGGGAAGGTCTACAAGAGGGTAGTGAGACCAGCTATGTTATATGGTTTGGAGACAGTGGCACTGACAAAAAGGCAGGAGTTAGAGCCGGATGTGGCAGAGTTAGATGTTAAGATTTGCACTGGGTGTGACAAGGGTGGACAGGATGAAGAATAAGTATATTAGTGGGTCAGCCCAGGGTGGAAGGTTTGGAGACAAAGCCAGAGAGGCAAGATTACTTTGGTTTAGACATGTGCTGAGGAGGGATGCTGAATATATTGGGAAAAAGATGCTAAGGATGAAGCTACCAGGTAACAGGAAAAGAGGAAAGCCTAAGATTATGTTTATGGATGTGGTGAGAGAGGACATGCAGGTGGTTGGTGTGACACAACAAGATGTACAGGACAGGAAGAAATGGAAACAGATGATCCACTGTGGCGACCCCTAATGGGAACAGCTGAAAGATGATGATGATTTTACTTTTGTTTCCTATAGCTAACTGTGGTATTCTGTTATCTTTGACTCTATAATTTGGCTTCTGCATAACATTTTTATCTACTTGCCCATTTACTGACTGCTTTAATTAAGCCTTTTACCATTAATCAGTCTTCAGTTTTTTGAGGAAGAACTACAAGATACCAATGTATTGGATGGATGGCTTTATGGCATCCTACAATATATTGGTTCCTATTTAAAAATACATTTAAGTTTCTTCGGCACAAAGGAAAGTATCCATAACTTAGCCATACCTGAATGTAGAATTTAAAAACTTTTTAGATATTTACATTTTTAGTTGAGATTCCCCATCGCATGGCTGAATATAGCTCTGCTATATTTGGTATATCTATCAATTTCATGTATCATTTGCTTGCTTCTTTTCTGGAACCATTAGAAGAAATAATAGGTGTGGTTCAGACCAGCATCACTGGCACACCTATAGATTAAAATCTCCATCAACAATGCACCTCTCTTTTCTACTGATGACCTAAATTAGTTTTGAATTGTAATCATTTGGGTATGTATAATTGCAAAAACTTTGCATAACACCCTTTATGTGGCATTTGGTATGGTTCAGGATTGTGTCAGTAAAAGTTCAGAAATGTTTTCTGTTGCCTGCATTTCCTCTGCATGCTATTCATGGTTTATTAGGTCATGGATAGAAAACTTTCAGTACTTGTAATTTCAGCCTGTAGTGTTAACAGGCTGAGAACATCAGCATATGCATGCAGATTAGAGTTTTAGAAACTTGGGCTATGAATAATATCGAAACACACTTGTACTCACTGGAAACATTAATGCTTAGACATATGAACAGGAGCAGTTTACTTTCATATATAATGCTATTAAGGCTTTACTTGTACAAACCAGCAGCTTATACCAAGTTGAACGGTAAACTAGAATCTGCAAGCAGTAAAGAGAGACTAAAAGAAGAATAAGGTAGGCAAGTGGGATCCAAAGACAAAAGGAAGAGTATTGCTATAAGAATTACTGCAGTGACAGCCTAGTCATCAGCATGGATGCATACACATTTGTGCAGCGCTACATGTGCATGTTCAGACCTTTCAAGAAATCATGGTGTTTGTAATCCATATTTTTAAAAGTGGGTGTTCAGTTCATCATACAAAAATATATTGGATCTTAAGGAACCAGCTCAAAAGTAATGTGCACGCCTACACACTGACGTGAACAGCGATGACCATGTTCTGTTATGGGTTCAGCACTGCTAAAGCTCCAATAGGGCTTCCAGAACCAAAGTTCTATGCGAGTCCTTTATTTTACTTCCTGACTGCCTTTGCAAGGAAAATGTAAACTTCTGTGCGATTTGGTACAATTGTCTAAATGTAACAAAGCAAATAACAATAGGCTCTGCATAGTTTAACTGAAGAATAAAATGTTCGAGTCACAGTATAATACTATAAATACACAACATTAATGGAAAAGTTTAAAATGTACATGTGAAAGCCTTGGTGTTTCACTTTTGTCTTTATTCTTTGTAAATACTGCTTTACTATGTTTGCCTCATGGGGATTTTTGCATCTACTGAAAAAATGTTAGTATGGTAATGCACATATCATTGATAAAAAGCCATCATTGTGTGGTTAAGAAACGTCCCATAGAAGAAAAAAAAAATGCAAAGGCAATACTATTCAATAGTGATTTAATGAAAACTTCCTGTGGGTAATGCAGTCATATCAGTCTAATAATATTCAGTGCAGGAGAGATTCATGATATCACTGTAACAGCAAGGAGGTAGAAATTCAATTAAAATATGTTATTTTATAATTAAATTGTGTTCACTGTTAGGTGAATTATAATGGCAGACTATCTTAAGGCTGTGGAATCTGTTCCTGAACTTGATATTTTAAAGTACTAAAAATAAAGTGCAGCACATCAGTTACATAAAGTATTGTTTTATTTTACAGAAACATTATTTTCTCTTGATTATTACACATCCCCTTTTTAAGTTCATAGGTTGGTACTAGGCTATCGGCCCTAGGGCCTATACAAGCCTAGCCATAATAATTCCCTGGCTATTTCTTCCCACAGTATTTACTTTCCTGGACCCCTATCTAGCAGTGTGACTGACGTGATCCCTGGGTGAATTTCCTATCTCCCATCCAATCATCAAGGATCCTTTTGAAGAGGGCCAAAGAGGAGTGTGATGATTGGGGAGAGATGGGTAAAGGCTGCCAGCCTAGTCAAATAGAATTTGATACATAATTCTATGAACTGTATAAATAAATGTAAAATACAGGCTTGTATTTTTAAATGTAAGAGAACACTGTGAAATGTGGAACTATAAAATATGTGACAACATTGCAATCTACTGGCCCAGTGAAGCATGTTGTACCCTTTCATGTAAAAATTCGGCTCCAGGGGGGCTGGATGAAGATTTCATGCTCATTGTTTTAAGGCTAAAGTTTATGACCAGAATTTAGATGTGGAAGGTGCTTTATTGCTCTGGTTTCTGTTAACATATACATGTGAAATGTCTTGTATTGTTGAATACTGGGAAAACCTAAGTGTCAAAAATGATGTAATTTTGAGAGGGCCTTCGAGACATGTTTGTTAGTAATGTTTAAATACTATTTATCACAAGAGTACTGAAGGCATTTTGATCTTGGATATCCACTTATCAGCGCTCTGCCTTGTGCTCACATGTAACTTTTAGCACTGTGATTTCTTGTAGGAATAGTTAAAGCTAGTAAAGATTAAATAGGTATATTTCTTTGAAATCAGACCTGTCCTACTGTATTATTTTAAGTTTTTGTGTGATCTCTGAACTCTTAGATATCTTTGTGGTGTAGTAGTTTTGTCTTGTGTTTTAATTATTTATTATTAAATATTTTTAATACCTTCTACCTGTGGCTGATTTGTGTAGAGATGAGCTCTAGAGTACATTTCATATTTATAGAGGTTATTGTAATAGGCCACTCTAAAGTAAGCCTTGACTGTTAGTCATACTACCATTGGATAATAATATTGCACAGTAATAATTGGACACCCTTTTAAGGGCCTTTTAGTAGCTGATATTAACTGGGTGGTGGCAGTAATTACTACCGTATAGTCTGGGTAAAGGCTGAAACAGTTGGAGAATCTGTGTCAGCCTTTCCCAGGAGTGTCTGTGAAGTTGTATAAATACTTATCTCAAAGTGTGTGTGTGTTGTCAGCTACTTGGCAGGGACATGAAGCACTGGTTGGACAGAGAGGGTACTGGAGGTTTTAGCTTGCCCAGTTAGGCTGGGACCTGGACCCTGTAGCTGTGCCAGTGGGAGTCTTATTGGGGACCTGGTGAGCAAGGGAGCAACCAGCCCCAGACTGACTGTGATCTGTGTGCACTTAAGGGAAATTGTACTTTACTGTGTGTATTAGTTATCCTTTCCTCTCTTCTATAAGATGACCTCCCTGGTGTTAGTGGTGAGGATTGAGGCTCCTTGATTGCTGGGCCAGGGCACGGTCGTTGCAAGGAGCTCTGCTTGACATGTATGGGCAGTCTATTCCAGAGTCTGGGGAGTTTCTGGGTCAGGAAGCTATCCCTCCAACATGTTTTGTTCATTGTGATGACAAGGTTTCGACCCCTGGAGTGCATCTCTGAGGGATTCGGATTTCTTTAAGTTTAGCAAGTCCAACAGCTCTGAGTTTGACATGGCCTTGTATGTTAAACAGAGATCGCCTCTGAGTAGACAATATGCGACAGAGTATAGGTGGAGTTTTTTTAGATGGTCAACATAGGGCATCTGATTTAGGCCTGTGATTCTTTTAGTGAGGTATTTCTGTGGCCTTTCCAGTTGTTGCAGATGTCTTGAGACATACATACCAAACAGAGCATTGTATTCTATAATGGGTCTAATGAGGGGATGAGTACAGTGGGACAATGACCTCCTTTTTTCTGGATGAAAAGCCCTTAGTGATGAGGTATGCCACATAGAAGGATTTCCAGACTGTTGTGGCGATGTGGTTATCGAGGGTGAGACCACTGCCCACCTGTCCCTAAGTCTCTTATCACACTTTCGATGTTTAGTGTACTGCCATCTATGTGGTAATTCACGGGTACATGTTTTTTCTCAAAGGGGATCACTATACATTTCTTGGCCCTGAGCTTGAGCCTATGGCTCTGGCACCAAGCATCTGTTTCTGTAAGGTCCTTTTGTAGAATATCCACATCATTTAGGGATTCAATAATGGCTCCCAGTTTGCAGTCCTCTGCGAACTTTGTTAGCCAGAGTCCCTTAGTGTTGGCCTGTACTTCAGAGAAGTAGATGCCAAACAAGAGCAGTCCCAGGACTGAACCCTGAGGTACTTCACTTGTCTGGAGCTGGATTTTGAGTTGGCTACCTTTACAGTGTGGGTTCTGTCAGTAAGCCGCTTGGCAACCCATCGAGTGACATAGGGATTAATGTCCAGCTTAGTAAGTTTATCTATGATTCCAGAGTGGGAGGGTGGTGTTGAAGGCCTTGGCAATGTCCAAATAGGCTGTGTGGACCGCTTTACCCTTGTCCATGGCTTTGGAGATTGATTCAAAGAAGTCAGATTCAGGAGACGAGATCGGCCCTTCACAAACTCAAACTGCGTGGGATCCAGTGTTTGAAGGTTGCCAATGTCTTTGTTTATAAGTTCCATGATAATACATTCCATGGCCTTGCAGATCAAGCTCATCAGACTGATGGGGCTTTATTTCCCAGGATCCAAGGTGGATCCCTCTTTGTGGAGTGGGATAACTGTAGCCGTGCGCCACTCAGTGGGCATGAAGCCTGAGCTGAGGCTGATTAAACATGACACTTAAGTGAGGTGCCAGTTCATTTTGTAGTTCATGTAGTACACATCCTGGGATGTCGTCTGGTCCCAAGGAAGCCCTATTCCTAGCTTTGGAGAGTTCATTTTTTACCTGTGTGGCCATTATTACCGGAATTTGGTAATCTTTCGGTATTGAGATGGGTCCATTAGGGGATGAAGTTTACACTGAATCGATCTGCCAGGATATTGGCAATATCCTTGGGATCAGTATATTTAATGCCATTCTGTTGTAGCTCAGAGCAGATCTGAGTATTGCCATTTCGATTCTTGACATAGCTATAGAATGCCTTATGGTTGTCTTTGGAATCTTTGGTAAGTTTGGCAAATATGGCAATTTCATATATTTAACAGGGTGGAACTTGTTAACGTTGAAGGGGATTCCCAGTATACCTTGGACTACGATGGGTGAGGAAAAATCCAAACCAGCAGAGGAGTTGTACCGTGTCTTAGTCTGCTGGTTATTACACGTGTCATCCACCAAGTAGGATGTGGTCAGATGCAGGCTTCTGCTGCAACCTCATGACAGTTGTGTAAAGATGACATCTATTGGAGGCATGGAAGGCTAATATTGCAGTAGTGCACATGAAGAGCTGATACTAAGACAAGGTTATACCATTCTCAGTGTGTGAATACTTCATTACGAGGGGATATAGTGGGTGTATGTACTATCAGCAGCACTGTCATTAATAAACGCTCATATATGTTTGTGAAGTACAAACGATTAGACCAAACAAGGGTCACAAGATATACTAATTGCTTTTACTTTAATGTAAAGTACAGCAGTACCTCACAAGTGATAGCAATCAATATTAACCTTCATTGCAAGTTCAACACAAGCTTTTAGTGCATCATATGGTTTATGCTACTCCCTACTGAAATGTGGGATTCGCAATGCCAAGTTCAGAAACTGCAAATGCAAACGAGTGAATATTGAACATCGATGATCTTTTTAAACTTGATTTTTTACAGGAGGCAAGGCCCCTTGCACCCCCTTTGCAGGGTAAGCCAACCAACCACCTACACTTGTATACCTTAGAGAAAAGGGAATATTCCATGAAATAATTTTGGACTTAGTAAATATATGTCTAGATTTTCAGTCATTCAATTTCCATATTCCAGGACTTAAAATTTTAAGTCCTGATATTTCAAATGATTAATAGTTATTGACCTAGAATCCTAAAAGTCTTAGTATTTTTTTGTAATACTAAAAGAAATTGAGAGATTATATATGGATGCCACATAAGAAAGTAACACCCTAAAGTTCAAGCCTCTTTTTACTCTGTTATGGACAAACAAAATGTGTTTATTTACTTCCTGACATTTGATTACTGGGAAAGTCCAACTGGGCAGAAGCCCATTTTCAGCGGAAGGCCAGGAAGAAAAGCTCCAACTTATTATAAATTTTTTTTAAGAACAATTTTGCATTCTTCAAAAATAAAACTAAAGCATCTGCAATTGAAATAATTATAACAGATTAGACATAATATAAAAACTCTGGTTAAGAATCGATTAAGGTATGACTATCATTTAATATTTAGAGAAATTTTAGACAGTTTGAATAGAAATTAAAGGCAAGTTAGTCTAATACAAATAGGAACTGCAATATGAAGTGAGGGGAAAAGCATGCTTCTAGTATATTTAGAGAGAAAGTCAAGTTAGTGAAGAAGGGAGAGTGAGGAGGTATAAGGAATAAAAAGGTACTTGTTCGCATTTAGGGATGTAGTTTATCCTGTTGACATATAATAGTATGCAAGCATTGGATCTAAAAAGTTCAGTGCAGTACAAAATGAATATATGTATTTAAGAAACCAGATATGGAAATAACATGCAGAACCTTAACTAAATGTGTATGTTAAAGAATGATTAATTACTAAAATATTATAATCTTTGCATAGTGACCATACTTTTAGATTGCTTAAGGTTGTTTGAGGCTTGGTGTATTAGTTGTAACTGGTATGTTAACATTGCTTCTGTTATGGGGATCATCAGTTTGTGATTGCTTAGTCGTCAAATGCTTTTTGTGCAACAGACAAATTATTTGTGAAACTTTTTTTGTACGCTGGACAAAACAGTGAAAAAAGTTGCTGAAAGCCACTTTCAGAAAATAGGAGTTTAAACTTTTTTTTTTTTTTTTTTTGCAGTGCACTCCACAAGTAGAGGCACTTACTTATATATACCAACTACATGGTTGGATAACAGTGGAGAAGGGACAACAATATCTGTGCACAGAAAGTGGCTTTCAACAATAAAACCTTTGTGCCATTGTCAGTGGAGAAAGAGCATTCAACATAAACACATATTCCTGAATTCAGTTGCCTGAAGAAAAAGGATGCTGAGGCACACCATGTCAGTCACTATTTTCCATAGACATCTTTGCTGGTATGATTTCTGGGTGTGAACCAGCAGGGATTCTCTTCTTTTGGGAGATCTCTCCCTTCATTGAGTTGGTGTGACCATGAAGTTAATATTCTTCGGCATTTCAGCTAGTCAGGATTGTGCAGTTCAACGATCCATACTGAAAGCACTATAATGCAATGTCCAAGTTTGCACAACTTGGGCAAATGGGAAATAATGTGCATGTGTTTTTATAATTTGCTGTTTTCTTTAAGGTTGTGCAAGTTGGACTGGACAACTCTGTGGAGTTACTCCACATCCAGGTTACGGTGGGTAAGACCCCCATTCAAGTCATAGCAAGTTATAGATCCCCCTCCATGGGTCATGACACCCTTGAAGCCTACTTGATCAAACTAGAGACGATCCAAATTTTATCGAACACACTGGTTATGGGGGATTTCAGTTATCCCACCATCGGCTGGGAAACCTACACTGGCCTTAACTTACTAGCATAAAAGTTTCTTGATTTTAATTCAAATGCCCTGGAACAAATTGTTCACATGCCGACAAGGGGAACAAACATTCTGGAGCTGGTTCACACCAACATGTCAAACAGATGCAGTGCCACAACTGTCAAACCCTCATTTGTTAAAACTTACCACAAATCAGTCACCTTTGAGTTGGCACTAACACCAGAACTCTCAAGGGTGAAATCGGACTAAAACACTTCACCAAGGCAAGCTATACCCTATTAGGTGATGTTATAATGCATTCTAAGCCCCACCCTAAGCTGGAAGTGGTAACTATGCCAATGCTTATACTAAAGCCCTGTACAATCACTTGCATAAGTGTATAAACTCAGTCGTACCAAAAAGAATCAAAGCCAGAGCCCCAAGTAAACCCAAGCTGCCATGGTGAACATCTAGCATCAAAAAATGTTGCAATAAACCCAAAAAGCTGCTGTCCAAGAAAACAAAGGCAAGGCCCCAACAATGGAAAAGTACCATTCTCTGCCTCAACAGGCAAATAAGACAACTTGTCAAATCCTCCAAGTGTTTCTTTGAAAGAATCTTAGCAGCCAAGGATAACCATAAGGCCTTTTACAGCTATGTACGTAACCTAAAGGGTAGGACCCAAGCATGTGCAGAACTAGTGGCCAATCGTATCACGCACACTGACCCCACAGAGATAGCAAACCTGCTAGCGGATAGGTTTGGTAAAAATTTCACTCCCTTATCCCCTCCTAACTTGCAACAAACCCCCCCCCCCCAACATATCTGAAGAGCAGGTGCTCAAAGCCTTGTACAAGGCAAAAAAAAAAAAAGCCTCTATGGGACCAGATGACATCCCAGGCTGTCTTCTAAACAGGTTAAAACATGAACTAGCATCACCACTAAGTACCCTTTTCAATCATAGCATAACCACAGGATTTGTTCCTGCAAATGGAAAAAAGCAACAATTATTCCCCTCCACAAAGGTGGTCTAGCAACAAACCTGGTGAATTACAGACCCATAAGCCTGACCAGGCTCATCTGTAATGCCATGGAACGTATCATTATGGACCTCATAAATAGACATAGGTGCCCTCCAAACCCTGGATCCTACCCAATTCGGCTTCATGAATGGCAGATCCTGCCTGTTAAATCTGCTGGATTTCTTTGAAAATGTGACCAAGGCCATTGAGGGAAAATCTGTGCACACAGCATACCCTGACCTGGCAAAGGCTTTCGACACAATCCCACATTCAGGCATTACCGATAGACTTGGCAAACTGAATGTAAACTCCATTGTAAAATGGGTTACCAAATGGCTCACAAAGCAGACACACAGTACCAAAATGGGTGACCCCTCATCAACCAGCAGTCCTGCTACCAGTGGGGTGCCACAGGGGTCAGCGCCGGGCCCCCCCCACTGTTTGGTATATACTTCTCAGAAGTTCAGGTCAAAACTAAGTGGTTGTGGCTGAACAAGTTTGCAGATGACTGTTAAACTAGGTGCAATCATTGAATCCTCAGATGATGTCAGTATATCCCAGGAGGGTCTCACACAGACTGTCGACTGGTGTATTAGTCACGGTCTCAAAAAGAAATGCATCATCATTCCCTTCAGCACAAACAATGTCTCCTCACACTATCAAATCAACAACAATACACTAATTACTCATGAAGTCATAAAAGACCCAGGATTGCAAGTTGCCTGCGACCTTAACTTCGACCACCATATCTCTACGGTAGTAAGGAAAGCTTTCTATGTAGTACATTTGATTAGTAAAGGCATCACCTTGAGAGCAAAAGAGGTTATAATCCCTCTATACTCATCGCATATCTGTCCTATAGTTGAGTATATCGTCCCATTTGGCATGTACAGTACTAAGCACCTGCAGCAGTTAGAGACCTCAGTGGTTTCTGACAAAGAAGATCAAGGGACTCCAAGCATGTGCCTTACACAGACCAATTAAAGTCCCTGTCAGTATAGTATAGACTTCTTGGGGGAGACTTAAGGGCTACAGAACAATCCAAGACCCAAACCTAATGAACTTGCATATCCATAAATCAAACAGGACTAGGGCTACCTGTTCCAGGGACCTAAATATGGCCTTTGACTTGAATAGGACATGCTGGAGAGACAGACTTGTCTCCCATTGACTGCCACATCTTTGGAACAGGCTGCCAGTTCATGTGAAACAGAGCACCTCTATGGCACTGTTCGAGGAACCTGGATGAGTGGATGGGGCACTGTAAATTCTTACTGGGGATAGAGCCCACAACCCTCCTGGGCATAGGTAATCATCACTAAATGCAATCTTGGGTATTGACTGGCATTTCTGTGGTATTACATTGGGATGAAACGGCTAGGGTTAAAATGACCTCTAGGTAGATAGCCTAGTAATCTGCTATGATCCTATGATAATATATATGTAAGGATTAGCTGTGTTGGACAGAGTTCACCTTGTGAAAATAACTGTTTTATACCATTTTATATTTTTGTACAATATGGTAAAGTGCCATTCGTTTATGATATATATATATATGCTTACTTTGATAACTTGCTTCTCAGCTAAGGGAGACATGTTATTTTATGGATGCTCAGTTTAAGATGATATGCATGTCAGCTAAGGGAGACCCAGTATTTTTTATTGAATTTATGCTTACACATACTATATGCCAGTAATAGTTTTATACTCTTCTCATGTAATTTTTACATTCAAAGCCTCAAATCTCACTTCTCCATTCTTGATTGGTCTTCCACTCTTGCCTGTTCCCCAGCTGATGATCAGAATGCCTAACTAATACCCCTCTTCAACTTTAAGACACTTTGTGTTCACTAATCTCAACAGTGTATGAAGCAGACAAATCATAATGGCTTAAAAAAGAGCTTAAGAGACTTTCTGCCCTCACTGACTAAGCATTACCTAGTTGGAAATTGTTCACTAGATATATGCTTGTTAGCACACTAAACTCTGCAACCTTTCTAAAGAGGCAATATAAAGACATAGTGGTGCACTATATGGGTAGGGCAAAGGAAATAGCTGCCATGGTCAAAAGCTGTTAGGGGGCATGATTAATAACTTTGAAAAGGCCACAATCATTCCCTGCAAGCAGTGTATGCATCATTCACGCAGCTGTGATTGTGACCTTTGTCAGTGTTTGTGTGTCTGTCTTATGGTTAAGCAAAGAGCTATCACACGTTTGTTAGCAGGAGGCGAAGATATTTTTTTGTCCTCAGATTTAGAGGCTGTGAATTATTTTTTGTGATTGTGTCAGGAGGTAACAAATGGGTGCTTTACCAAGGGTGCCAGCTGACCAAGGTACAGCTCTTCAAAATATATAAATATATAAAGTTAGCTTTCTGAAATCTAAACAATTCCTGTTAGGGCAGCCAAAATAAATCTGGAAGAAACTTCAAAGCCCAAACCATTCTCCCAAGACCTTGCAAGCCATACTAATAACTAAGCATTTAAGAATTTAAAAAAAAAAAAAAAAAGCAGCCAAGGGATTGTATTAATAAATGTTGATAAAACTCTCAATTTTATTTATTTTTATTTATTTAACATTTGTTTACTGGAACAGTCTGACTGGACAAAAGCCCATTTTCAGTGGCGGTCTGGGGAGAAAAGCTCCAGAGGCAATGCACAACTTAAAAACATCGTAGAAGATTACACTGATTACAATGACTAGAATATGAAATAGCTTATATAGGTAGTTAAACTAGTCATAATAGTTTATAATCAGAATTTTATACAGCCATGGATAATTGAGATGGTCATCAGGTAAGTGAGTGACTTAATCTCATAAAGTAAGAAGTAAATTGGTGTAAATATAGATGTAGTGAGATGAATAAGAGTCGAGTGGGATAAGGAAGGAATGAAAGAGGTAAGAAGGAAGGATAAAGGTGAGAAGTGTAGAGGAAAGCAGAAGAATATTATGGGAGAGTGAGAGAATAAGGTAGATGGGTGAGAGGGCAGTGAGAGTTAATATGTGCTAGTAGAAGGAAATTATGGGAAGAAAAGTTGATGGGTAAACAAAGTCAAAAAGAGAGGAGGGAGTAGTAGGATTTCAATGCTGGACAAAGGAAGGTAAGAAAAGTAGGTGGATGAGGAGCTAGCTAAGGGAATAAGATTTAGCCAGGACTAGTAGATGGGCAGAGACAGTTATTACTGAGGAAATCCCTGAGTAGTTTTTTAAAGTGAGTTGGATCAGTAGTAGTTGTGATGGTCTAGGGGATAGTATTCCATATTTTGGATATGAAATTAGAGTAGAGAGAATCACCAACAGCGTTAGATTTGGAGACCTGTAATAAAGATTTATTTGAAGTCCAGAGTAGTTGAGTGGTAGTATAAGGTTGGAGCATTAGTTGAAGAGCAGGAGTTTTGTCAGGTTGGTGTACAAGTCTGTGTGCTGTAGAGAGTTGAGTATAGTTTAAATAATGTGGAAGTTCTAGTCAGCTGAGCTGTTTTAAGGCCGAGCAGCAGTACGACCTATATGGGGAGTTTGTTGTGAATCTTACTCTTTTATTGTAGCAGGAGTCAAGCTTGGTTAGATCAGTTTTCTTTAGGTTAGTGAAGATGGGAAAGGCATATAAGAGGGTGGAGGGAAGATGCGTTCTAGCAATAGCCTGTTTTGTGGTGTCAGTGAGGAAGGGTTTCATTCTGTATAATGAACCAAGTTTTATATGCATCTTTTTGATGGCATGAGATAGGCGTTTGTCAAATTTCAGATTATCAGTTATAATACCAAACAGTTTTGTTTGGGATACAGTCATAATTATGGTGTTGTTGGAGGAATGGATTTGGAGTGGTGGTAGAGGATCTCATTGTTTACTGGGACGAAAAAGCATCAGATTTGTTTTGGATCGGTTTGATACCAGTTGAGTTATATAACCAGAATTTGACAGCTATGGACTGTTGTGTTGTAGTTTCAAACTGTTTTAGGGAAGGTGCCATGCAGATAACAGTAGTCATCAATGTATTGAATGATATATGCTGGAGGAGATGATGGATGGAGTCTGGTAAAAATGCTAAAAAGTAGAGGACCTAGAATTGAACCTTGTGGTACCCCTGTGTTAACATGTAATAGGGATGAGAGGTCTTGTTGCTATTTGACAGCTTGTTGTCAGTCAGTTAAGTATGGAACCATGCAAGAGAAGAGTAGCTAAGTTTTACGTAAGAAACTTTAGTAAGACGTTTCTGATGAGAGACACTATCAAAGCCTTGGTTAGATCTAAAAAGACTGAAGATACAAGTTTCCCTTCATTTCTGTAGTAGTCAATGGTATTAATGAAGATTAGAAGGGCAGTTATGGTACTGTGGTATGGGCAAAAACCATGCTGTGTTGGTAAGGAGGTTATTAGGCAATAGGCAGTTTAAAAGTTGCATGTTGATACATTTTTGTAATATTTTGGATAGGGGTGATTAAGGTAGCTAAGGGTCTGTAGTTAGAGAACTCAGTGGAGTTGCCACCCTTAGAGATATAAGAAATTTTCTAGGTAAAAGGAATGTAGTGATCAGAGATAGTGATTAATCAGATAAGAGACGGGAGTAGGTGATACCATCTGCTGCAAGCTTTAAGAATTCTGTAGGTAAGTTGTTGGCAACAGGTGTAGTGGGTTTAAGTTTAGCGAGTAATTTTTTTTATGGTACAAGTTTGTACCACTTTAAAGATGAAGTTGCCATTTCATTCATTGGGTATAGTTTTGATAGTGGGAGGTGTAACAGGATGGGATTTGGTGAGAGAACGTATAGAATTAATGAAGAATAAGTTGAATTTTGCAGCTATGCTTTCATTGTTGTTAGAGGTTGAAGGGGTAGGTTGAAGACTTTTTTGTTATGGTGTTTGATGCCCACCACTGCTAGCAATATGTGATGGGCACCACTGTGTGTCATCGCCACACTGGGCCAGTAATCAGTGAGCCTGAATCCTCACCACTGACACTGGAGAGGATGTGCACTTGGAATACAAATGGATACACACAGTATTTCCAGATGAAGACCTCTCTGCATCAAGTACAATTTCCCTTAAGAGCACACAGGGAACATACTCAGCCCAGGGTCTGGATGTCTCTATACCTATCTCCCTCCAAATCCCCAATAAGACTCCCCACTGGTACCGCTGTATGATTAGGTCCTCAGCCAAGTGTCCAAACCAAGTCCTCCAGCACCCTCTCTGTGAACCCAGTGTTTATGTCCCTGCCCCAAATAGCTGACACACACACACACACACACACACCCTAGGAAAGGCAGGCACAGATGTACCTGCTGTACCCTCTTCTGCCCAGAGTATAAGATTATTATCACTGCCACCAGACACTTCACAATCAACTACACTAAAGTCCTTACAAAGGTTGACCAATTATACTGTGTAATATCATTACTAATACAAATGGTTGTAGTTCACCAAGACGGCTAGGCCTTCCTGAGTGGCCCACACAGTGTCACCAAATAAATATAAATACTCTCAAAGGTTAGATACTGTCTACAAGAATCATCCACAATAAAAGTATTAAATATATTGAATAATAAATAATAAAAGTACATGAAAATACTGAGTATATATTCACAGTAAACCACAGAGTTCAAATCACAGGACAGACTCATACAAATAAAGAAAAACAATCTGTAAACTAAGCTTCACTATATTCCAGACTGAATCTCAGATAATCACTTTTCCCTAATTAACTTACTTGGGCAAGGCAATAATATGTGAGCAGTAGTCAGGCTTCCAAACAGAATACTCTATATTCTGAGATTATTCCCTGTAAAATATAATATCTAAGATGGCTTGCAGAATGACCTCACCTGGTCACCTGACTCTAGGTTCCCACAATATCTCCTTTTGAAGTTTGAGACAGGACTTTAGCAGACTGTTACAATACACATTTAGGGCTTTTATGACTATGCCTAGGAACCAGAAACCTTTACAAACTTCCCGCCTTCTTTACAAAAGCTAACAGATAATGGCTGCTCCCAGACCTACCATCTCTGGGCCTATTCAACACAATGGGGTAGCATTCAATGATTTAACAGCTCATTTACATTTCTCTTATTTTTTTTTAAATAAGCCAGCTGATTAACCATTGATGTGCCATTGTCCTCTATTAAAACATATACATTTAATTTGGATACCACAATACATTTACATTTCTTTCCATTTCAGCAGGGTGCACTGTTGATACATTTCAACACAGCACAATTCAGCACAAGCATCTGTACAAATCAGCTTGATATACAAATGACATATCCTTATTTACAAAATTCCAGCTTGTGCTGGCACAAGTCTTACATTTGCCTCCCTACTTCTCCCTGGCATGGCTGGCAGTACCGCCTATTGTCCCACGGACCAAAATTGTTTGGGATTGTTGTGCTTTTGTTGTATTACAATATAGTATGCTTTTTGTCTAGTTTGACTTGGAACTTGGCCTTGTTTTGAAGTTGTCTAGCGTTCAAGATTAGCTTGATTTTTTGTTGGCATGCCAACATGCCCAAGCTTTGTCTCTTTAAGTACAGTTTGTGTCTTTTGATAACCAAGATGTGCAGGTAGATTTAACTCTTGTTGTTCTGCAAGGTGCTAGCCTAATGAAGTATTCATTGAATTGGGTTGCAATATTTTTGGAGGTGCTGTCTGTTTGGTGGTGGAGTACTGCTCTTTACTGGCTGTAGGATTTTATTGGTAGCCCAGAACTTTTGTGGGTTATTTTTGTGTCTAATTTGCATGTTTGTATAGTAGTACTTTTTGTGTAATCTAATTTGTTTTTTGGCTTTGTTCCTTAGTTCCAGGAATGCCTGTCTATTAGTTGAGGTATTATTTTTACGCCATATGTGCCATGCTTTATTTCTTTATTTTAGTAATAATCTGGTATCTTTGATGAGCCAGGGGGCATAGTTGGATTTAGTTCTAACAGTTCTCATAGGGGTGAGGGGATTTAGAATGTTAAGGAAGATGTTGTTGAAGTAGTCAACAATATTATCCAGGGAGAGAAATGAGAGTGGTCTCCAGTTGCATTCATTCAGTGCAGTTACGAAGTCCTGCGTTTTGAAATTTTTTGTATACCGTATTTGTTGAAGGGTGGTGGATTTCATGGTGCTCAATTGGTGTCTTATTACAAGGATGGGTAAGTGGTCCCTGATGGTGTCTGGAAGCGAGCTGGTGAGTCATGGTTTAGATGGCCTGTTAGTGAGGATCCAATCTAGGATGGACTCCTTTTTAGAAGCTTTATCCACACAAGTACCTTTTTTTTATTAATTGAGCGAAACCATGTAGGTTAATGTGATGGGAGGGGTGGAGTGAGTCACAGGAGGACCAGTCAGTATTTAGGTCTCTCAGTAAGATTGTTTCTTGAAGGAGGTTTTGGGAAGCCCAGTCTAGAATCAATTCATCTGTATTAATGCTGTTGCCAGGGTGGGGGTATATAGGTGCTGATTATATTTAGGTGTTTTTTTAATTGATTTTTAACTTGGTGTCTAAGGTTTCAGCATTATTGAACTTTGATTGTTGACTAGCATATCAATAGACAGGCTGCTTTTTAAACAGTAGTGTAAAATCTCCACCTCTTTTGAATGTCCTATCTTGTCTGAGAATGTTGTACGTGGGGTGGGGGTGGATACATTCATTATCATTGATATCTGGTTTTAACGAGGTCTCTGTGAGAAGAACTATGTCAGGGGAGTAAAGGACTAGGGTTGCACGCAGTTCAGATATTTTATTCAGTATGCTTCTTATATTTATGTTAAGGTTGAGGAGGTTGGTGGGTTTCCTGGGGGGGTAGAATGTTATTACTCTGGTTGCAGGGATGGTTGTAGAGCCAGGATTTGGGTATACATGACTGCAGAGTATGATTACGGATGCTATTTGAGTAATTCTCTTTAGGTATTTTGTAATAAATGTGTTGTATTTTGTGGAAATGTGGGAATGTAATAGGTGACTAGGTACTGAGATGGAGGCAAAATCGAAATTTGAGGGGTTGTAAATTGATGGTGATATTAATAGTAAGGATGGTTTTAAGTGAAAGAGAAAAAAGTATCCATGCAAGAAGTGATATGATTGGATGGTGGTCACCATGAGACATAGGAAAGGATAATTTAAATGCGGATAGTTTTTGGTGAATAGTATTCTGATGAAGTCTCTATTTTAGAAGAGATGAAAGAGCTCAATCTAATTTTAAATAAAATTATAGTAGTAGTTCAGTGTGCCCTGCGAGTCTGGTATGTTTTATCCATCTGTACAGAGGCCATAGAACCAGAATGAAAGATGTAGGAAGCTAGGTCCAAGCTGGAAATCAAAACATAAAAGATTTGTATGAATGACTTCACTGGTGAAATAGTGTTACTAGTTGAGGGAGATTTGCTTTCATACAATTATTGCTCATCCTTGAACATTTATAGATGTGTTGTAGGCACCTTTCTATAGTTGTACCAGAAAAGTAACATACAGTGGGCAAAAAAAAATATTAGAGTGCCAGAATTAAATTGTGTCCACTGAGCTGAGTCAATGACCACACAACATTGCCTTTGCCATGTTTTATTGAATAATGCCACTGACAATCATTAATGATGCCACAGTAATTCACATGTAAGATATTAACTAATGACCATTAACATTAGCCAGTTGGCATGACCCAGCCTATTTCAGTTGACCTCTGCAGGACCAGATGCATATTCTAAGCTATCTTGGACCTAGTGACAAACCCCTTTAATTCTTCCTTTCCAAGCCACATATCCCCTTGATGTGGCCACTGCTCAAACTGGGTCCAACTAAAGGAGAGCCTAGGCCACTGAACAACAATAGGGGGAAAACAAGTGGTGAAGCTGTACGATTGTGTCATGCCATTGGCACCTAAAAGCTGGCCTCAAAACCTGGCGCAATATGTCATTGAAGAACCAAGTTAATACTTGAAGAATTTCTTAATGGTCAAAACAGTATCTAAATTAAACAAATTGAAACCAAGATTGTTCAAATCCACATTGTTCCTGTCATAAAAATCGAGTCCAATCTGTTAAGATATTTGTGTTGAATTACTTGGAATACAATGTAATGAGCCACCCAGGAAACTTTGATTGATCAATTGCCTAGCCATCTCAATAGAGTTGGACCTTCTAGCTTTTTTCCACTGGATTCTCGATATGATGGAAGACCAGAACAAAGCCAAGTTCAGATATAGCTGATGTAGCCTGTGCCTATTAGAAAGTATTATGGCTAACAGGATTTTCTTAGTAGCCTGAGCCAGGCCATTACCCAAAATTTTGGGTAAGGCTTCCTTAACTGATTTGATGCCAGATCTCTCAAAATAGAAACCAGTGGAGGCCAGGAAAACTAAATGAACAAACTGTCCATTTGTTAAGATCAAAGGAACTTGTATATCTAGTCTGCTGGACCAAAGCTTACATTATAGTTCTCTCGAGGAAAGAATACCCCAAGAACCAAATAACCTCCTTTCCTGAAACAAAAATTAAGGCCTGATGTAAGACAAAAATACATCGGATACCCACCTTCCTGTTCTTTGGATGACCTTGACACAATGCCCCTCCATGGCCAAGTCAGCGGTGCGACCTGTTCTGAAGGAATGCAAAGAATACCCTTGTGGATGAATCCCTTGCTCTACCATGGCATTTCTAAGTAGCAGATTAACCTCCACCAGGTTAAATGGCCTCCTAGACACTCGTATGAAAGCTGGGCTTGACCTACTTCCATTAGGAGTGATCCTATGCAGAAATTGACCGAGTGAAAAGGGCAAGTGGACAAAACCTTTCACCTTGCCTAGTCGGACCTAATGTCTTTTACCAGATTGATCCATCTTAGATTTCTTTACTCGTATCAGTATCAGATCTTTGTGGATAACCAGGTCTTCCGAACAAAGGTAAGTGAGTAATTCACTAGCATGAAAGGCACCCACATACTATAATGTGAATAAAGCAGCTAATGAAACTAAGGTGTGCATGTCAGATATATCTTAAACAAACCCAGAACAATGAAGGGAAGAAGTGGTCTCCCAAAAGGCTTTCTGAAATCCCAGGAAAGCCCTTGAATATCCTCCAGATTGCTGAACAACCTGCCAGTCAACCAGTGGCTGGACACTACCTGAGAGCTCAAAAAATTACTCCAATGATCCCAAAGCTGCTAAGTGCACCCAAAAAGTTTTGGGGGAATCTCCTACTGATTACCTGGCCACTAGAAATTGAAGGATCAACTGCAAGCCCCATGTCCTGAAACAAGAGGGCAAAGACCTATAGAAGGCCTTGAAAATATGAACAGATGAAGAACGTCTTCCTGGTATTGCTGACCCAAGACCTGGCCAGGAGAAGTACTGCTATTTTTCCTCAATTGGCCAGACTCACACACCAACTGCTGTGCCTTTGGATTTGTATGCTTGGCCAACTGGTGCAACCTGTTAAACTGAAAATGGGAAAGACTATTGGGTTATGATGACCAGGCACATGTACACTAGAGAAAGACAAACTAATCTTTAAACGCAACAAAACTAAAAGCCTGATAAGAGTCAGCCCATTTGGACCTGGAGGACCATTTATTGAGGACATGAACAACAGAGGAATTGTTTTAGTGAAAAAACCCTCCTCTTGTGTAACCTGTCCTCCCACACCAAGACTGCCACCAAGATGGGGAATATTTTCAGAGAAGTGCTGCCCCTCCTCCTCTCCTTGGACCAATTCTCCAGACATCTTTTGGTGAACCAGCTGCCTTGGAAGTAACCTCCCATACCAGATCCCCTGCCACATCTGTAAAGAGGGCAAGGTCACTAAAAGAAATCCAAGGGGACTGCAGGAATGACACTCCAAATGTGAACCAGAGCCGAAGGGCATCATTAATCGTTCTGGTCAGCCATACAAAGTAATGTCTGGGCTTGTTCCCCATCAAAAAGTCAGAAACGTACCAAATAAAGGCCCTGTCTTGAGAGAGTGCCTTACAGGCAAAGTTCAGTAAACTGTGGAACTGCATGATTTCTCCTGTGTGAGCTTTGCTAGCCCTCAAAAATCTTCAAAGTAACTGACGGACTTGCTGGAGCTTTTTCATTGGACGCTTGAACGATTTATCGATGTTATCAACTTTGAAACCCAGAAAGGTCAAGGCTTGGCTCATCCCTTCTGACTTGTCTTTGGCCAAAGGTACCCCCCCCCCCCCCCAAGTCAGAGCAAAGCTCCTTAATGACAGACATGCCCTACAAAGCTCCATCCTGAGCCTCCCCTACTATAAAGAAATCATCAAGATAGTGGACTGCCGATTGAAGGGGTGGTCTCTGTTACCAACACCAATGCAAGGCCGTACTCAACAGCTTGAAATTAGTACAGCCACAGAGCACCCCATGGGTATTGCAGTGTCAGAAAAGAATTTCCCCTCAAACCGAAAACCTAAACAAGGCCAATCTTCCTATCTCGTGGGAAGAAGCTGAAAAGCAGATCGAATGTCCGGCTTTCAGAGCCAGGGGTAGGAATATCTCAAAATTACCTCTACTGCCTGATAAAAGGAATAGTAACTTATCTTGGCCCACTTCCTGCAATAGCCATTCACTGAAGCTCCCATGAGGTGCAACAGATGATGAATCAGCCTGAATTCACCATTCTGTTTCTTAGGAACAAGACCAATTGGGGAAATTTAAAAAAAACAGGCTGGAGGGTGGAAAATGTCAGCTGCTTGCTCTTTCTCTGTCATCCTAGCCACAATTTCTTCATGCCCCTTAATGGAAGAAAAATTTTTTGGAATCTAACAGAGCTGAGGAATGAACATGAAGCCCAGTGGAAAAACCTATAACAAAAGTGGCTGCCACTTTTTGATCTGGGTAATTAGACAGTAGCTGGGTCAATTTATCTAGATGGACTGGGACGTCAGACTGCTGTGGAATGCTCAAACCCCTGCCAAAGCCCCCCCATGTGGCCATGAAAAGGCTGATTAATTTAAGGAGAGGTGTTACACCACCCCCAAGCCCTAGCTCTAACTGGGACGAGGGAAAACCAGACCTGTCCCTGTCAACTGTCCCCAGCACCTGGTAGCAGGGGTGACTTTTCCCACATCCTGAACACAAGTAGATGATTTTTAACACTGACCATAGGCTTTTTTCCATGATTGAAGGCCCAGCAAAACTTTTTCCTGCCAACACCACCATCAATCCCAGCACTGGTCATCTTATGTAACATAGCACTCAGCCAAATGTCAGGATGCCTTAAATCCCACCTGAGGAACTTATCCATTGCTTTCAGTTTCCTAAAACAATCATAATTCACCCATCCTGAACCCCCTTTGACAGGGTGCTCCTCCCTTTTTGCCACAAACTATGCTAGTAAAGGCAAGGCCTGGCTGGGGTCCCTCTTGATAATCACTCCCATGAACACCACAAAACCTAGTGACCAAGTATCCCAGTCCCTAACTGCTGCTCTGGCTGATGCCTTTTTTCCAATGGATGCCAAGGCTGCCATCAAGTCCTTGCTAGAAGAGTTGTCAGCATCCAAAATGCACTTAATTCCATCAGTATTCACCAAGTCAAATATAACTACAAATTGCCCTTGAAGGATATTTTCTTTGACGTTGGCAATATGCTCCATGATGTGAGACCCCAGGAAAATGGAAACTGAAATGTTCAAAGAAGCCATAGGGGAAAAAAAATTAAGCAACACAACCATCTGGATGGGCCAGGACATCACTCCCCAAACTACGGATCTGCTTGGACCCTTTACACAAGTTGGTTAATGTTGGGAGTGCGACCTCACTGACATCAGTAGCTCTTCCCTCCCCAGGAACAACAGCTGTGGAAGCACCAAAAATCCTTTCCAGAGCTAGGTCAAACAACCTTATCCTCCCTAATTCCAGCAAGGAATTTATAAATTCATCCAAACTATCCTCTGGTTACTGACCTCTATTAAAAATTAGTCCTGCTGTCCCCCCAAAGCCATTACCTTGAGATTGCAATGAAGCTTCAGGTGTGAGTGAAGGGGGGTGATTCTTGGACTGGATGAGTCTGTCTTGCTTTTCCTTCTAACATTCTTGCTCAGAGCTGGTCCACTGGCCGACTCCTCTTCAGCATTCAGTCACACTCACTTCTTGGAGTTCTGACCCTGCTCAACTACCCACCACAGTCTCTAATTCAGAAAGTATACCTTGAGCCTCTTATGACAGATGAAGCTACCTCTCCTTAAAGGACTGGACCATAGTGGAGCCAGAAAAAAACAAAGGATTAATATAGAGATAGGGGGAGGGTATGACAACTATAAGAAATTCAGATTTCCAGAGAAAAATGTCAAACGCCTGAATCCTAGATGCTCTGCTGCTGTAGCCTTTTAGAATGTAAACCACTTGACATGCTTAACCTCGAAACTTTCATGATTGATCTAAATAAAATGATCCACTGGCAAAAAATTGATATGCTGCTATGGGGGTTCCAGAAAGCAGGGCTTTTCTCTGACCAAATTCATCACAGCCACAAGAACATAGGCTATAACTAGCCCTGTCCTAACTGAAACAGGAGAAAACAACCTACAACAGCTTGTCTGATGGACCAGTAATAACTAGGAATCACACTAAGTAAAAGACTACCAATGGATTATGAATAAATGAACTTACCTGTTGCTAATATAGAAGGAATACTTTCATATGAGAAATTGCACCATTACAACCATACACCAGAATTCCACTCTTCTCCTTATAGCATTACATTACTTATACTTGTAAAAGCCAGTACCACCACCAGCCCCAAACAAAGGCACGTGCACCATGGTAGAATGACCAATACCCAACAACATACAGAATACCATGAGAGAGCTGGACTCCAAACGAGTGCCATTATTAACCTTGCTCAAAGCTGCATGTAAAATGCTTAATATGCAATACCTAACCAGAAAACCCAATGATTAAAAACTCCAAAACGTCCCTACTCAAACGTCTAAATGGTAATTTGTCAAAGAGCCAAAATCATAAAAGTACCAAGCTACTAGGTAAAACAAATGGCCAAACACCACACAATTGAATATTGATCTTATACTCTAAAGTTGATAAAACAGTCGTACGATAGTGTATATTGTTAGAAACCAAAAAGACTGGGAACCAGTTATCATACATACTCCAATAGGGTAATCTGCCTATCTCCTACCATTATATAATATAACTTGGTAATATTCTGGAAACAATTTTGCAAGCCACATTACCAATTAAATATATTATTGGATTTTTTTGTGTTTATATATAAAAAATATAGGCCACTAACCACCTACAGCAAGGAATCTAAACTTTATACACCCACACACACACATGTATATATGTATATGTATATATATATATATATATATATATATATATGTATGTATATGTATATGTATGTATGTATGTATATATATATATATATATATATATATATATATATATATATATATGTAACCCTCAACAGCCTAAAGAAAGAAATCTGGATAAGCTCACAATTAAAGAAAAAAAAAGGGGAGGTGGCAAAAGCCCAATCACTGGGGACACCAAACAACACCACTTCTACAACTAGCACGTTGCTAGCCTCACCGGTCCTGCATTAGTGCGGGTTCTCTGAAAGGCACAAAGTTGATTCAGACACACTGCAAGAATTTGGACAGTTGATAGACATTAATGCCTGATGTCCAACAATATTATTAGATTAATTATTTGTTGTTATTTTTACTTTTGAAGAAATAAAACCATAACTGTAATCTCATAGCACAAAAATCAGAAGAAAGACAGAACCCTTGGGGTGGGCAAAGCCCCAAAAATAGAGACTAATCTTAATATTGCTCTTACAAATCTAGAAAGCTGCTAAAGTAAAAAGATCATGTGTTACCATGCATTTTGTGAAAGATATGAAATATGAACTCAGATGCCTGTTATTACTTAGTGAATTGATCCTTACTAGTCTGCCACAAAAATCCAGAGAACAACTTTTTGAGGAATAGGCCCAAAATATGAGGCAAATTCTGGACCCTTTGTGAAATATTGAACAGTTGAGAGGTAACCTCTGGCCATTCCAAAGCAACTAACATGTCGCACAAGTTGCAGAAACTCAATAAGACCCCTACAGTGCGACATTCCAGGCCTATTCTTATATATATATATTTTTTTAATGTATATTAATATTAAAATAAAGTTTGCCCCAGCTGTCAGCTGAAAACCCATGAGATGGTCCTTTTCTCTCCTTTTAAAAAAAAAAAAAACCCTGGCACTTGCTAACGTGACTACCAAGTCACCACAAACATGCAAGTCCACCACGGTGAATAATGCTTAACAGATCTGTTGTTGCTAGCCGGCTCAATCACGCATGTCTTCGTTGGGCTGCAATCTGGTTAGCTGAGCTGCTCTGCTCACTTAAAAGTGGTATACCTTAGTCACTCCCACCAAGGACTTGCATTTGCAAACAAAACGCCTTGCAGGTAAATCGCCTTTATCCCAGCAGTCTTTAAGTGGTGCAGCGATAGTGTTGTCAACTCATAGCAAGAGGTTCTCTGGTTCTATTCTCCGCTGTAGTGCCTTCTGTGCAGAGTCTGCATATCCCCCCTGTGTTCATGTGGGTTTCATCCCACGTTACAAAGACATGCATCTGTAGCATTTCTCCCTGGGCCTCTGCTGAAAATTGGCTTCATTCCAAGTCAGACTTTCCCAGTAAACAAATATTAAATAAAAAACAGAACTTAACATGTGACAATGCAGTTTTTATAGAATGCAGAAAAATTAATACATTGGTACTGTAGCCTATATATATATATATATATATATATATATATATATATATATATATATATAAATTTGTAACCATGACACACGAATGCGGCAGATACTGTAGAATAAAGGTTACTGTTCAAGGTTATTGTTCAAAATGGTGCAGTTTCACTGCAAGGGACTTAACAGTAATATTTACTGCAATGACATGAATGAATGTCTGAATGACAGGTGGTAGAGGTGTGACGAAAATAATTTTTTTCTTAGAGGAGAACTGCTCTGATTGGAAACAGGAAATGCATTAGGTGTTATCATTAATACTTGGTTAATTTTTCTGTTGTGTGAAAAGGCAGTTAAAAGTTTGAAAATACCGCCTTTAAGGGTGAAGATGGTAGAGATGTTAATGGCACGTACAGTACAGGTACTGGAAACCTGAAATACTTTAAGATATTTTGATTAAAAATGATTAAGACTCATAGGTTTAAAAAAGAAAGAACAAATCAAATAAAACCTTTTTAATGGGTACGACTGTGGGTGGCGTTACTCCCACATCATGCCATGCAGGGGATTTTGCTGCTCTTTTCTAACCTAATGCTAACACCTCAGTCTTACAGAGCCATGACCTTCAACTGTACTTGTTTACTTTCTGGAAATTCCAGGTTTTAGACTTGTGAGCTCTAAATGACTTCACTGTTCCCACTTTTAAAAGCCTCACATTATATGTGTCACTAATAAGTGACAATCTGACACAATACATTCATTTCTGTAGTTCATATGGAAAGAAATAAAATATCAGGTAGTAGGATATATGCAATAAATGGTTGAGATTAAAAAAGGAGGATATGTGTGTGTGTGTGTGTGTGTGTGTGTGTGTGTGTGTGTGTGTGTGTGTGTGTGTGTGTGTGTGCGTGCGTACATTTCTCTTTTTTAATAAAATCAAAACATCTGTCAGAATGGCTCCGTTTCTGGAGTTATTGGTTGCCACTATAGTTAGTATTGTTGCCATTTGCTGCATGAGTCAAACACAGCACAGTAATGGAAACATTATTACTGATAGTAAAAATTTATTAATGTGATTGTCAGAACAGAAACCAAGTAAAAATTTATTAATGTGATTGTCAGAACAGAAACCAAAAGTAGGAAAGGGCCAATACTAAAATAAACTCATTAATTGTGCACTTTCACCCCAGAATTTGAAACCGACTTCATCAGTCTTTTAATACTGTTTTCTGTTTTATAACAACTTCAGTAATTTTTTTGCTTTTGGTTCATTGGTCTGCATTTTGGTATTTTACTTTCAGTTTAACATTATTACTGAATCATAGCAACATAGTACTAGAAATATTTTTACAAATTTATGTTGGCACATGTTGCAGTCTGTCCTTTCAACATCAACATGCAGTAAGGCAGAGGATCATGAAAATCATTTATCTCAGTGTAGTATAGAGTACATCCTCTGTAGATAGTAATAGCTACAAAACAAATATATTGGTCATAACTGACTGAACACAAGTTTGTGCTACGTTGTTTGACCACACAGAGAGCTATTAGATGCTTACTGCTTACTGTATGAGCACAGCATACATATCCTGTTGATGCAGTTGGCATTGTACGCTAGCTCTCAACCTCTTTGAACATGAAATCTGGACAAAGTCTAAAATAATGGGGGGGGGGCAAAAATAGGGTACCTATTTTAAATATTGCTCTTATCACAAAAAGTTGCTAGAATAAAAGGATTTGCATTAGCATGCTCTTTTCTGAAGGATATTAAGTCTGAAACTCAAATGTATACCATTATTTAGTGCTGTCAATCCTCAGTAATTTGCCAGAAATCCACAGATTTTTATGAATAACAGCCCAAAATTGAGGCAGAAGTCTGGACAGTTGAGAGGTATGCATTGTACAATCTGTACATGCACACATCCACCTGAGCTGTCCCCCTTATAGAACTGCGGTGGTGGTGCTGCAGTAGTGTTGTCGCCTCACAGTAAGACTTTGTCCTGTTCGATTCTCAGCTAGAGCGTCTTCTGTGTGGAGACGTGTGAATGAGCATTTCTTCTTTGAAGGGTGTGCATCAGGGCCGATAACTCGGCACGTAAAAATCTACTGCCAATCATTAGCAGACTGGAGTTCTGCTGTGGAGACCCCTAACCAGGAAAAGCCAAAAGACATAACCTACTACTCTAATATGTGAGTGTCATCCTCCTCATGTGAGGCTAGTAATATATTCATTGTGCAGGGAACCTGGACTACCTCCTCTTGTCCACTGTCAAACACACTTGTAATTGCTTGGGGTATTCCCTCATCAGACATGCAAAGTAAACGTTAATTAACTGTTCAGAGTGTGTACAACAGATGCCCCAACTCCTGCCACATAGAAGATTATGATTGGGTCAGCTATCATAACCCTCTTATGTGTTCGAAACATGGGTGACAAGAAATTCACCTCTTGAGCTTGAATATTGGCATCCAAGTTGAGAAGATTGGTGAGATAATCATAATTTGTTGTAGTGCATGGACTTTGATCTGCTCCATGTACTATTAGTTACAGCGAAAAAATCGCTAAGTGTCTTGACGCTTTAACAACATAAGCAGGGGGTGCTTAACTATTGTTAAGGTTAGGTCACTCACCATTAGTTTTTTTTCTGAATATCAGAACATAATCACCATGCACCATGCACTACATGTATATTACAAACTAAACTATTTATTGTCCATGGAAGGCACATCTTAATTATTATTTCTCACTGAACTTCATAAACAAAACAAACTAATGTGTGAGTGTTCAATCTCGCCTTTGTTCTTACACATGGGTTCGGAGCCGATCCTCGGCTCCGTGCCGGCCGACTGCAAGCTCTGCATCGAGAAGAAGCTCGAGGACATCTAATACCCACAATCCCCCTCTGCCTTTACCTCAGATCTAGTTTGCCGCTGCTGTATACGCATCGCTGGAGGCTAGCTTGAGGCTTTTTACAGATAAGATTTTATCTATTTTGGTTAAATTTTCAAAAACTTCTTTAAGATCTAGTCATTGAAAGTTAGTGTACGGTGTGTGAGTAGAGCAGAATTCTCGGTACCATTAGATTAGTTTAACTTAGTTTAACTAACTGGTATAGAGTTTTTCGGGGCCTACCACCCCTACTTGGATCACTTTTTGACTAAAATTTTTGTAGTCTTGCTTTTCTTAAGCAAGTGACAATCGGACTTACAAAATACCGGATTTGACATTTGTTACCTGGATTGACTATTACTGGACTGGACTGTCTCTTTCTCTTTTCATTATGTCTGAGAAAATAAAATCTGGCTTCAAACGCGTTGTCAGTGTGGCCAAAGATGTCGGTCACAGACAACCACAGTTCCTGTGTTCATTGTCTTGGCCCTCTCCACTTACAAGAGGACTGTTCTATTTGTCACTCTTTTAGTGGGAGGGTCATGACAGATAGGCGAGGAAACTGATGGATAGAGGATTGTTGAAACCCTCTTTCCAGGAGGCTCTGGATGCTTCAGACCAGGCATCCAAGTCTTGAAGGGGTCGAAGACGCCGGAGCCCAAGTCATCGGCTCCGAGCTCTTCGGGTATAGTTAGATCACCGGTTCCACAGACTTGGGGCCGAGTGTTCAACTGTTGGCAGTTTCGAGCCTCGAGTCTTGGAACCGGTGACGGAGCTCCCTCCACCGACTCTGCTGAGGTCGGCTCCGTCTTCGATCCCTTCGACTCGTTCTTCCAGGCCCCTTTCCGACACCGATGTGGACCGTGTGGTGCAGAAACTGATGGAGCATACGGCCCTATCCAAGCTTATCTCGGTCTCCTCTCAGTTGATGTCGAGACTTGAAGGCCTGCCACTATCTCCATCTGTTCCTCCTCCGAGACCTGTCCAGTCTTCGGAGCCGGAAGAAGCTGAACTGATGATTGTGGAGCCCTCGGTGCCAGAACCGTCTTTTTCTCGGTCGGCACCGTTCACCTCGACTCCATCCGATCCGGTACTGGAGTCTCAGGGCCAAAGATCCGTCCTTGGTTCCGGGACCGAGAGTCGGACCGATGTTTCAGTTCCGACGCTCCCTCTCGGGGCCTCGGCACGGATCAACTCGGTTCCGTCCTCTGGGTCGGTGCCTTCGGCTCCTGTTTCGGGGATTCTTCCCATTTCTTCGGAACCGGGAGATACCTCGACTCGGGACCCGGGGTCCTTCGACCTCATGAGGAAGCTGTTGTCTACCCAGACAACCACATCAGCAGGTACAGCTTCTCCTCCCCACAAAGGACCGTTATCCTCCTCTGCACCCACGGCCACGTCCAAGCATCGGGCACCAGTGTCTCAGCCACCCCTGGAGGGTGCCCCCTCTTCCTCGGAGGCTTCTTCGGATGCTCCCCACGAAGAAGTCCCTAGGAAAAGACTGTGTAAGAGGAGACACTTGGATTCTCCACAAGAATCCTTGACATCTGATACTGACTTAGATGAGTCAGAAGGGTCCCCTAAGTCACCTTCAGAGGATGTCTCTTTTCTGACATCTTGGAGATCCTAAAACAGAGAGGTGACTGGCAAGCCCTCCCCTTCTGAGGATGAGTCAGTTTTGCTGAAGGCATTTGGTGCCCGCCCTTCCTCCTCCTGGGTCACTCCGCCCTTTGATGAGTTAATGGAATTAATTGCTCAAGGCGTGGGAGACTCCTGACACGGTGGAACCAGTCCCTAGGAAGCCAAATAAGTACATTACGGCACCACAGGACAAGGCTTACCTCACCAAAGGAGTTCCAGTAGACGCCATGGTGGTGGCAGCGCCACGAAAAAGGAGATGTTGAGTCTTCCTCATCTGTCCATCCGCCTAACAAAGATTCTAGGACCATGGACAGATACGGGAAGCGCATTTTCAGTTCAGCGGCTTTCTCTATGCGTTCCCTGAACTATTTGACTCATTTTACACGTTTACAGAGGGATCTAGTCAAAGAGTTGGGAGATACCCTCCAGGGTACTACAGATGCCGCTGTTTCAGAGAGTTACAGCGCATCTCAACACCCTTACGCCCATTGTAAACTTGTCCATGAGGCTGATATCCTATGCAGCCAAGGATCGAGTAGGGCAGCGGCTTCAGCGATTGCTCTTCGTAGGCAATCCTGGATGTGCTTATGTTCGCTTGCGGAAGCCTTCAAGTCTTCCTTTACTAACGCCCCATTTGACGGAGCCACACTTTTGGCCCTAAAGTAAAGGAGACCCTTACCTGGTGTGAACAGGAGGGAAATACTCTGTCTGCTGTCGGAGTCCGCTTTTCCACCCCTTCCAGACCGTACCCCAAAGGGCAATGTGGTGGGAAAATGTGGTTTCAAAACCCCAAGGATCTTTCCCAAACACACAGGGTGATGCCCTCTAGAGGCAGAGGGGGGCAGAGGTGGAAGACGCCGCCTGGCGGCAGAGGGGTCCACAAAACCAAGGTGACAGGGATAACCTCCCTGGCAAACCTTTCAGCACTCCTGAGAGGAGGCCCGACTGTCCTGCTCTGGAGGCAGTCGGGGTCGCTTAGCTTTATACCCTCAGGCCTGGCAAAACCTCTCTTCAGACAATTGGGTAAAAGCATTGTTACCAGAGGTTACAAAATCCCATTTCTATCCACACCCATTCCAAAGAAAAACTCCCAGATGTACCACCCCATCTGCGAGACCCAGCAGCTACAGAAATTTCAAAGCTGCTAGAAAAAGAGTCATCCAACCAGTCCCAGCGGACCAAATAGGATTCGAACTTACTCAAGGTTCTTTTTAGTTCCAAAGAAAACAGGGGACTGGAGGCCGATTCTGGACCTAAGCCATCTCAACACCTTTGTCAAGAAGGAAAAGTTCGAATGGTCACGCTTCAATCGATCCTTCCATTCTTACGGAAGGACGACTGGATGTGCTCGATAGATCTGAAGGACGATACTACCACATCAAAATGGCCAGGGCGTCCAGGGATCATTTATGCTTCGGCTGGGAGCCAGTCACTATCAGTTTCGAGCCCTGCCCTTTGGTCTGACTACAGCCCCCAGGGTCTTCACCAAATGCATGGCAGTGGTAGCGTCTCATCTGAGGCCTAGGATTCCAGGTGTTTCCGTATCTGGACGACTGGCTCCTGTCTGCCACCACCAGGCGTCAACTGATACAAGCCAGGGATTACACCCTACAACTTTGTACACACCTTGGCATTTCAGTAAATTTCAAAAATCGTTGTTACAGCCATCACAGCATATCTTATTCATAGGAGCGAATTAGATACGTCATTTAGTTCTAAAACTTCCTACAGAAAGAATAGTAGCACTTCAATTCAACATTTCCCTTCTACTGTCGTCCAGAAAGTCCCGGCAAAATTGTTCTGAAAGTTTTGGGTCTCATGGCAGCTTCTCTCATTGCGATACCATTGGGAAGACTGCACATGAGAGTGCTACAATGGCTTCTGTTTGCACAATGGTCATTCCAACAACTTCCACTGACTCACGAAATATTGATAACGAAAACATGCAAATCACACCTAATGTGGTGGTTACAGACTTGCAATCTATCCAGCGGAAGACCATTTGTGCTACCCGCACGTCAGCGGCGATAACCACGGACGCTTCCCTGATAGGGTGGGGGCATCTTTCAGGGACAGACAGTCCAAGGCGAATGGACCAATCTGGAGTACAATCTGCACATCAATGTTCTGGAGTTGAGGGCAGTGTTTTTGGCGTTGCAACACTTTGCTCCCCTTCTTCCTCCAGGGACCATTGCAGTTCAGACAGACATGTCCGTAGTCTGGTACATAAGCAAGGGGGAACCAGGTCTTACCAATTATGCAGAGAGGCCATGAGAATTTGGCAATGGGCAGAGTCCACGGTCGCTTTCTGATCGCAACGCACATCCCGGGGTCATCCAACGTCATAGCCGACAGGCTGAGCAGGGCAATACTATTGCCTCACGAGTGGTCCCTCAAACAGTCAGTTGTGAGAAGGATTTTTCGCAAATGGGGCCAGCCTACCTGCGATCTGTTTGCGTCTCCAATGAACGCCAAATGCAGGAGCTACTTTGCCCTATTACCCCCTCCAGGGGAAGTCCCCAGGACGCTGGTGCACGATTGGCCCCGGGTCTCCTATATGCTTTTCCTCCATTTCCCTGATTGCAAAGTTTCTACAGAAAGCCAACAACCTTCAGAGGACTATTATTCTCATTGCCCGTTCTGGCCTCGTCAAATTTGGTTCCCCTTTCTATTGCATCACCGCATTCGGGACCTTGGATGCTGGACCCAGAGCCAGATCTACTGACTCACTCGTCAGGAGTTCCTCACCCATCTCTAGAATCTCTCCATCTAGCAGCTTGGCTGCTCCGCTTCCTTTCTAGCCAGGTCGGTTCCACTTACATCGGTTCAAGATATTTTAGTAGCTTCTCATAAAGTTTCCACTACTAAGACTTACACCAGTAAGTGGAAACGCTTTGTCTTTGGGCGGAGTCACATCATTTGGACCCTGTTAGAGCTCCGTTAAACAAGGTTTTAGAGTTCTTGACTGAACTATTTCATGAAGGAGCTTCCCGGCTACTTTAAGAGTACAGTTAGCTGCCATTTCTAACTTTCATGTAGAGGAATGTGGTGCCTATTATGGCTCACAAACTGTCTAAAGCCTTTTAAAAGGTTCTTTTCATATCAGACCACCAGTCAGAAGTCCGACATCACCGTGGAATTTAAACCTGTTGCTCTCTAAATTGATGTTGCCACCCTTTGAACCAGCCTCAAGTTGCACATTGAAATTTTTGTCATGGAAAACTTTATTTCTAGTGGCCATTACATCTGCTAGGCAGTGTCTGAGCTTCAGGCCCTTTCTGTCAAGCATCCTTATTTAATATTTCATTCTGACAGAGTATCCTACGCACTAATCCATCCTTTCTTCCCAAAGTTTGTTCTTCTAGTAATATTAATCAGTCCATTGAACTACCCACCTTCTTTAAGAACCACTCTAATAAATTGGAATATATGTTGCACAAACTGACGTCCATAGACAACTCAGATTTTATTTGGATAGAACAAAAGATCACAGGAAATCTGATCAACTATTTGTAGCCTTTGCTGACAGCAGAAAGGGTCTTGCAGTTACGAAACAAACTCTTTCTAAATGGCTAACTGACTGTATCACATATGTTTATGAAGCCTCTGATCAAACACTATCAACAAAACCCAAAGGACATTCAACCAGATCAGTTTCTACATCTTTGGCTCATGCAGCTCGCTTACCACTAGACACTATTTGTGCGGCTGCTACTTGGGCTAAACCACATACATTTATATCTCATTACAAAGTGGACAGGGTTTCTAGGGATAGGGCAACCTTTGGTTCCACTGTGCTCAAGAACGTTCTCCCTTGAGTTCCTCAGGGTTATGGAGCTAGGACGCTACCCATGTGTAAGAACAAAGGCGAGATTGAACACTCTCACATAAAGAAGTTATGTCCTTACCATAACGTTCCATGTGGAGTGTTCATCTCGCCTTGGTTATTACACTCCCACCCTTCCCACCCTTAGGAAGAACGTTCGATTTGGTGTCTGGTCTGGAGTATTCTCCTTCTTCTGTTGCAGTATTAGTGTTACTATCATACCTTTGGTATGTTTGTATATATGTACTTTATGTATATAGTTTGGATGTGTGCGTGCTTTATGTCTGGTTTGCTTGCAAACTAGATCTGAGGTAAAGGCAGAGGGGGATTGTGGGTATTAGATGTCCTCGAGCTTCTTCTCGATGCAGAGCTTGCAGTCGGCCGGCACGGAGCCGAGGATCGGCTCCGAACCCATGTGTAATAACCAAGGCGAGATGAACACTCCACATGGAACGTTATGGTAAGGACATAACTTCTTTTTATTCACTTCAATAGCAGAATGATAACTGGATGGTCTATATGGAACAGCAGAGAAGGAATATGTTTGGCATGTTATCTGGAGGAGCAAACTCTGAATTGATGGTGCAGATTGATATGTTCCTATAATAGTAGTGCATAAAAGGCGTGTGTGCACTCATGTGTGTGTTTATGCATGCAGCATTTTTCTGGCACTTTCTTGGGCTTCATTCATAATGTTCATGGATTTAATTTTAGAAATGATCATACAGCCCTGATAAAAAAAAGAATTTCAGTCACAATAGCTAGCACTGTCTCTAGTTCATGCCTTCCTATATCCTGATTTATCTTTTTAATATGTGTTGCAGCACAGAATGACTTGAGGTTCACCTGCATATGTGTGATTGTACAATACGATTATTTGTTTGAACTTGCATACTTTAAAGATTTATAAAAACATAACTGGATATAGTTATAAAGCCAAAAACAGCAGTGGAATATGCAGCGGTACTAAAACCATACAATTATTATAAAATTGCATTCCACGTCATATTTATGCTAGACATCATAGAAGCCCATGTCATGAGGTAAGATGCATTTTGTCTAAGAATGTGCTTCTGACTGCAGCAGATAAGTGGGTAAAATTCATAGATGTATGGTATTTTGAATACCCTCTTGTTAACTACTGCATGAACCACAAACATTTATGAATACTGTGTTAAGTTCCTCGATGAGAATCTCCTGAACAAACTTCTAGCCCAATGGTGTTGTCTGTGTAGAGTCACTGGACAGTACATTACGTTGCTTGGCCTTTCCATCCTGGTAAGTGATAAAACATCCAATGACTTGGTGTCCCGCTTTTTGTTTTTGTTGTCCTTTCAGTTCATTGACATAAATTTGTTGGTATTTTGTTAAAAACAGATTAAAATAAATCCTGCTAAATATTTGCAGGTAGTCCCATCAATATTTTGTTAATATGCAGGGCTGTGCATTTGTGCTAATAAACCTGAGGTTTATAACACACTTTTAATTCTACAATACCTGCAGGAAAGGTATTCATTATCATCAGTTACCCTTTTTCTAAGAAAAAATAAATACATTTTCTTTTCCCTTTTGCACTGCTTTCTATTTCATGACGAGTTTTTCCCATTGACGCCTACATTTTTCTAAAAGTGGCTTCAATCCTTGACTTAATGAGTAATCTGAGCTATTTGAAAGTCAGTCACTGTCGCTTCTCTTTCCCTTTGGGTTTCATAATGATTTCCTTCTCTCACAGTCTGTCTCTTATCTTATTACGCTTTAGATACTGAATGTAAAGTTAGAATGCATTCTAAATTAAATATGTACTCATATGTACATGCATATTTAAAGTACCCAAGTGAATCCCTCTCCACCCATCTGCTTCACTCTACATGTACTGAGAACATAGTATGTCTGACAACTACTGTGGAAAATGTTCACACAATCAATCTACCAAAGGAACTTCTACAGCCGAATTCCACCTTAAGTTGCATAAGTACAAAAGAAGCAATACCTTCAGTTAAAATCTATGTAAGGCAATTTCCAAGAATCAAACTGAACTTGTTTTCCCTCATTTCTGTATCACTGTGTTCTGTACTGTAGTGTTGAATCTGCTGGAGGGACACCCCCATCCCCACCCACAGGCCTTATACTGCTGAAGGTGAAGCTAAATTAACACACTAGCACTTTTACCCTAGCAGTGTAACATTTCCATGGAAAGAGAATAAAAGCCCTTAATAATAAAATTAAATACTATGATTCACGTGAGATATTAGTTCAAAAACCTTGTCTTTGTATCCATAAACATTTACCTCACTGACTGTATTTGTTGGCAAACCAGCTGTTGGGCAGGGAGGGAGTAATTGCAGACCATTGAAGTACATGATTGGTCATTCCCACATCTAGTTTTTCTCCAACTACTGTAGCCTTATTTTAAGCCCTCTTTGCAATACTGCCTATTGTAGTTAACGTAGATGTATGTTATCAGCAAACTAGCAGCGTGTCTTACAGTCTTTAAAGTTTTCAAGACTTGTCTTACCCTCCTGTCTTTTTGTAATTTAGCAGATTGTTTTCCTGGTACTTACTCCACCTTGGGTCCACCCTCTCCATTCAGCCCTCATTTCGTTCCCCCTACCCTACCCACAATTCCCACCCCCCACTACATCTACACTTATAACTCATGTACTTCACCTCTTCTACTTACCCTACTATCCTGCACCCAACTGTACTATCCAGTCACAAACTGTTCTTGTTATACCATTTGCACTCACTTCTGTTTTACATTCCTTCTCATATCTAACTTTGCTTCCTCGCCATCAAAACCTTCCTATACTCCACACTATTATTACTGCTCATTACCTCACCGCACCATACTGTAAGGTTTTCACATTAACCTTGCTGTTTTCCTCCTTTATCACCTTATTCATCCTCCTGTCATTCCTAACATCTCTACCAGTAGTAGTAAGCACACTTCAGCCATTACTCTTCACCTATCAACCATCTTCCCACTAGCTTCTCAAAAATCTTTTCAAGTCTATTTCTCTTAACTCCATTCCACTGTTGTAATCCCAAAATAAAAGATGCTGAAATATACTACCCCAGTTTTAATATTATAAGGCTCTATAGGAACATATAAAAAAGCAGGTGAAATAACTATAATCTTCCCAAATACGCTCAGTGAAACTCTCTATACAGGCACAATCCCAAATTTTGGAAAAGCAGAAAACCTAATCTCATTCCTAAAACTTAAAGCCAAGAACATATGCATTGCTGTGATATATATCCCCCAGGACAGAACATTCCAGTACTTGAAAAAGTACTATCCTGGATAGCAGATACAATCATAAATGAATTTATCCTCCTGGGTTATGTAAACATTGACTGGCAGTCCTTTTCCACAAATTCAGCACTCAACAGCATGAATCTCTTTGGATTCACTCCATTTATTAATACACCAACAAGACATAGCAAAAATAACTCCAAACAATCTATCCTGGGCTGGATCCTAGTTAATGACCCATCTAATTTTACCTCCTTAGGTACACTCCTTCATACAGTAAGTGACCACCTGCCAGCTTATACCCACAGGAGTATTACGCAACTAACAAAGGAACATAAGCTCAAAACTACCTGTAATCTCTCCAGCTTCTCCAAGGAGTCTTTCATTGGAACTTTGAAAGCAGTTAACTGGTTCATCCTAAAAAGACTTCCCTTAAAATGATGCAGTTGAATACTTCAATGCAGCATTTCTAAATATTCTTAAAACGTTAGCCCTACAGCTTAAAAAAGAATTAAAAACAGCCATACCCAATGTCAAACCAACCAATGCAAATGACTTCTGAAAGACAGAAAACATGGATTGACTGGCAAAGAATAAGAGAGACAGAGTGGCAACTATTCAGACAGTTATAAAACCAAGTCAACAAACAAGTTGTATATTATTATTATAATACTCGCCTACAAAATAGCCAGGACAATAGTCCTAAACAATTCTGGTCATCCATATCCTCTTTCATCAACCCAGGTACGAAAAAGGATCCCAATCCATACCCAGATGTTCCCCTTCTTCAAACAGCTACCAGTTTCAATACATGTTCACAGAATGCATAGTCAACTTAACCTTTACTGGAAAGCTTACCCAGACTCTGCAACAACTTGCTGTGAGAGAAAGGTTAGTTTTTTTGTTTTGCTTTCTTGTATTTTGTATTACTTTACTGCCTTCTATTTTTTGTAAATTCTGATTTGTTTCTTTTACACTGTGTTTTACTTGTATTCTGCTTTTAATTGCATATTTAAACTAGGAAAGAGACCACAGCTGTGTCTCGTGAGTTGCACAGAAATTAGAACTGGTCAATTAAGGTTATTTAACTGTGAACTGAGGATGGAGTTAGGAACTAAACCTTCTATTTAAGCAGTAAAATAAAACATTTCAAGACTTTATTGGAGAGAGTGTTGGGGTGAAGGATTTGACTGGGATAAATTATAGGGGTTCTAGGGGTGGTCGTATTATGAAGTCTGTCAGCAAGAGGTAGGAAGGCGCCTGGTTGAGCAGTTTTAAAAGAAGAGATCCCAGGAGTAGCTTAACTCTGTAGGAGGCTAGGCACCATATGGCCTTGGAGAGAGGATGTTGCAGTGGTATTCCTGAAGGGGGAGTTTTAAATGAATCACCAGAATTTTTCAGTTGACTGCAGAGTAGAGGAGTGTTTTTAGAGGTTGTGGCTAAGATGGAGAGACCCTATTGAACTTGATCAAGGAGGGCTCCTTTGTCTGTTGTAGATTTATGCTATCTGGAGAGGAACACAAATATTTTCCAGAACTAGAATTAGAGAGTTTATCTTTTTTCTTAGTGTTTTCAGTGTGGTTATGGAAGTTAAATGATTGGTCCAACAATAAATCTAGGTATTTAAAGGGCACTGTTAATTTTATTGAGGTACATCTGAAATCTGTGATGATTTTGTTAGATTCCAAATATCACATTTTTTGTTTTGAAGGAGTTTTAAGAGTAGCTTATGGTTGCTTAGCCAAGAATGAAGTGAATGGAGGTTAGATTGAAGCTGGGTTTGAATAGTTGAATGTGAGGGACTGGATTGGAGATAACCTTGTCATGAGAGTAAAGAGCGATAGGAAGGTTAGAAAGGCTGGAGGGCAGTTTAATAAAGACTGAGAACAACAGTGGAGAGAGTATGGAGCCCTGTGGCACTCCACTGGTGTGGGATGCTTGAGGTGACAGGTAGGACCAGTTTTGATTCTGAAATACCTATCTGTTACTTCCTTTTAGGACAGAGCATGCATTGCTGCATATCTTATTGCTTGGGGAGTTGGCTTGCTTGTGAGGAGGACAGTGGATGGAGGTACTGTGGAATAGCTTTTTGATATGCAGTTCTGCCTCAGCTGCTCATGAAAGGAAGTTGTTCTTGGGGGTCTACTTTATTAACTCGAAAGTTGAAAAGTTCGAATGCATGAAGATCGACACATATGCATCGAACTCTTAAACATTCGAAAGTTAATAGAGAAAAAAAAACACAGAAAAAAATGTAGAAGGTAAACTGAAATCTCCACCTAAGGAGATTTCTGTTTACAGTTTTCGACGGCTTGCACTTTCGATCCATATGTATTCTCGGTTTTACGCTTTCGTGTAAATAAAGTAGACCTGGTCTTGGGGCTTGTTTGTGCTGCTGTTTCTCTGCGTGCAAGGCTTTGCTCGGGCTGTCTGCTGGTGCTACCACTGGAGTCTCTCTCTCAAAAGAGAAGGAAGCCACTGGAGAAAAGTATGTTTTTTTATTCTTTTAAGAAAAAAACACTTTTTACATAGAAGCAGTCACTGGTGGTAGGTAAGCAAAACTCTGCAAACTGTCCTGATTTTTGTCCAATATTCTGACATTTACGTGAATAGCTTTCTGCTGGCAGCCAATTTTCTATCTAATGAATTACATAGGGAGTAAAATTTAGCTGGGATAGTTTATCTACAATACCTGAGCATGGGATGCTGTCATAAGGCTTTGCAAAGTCTAGATATGCAGTGTGAACTCATTTGCTCTCATCCAGTGCTCAAGTAACCTTCTCAAAGAAGTTAACTATTTTAAGTAGGCAGGATCTGATCTTGGCAAGTCCAAACTGGCTTGGGTTGAGAGTTTGTAGGTTACCTATGTCCTTATTTATTAATTCCATACTGATCCTTTCCATAACCTTACAGATGGTCAGACTTATGGGTCTATAATTTTCAGGGTTAGTTGATGTCCCACCTTTATGTAAGGGATGAATGTTGCTGTCCTCTTCATCCAGCACAAAGCCTGTTTGGTGGCTGACATTGAATAGCCTCTGTAAAGGGGTCTGACAGGTCATGTTTCAGGCTGGCCCATAAGCGGCCCTATATGTTATCTGGGCCCTTAGCAGCTGTGTTCTTGACCTTGAATAGTGCCTTAAGGACTTGCTCATGGGCGATTTGAGGAGGGGGAGTAGATGTGGGTGGGAGAGAAGTTAACAGTGGGTGAAATTAAAACTAAAAGTATCTGTTAGTAGATTGACTATACCCTCTGGGCTAGAGTATGTGATATTATTTACTATTAGCTCCACACACTGCTGGCCATTGTTTCTAAAGTTAATAAGATTGTTAATGAAAGCTTTGTGGTTGCCCATTGCCTGGGTGGCTATTTTTTCCTCATACCTGGCTTTAGTTGATTTGATTAGGGTTCGGAGTTCCCTGTTAAGTTTACTCTATTTTGCATCTTCAGAGTTGCATTTATTTTTAAGTGCAGTGAGTTTTTTTTTTTTATTTATAGAGCCTGTTTGTTTGGATTCCACTATAGGGGGTTACTTTTGAATTTGGCAGTGTATTGACTTTGAAGGGAACTATTCACATGTGCACAGAAGTTAGTATTAAAGGATTCTACATAAGAAGTGGCGTTGAGTCGGCAGGGGTTGTTGTTAGCCAGATCATCATGAATATACTGCTTCACTGTGGATTATGCAATCTCGCAGTTAATATATATAGTAAGCAGGGGTGTGGGGGGTGCAGCCACCCACATGGTGGGTGAGGGGGGCTTGACTCCCTCCAAAAAATTATTTATTTTTTAATTTCATTTGCATGCAGGAAGGACCTTTCTTACGCATGCATACTAGACATCATTTGTGTTGACCTTTGTGGTCAATGTTCAGCTGTTTTAGTCAATGTAAGTGCACCGATATTTTACCTTTTCAGCATTACTAAACTCTAGATTCAGACTACAGCATAACAATGACCACCACAGAATAATAATAAAAAAAAAAAATCTTCACAGCTTTAAAAGCTGTTTACACTCACCTCTCTCTCTCTCACTCTCTCGTGTGCTTTCATGCACACACATATGCGCAAACATATATGAAAGTGAATCCCCTTTTCCAGAGAAACTTGTTTCATTTTTGGTTGAAAAGGTAGGGTTCTTTCATGGACTGGTCTGGTTAATAAACTTTGTATTTAAAAGGTTTTCCATCTGTAACTCCCCAAGGAGCTGAAAATGTCTCACAGAGCACCCTAATGGTATCAAACAATGTGATCATATAAGTAGCAATGCAAATGAAATTACTGATTCACTAACCTTTTTTACTCTGTCTTTCTGTCTTTACCGGAGCTAACATTAGTACTTTAAAAAAACAGATGTTTTTGAAAGATCTACTACTATAGCAAAAAACTAAACTATTCTTATCACCTTTCTGTTTCTGTTTAAAAAGCTTTGTTTTATATTAGACACCATTATAAATAGTTATTTTAGTTTATTTTTAGATATGTAGTTTTGTTTTATAATATTTCTATTATCATATATTGTTTTGTTAAAATTTTTAATAAAAACAATTGAGAAAAAAAAGAAAAACATATTTTAGGCTCTATGGCATTTATATGTACAGTACTCAAAACATAGTCTGCCTCCATAATTGTAGGAGGCATTTACAGCTAGGTATGTAGGGTGATAGCCAAACAAAGGGGCATAATAGGCATTTACAGCTAGGTATGTAGGGTGATAGCCAAACAAAGGGCATAATGAACTTCTGTAGGGTACTACTACTATCACCACCAACACCGGCAAGATGACTGATAAACCAGCACTATTACTGTTCAGTCCTTGATTTTACCTCAGACTGTTCCTTTACCTTTCATAAAAATAATTCTGGCTATTACATCTATATATGCTTTGTTCTTTAAAATATTTATTGCTACATATTCTGCATAATTATCAACTTTTAAGCAGCTAATAGTAAAAAGTAAAAAAGATGCAGGTAAGGGACGGGAGAGGCAGGAAACATAGATTGAGGAGAAAGGAAGCTTAGAAAGATAAAGGTGTATGGGAATGGGGTATCGCATTAAGGAGGCAGGACTACAAGAGGCCATGCAGAGGTAACAGTAGGGGAGAAGAGAGAGAAAAGTAAGGGGAGGATGAGGGACTTGGTTAAACAAGACTCAGAAAGGAAAGTGTGGAAAATGAAGTACCCAGGACAAGAATTTGCAGTGTAAGAAGTTGGGGGCAGATAAGATCAGAAGCAGCAGGGGTCGAGAGGCAAGTAGCTGCAATATACAAGTGTGACAGACAGGAATATCAAGACCAGGAGCAGCAAACTAGGCATTGGTATAGCGAGCCACTAGTTAGGATAATTGTATGGGGGGGGTAAGAGGGGGTTTACAGAGGGTAGAGATGATTGCAGATCTAGGCTGTATAAGAACATGTGTTGTGGTAACTACTTTGGTCAAAAGGAGAGAATGACATGCACATGTATCATATGGGAACTAATGATTGGTCAAAAAGGGAGAATACCACACACGTAATGGATCACATGGCAACTAATGAGCTGGTAGACCAGATCAAATAAATTCTAGTGCATTGGGGTTTCATGACATTGTTAACTTGTCAAAAACATACCATTACCAAGCTGCAGAGAGTATTTGGGGAAAAATGGGAAAAGACATTAAAAAGGAAGGGAAGCTGAGGTTATGGATGCTGTAGAGAAATACAGTGGTGCGGGAGGGAACATGGTGAGACATGTATGATAAGCCAGGCGAATGTTAGGAAGATGCAGAAAAAGGAGACTAAAAAGGAGAAAATGGGAAGAATGAAGGGAAGAAAAACCATAGCAAGAAGATAAGTTAACTGGCAATACTTGGAAAACGAAAGGTAAGCGGAAGGAAGAAGTGCACTAGTGGGGAGCAAACAAGCATATAAAAAATTTTAAAAAAAAAAGGGGGTAAAAA
>NC_056750.1:763015458-763141148 GCF_019279795.1 Protopterus annectens | reverse complement strand
AGTTTTTTCAGGGTAATTAGACTGAACCTCATATTCCCGGACTGGTTTGCTGGTTGCAGAGGTAACTAGGATTTATTTTTCATTTTACATTTTTTAACTGGGAAATTCCATCTGGACCAGGTCCATTTACAGTGGAGGCCTGGGGATAAAAGCTCCGAAACATTGTTACAAAAAAAAAAAAGTGAGAAGCAAATTTATACAGTGTTATACAAAGGTTATTTAAATAATACAACATGGACCCTCGGTGAAGCATTGGTGGTTTCACATCTGAATAACTGAATTTCATTTGTTTAGCTGAAAAGAGTTGAAGGTGCATGTACAAAATGACATGAAAGTGGAAATATATATTCATGGTACTGTATGTGTAGAAATTCATTGTGTCATCTCTAGGATGGTTGTTTAAAAATGAAATGGCTCAAAGACTAGAAGATGATGATTGTGTCAGTGTCCCCCCCCAAAAAAAGCAGTACTCTAATAAAAAAAACAAGAAAATGTACTTTCTGCTGGGACAGGTATATTATATGTGTGTGTGCTCCAATCCCTGATGGAGGCTGGGGATGTTGCGTACTGCAGCATGGCTTAAAAGGGGTAACCAAAAAGAGAGAGACTGCTGACGACCAGCGGCAGAAACACCATGGCTTAAAACGGGTAGGTTGATGGGCATGGGTGAGCTACTGAGGAGGTGGGGCAATATGCCACAGATCCCCCATTGCATGCCTTTCCCCTCGAGTTGTATCATGACATCGAGCTAGCAAGGGGGGAACAGAGGGTAGGGCAAAATGAAAACTCCAAATGGAATGTAGACAGCTAAGACATCCAGGGCACCCTCAAGTTTCATGACCAGCCCCAGCAGAGATGGAGCAAGTCCAGATCAAATCAGAGAAGCTGTGGTAGACCCAGCTTAGATGTGGGATATTGAGTAGCAAGGCCCTATGATAATGTAAGGGAGGACCCAAAAATTAAAAAAAAAAAAAAAAAAATATATATATATATATATATATATATATATATATGTATATATCTATGTGTGTGTGTGTGTCTCTCTCTCTCTCTCAAATCTCACAATGCATGTGTATCTCATTCTCAATATTTCCCTTTGCTTCCCCAATTCTTTCCTTCTACTTTTATCTGCATTCATCTGTAAGCACCTTTACTACTTGCCATTTTTCGTATCTTGTTACAGATTACTTGATACGATTTCATTATTCTTTTCTTTCTTTTATTTTGTTAATTCAGGGCTGCCGCGGTGGTGCAGTAATTAGCATTGCTGCCTCACAGAAACAGGTTCTCCGGTTCGATCCTCGGCTGGAGTGCCTTCTGTGCAGAGTCTGCATGTCCTCCCTGTGGTGATGTGGATTTCCTCCGGGTGCTCCGGTTTCCTCACACATCTCAGACATGCTGTAGGTGGATTGGACACTACATTGGCCCTAGGCATGAGTGCGTGCATGTGTGTGCCTTATGTGGAAGGTTGGGTGCGGGGCTGGCAACTCAACACTGTAAAACTCCACTGCCAACCATGAGCGGACAGGTGATCTGAAAGAAGAAGAGTTTTATGAATTCATTTTTTTCTTTTTTGTATTGATTGTCTTTTATTTTTAGAATGCATTTTCTTTTGTATTATTGATTTTCTTGTTTTGGCACAAAAAAAAAAAATCCTTTAACCAGCACTACCTTTGTGTGAAGATATTTGTTTTAATCTTTTACATTGAAACAGAAGAGCAATCCAACTGCTCCATTTAAAGATGAAAATAAAAAGTGTGTTGTACTTGCTCTAAATGTAGACTATTAAAGTGCTGCGGTTCAAGTTTCTAGTTCTAGTGATTTAATTTAGGTGGCTTCCAGTTTTAAGATAGTTTTTTCATGAATTTAGTGCAGCGGTAGCGTTGTTGCCTCACAGCAAGAGGTTCTCCTGTTCGATTCTTGCCTGGAGTGCGGGGAGTGCCATGTGTGTGGAGTCTGCATGTCCTCGCCACGGTTGGTTGGGCATTTGAAAGACATGCGTAAATTGGTGTGCCTTCATTGAAGGTTGAACGTCGAGCTGGCACCTCGGCATTTATGAAAATCTACTGCCAATCATTAGCGGACTGGAGTTCCGCTGTGGCGACCCCTAACTGGGAAAAGCCGAAAGACAACAACAAAGTAACCTTTTTATTTATTATAACTTCATTTTAACTTGGAAGAAAAATGTATTGCTTTAATTGCAGGAAATGTAATGGTCATTAGCATAACAGAACAATATGCAGCCTTCTTAATGACAAATCTAGAAGAGCAATTTCTAAGGCAGCATGTGCTCTCCACTTGCATAGCTTCATTTTGTTGACAAAACAGAATCTGTAAGAGCTACTGAATGGCTATGCAGTCAAGCCAGATATGGAAATAAGGTTCATGAGGAAAGCTGGTGTGGAATGCAGAAGTCCAGGAAGTCATTAAAAGAAAGAAAGAATGCTGGAAAAGTGGAAGATAGAAAAGACAGACCAGGCTAGGAAGGAATACTTGTTGGTTAACAAAGAGGTTAAGAGAGGAGTTGCAGGAGCAAAGAACAAGGCATCAGAGGCACTCTACCAACTTCTGGAAAGTGACTCAGTGGATGGCACAAAGAAACTCTATCAGGTTGCAAGGCAAAGATGGAAAGTTAGTCAGGCATCCTTCATAAGGGATGTCAACAACAACCTGTTCACCAGTCCACAGGACATCAAAAGCAGATGGAAGGAGTACTTCCCGCAGCTTCTGAATGAAGAAATCCCCACAGACTATGTACTGCCCCAGACAGCCTATGGTTAAAGAGTAGGAGGAGCCCACCATAGAAGTAATAAGAACATTAAAGAAAATGAAGTCAGGGAGTGAACACCACAAATGTTATGAGAAACAGACCAAAAATAAGAGGCAAAAATCTGGACAATCTGTGAAAATTTGGACATTTGAGAGGCATGCTCTTGAAGGTATTTATAGCAGTATGGAGAGAAAGGTGTATCCCAGATGGCTGGAGAATAGTGCCAGTGTTCAAGCACAAAGGGGATATTCATAACTGCTGGCACTATATATGAAGTGCAAACTTCACCCCCTGTCCCCCCAAATGCCCTCTTGACATCCCCGATACTTGTCCCTCACATCACATCTCCATACATCAAGTGTTAAAGGCCCTATCCAAAGCAAAGAACACAGCTTCCATGGGACCTGATAGTATCCCAGGCTGAATTCTGCACCATCTCCAGCAAGAACTAGCTTTGCCATTGAGCACCCTATTCAACCACAGCCTTAGTACAGGGTTCATTCCTGCAGAGTGGAGAACTGCCATTATCAGCCCCTTCCACAAAGGTGCTGCCAATACTGACCCTGGAAACTATTGCCCCATTAGCTTGACAGGTCTGATCTGTAAAGCCATGGAGCATATTATTATAGATCTCATAAATAAAGATATAGGCTATCTCCAAGCACTTAATCCCACCCAGTTCGGACTCGTTAAGGGGGGAATCTTGCCTGTTGAACCTGGTTGACTACTTTGAGACTGTCACCAAGGCCCTGGATGAGGGAAAGTCCATACATACAGCTTACCTTGACTTGGACAAGGCCTTTGACACAATCCCCCACTCAGGCATCATTGAAAAACTAACACAAATTGGAGTAAATCCCTATCTCATCAGTTGGGAGGCCTCCAATAGCAGACCTGTCATCAGTGGAGTTCCCTAGGGATCTGTCCTGGGACCCCTACTGTTTGGCAACTATTTCTCAGCAGGCCGGGCATATACAATAGGCTTGTGGCTGACAAAGTTTGTGGGTGACTGTAAGTTGGGTGCTGTCATTGACTCCCTAAACGATAACATGCTGCAAGAGGGTCTTATAGCAACTAATGACTGGTGCCTAAGTCATGGCTTCAAGGTAAATGCAAAAAAAGTATCATACCATTTGGCAAAAACACTGTCCCTACTGATTACCACATTAACAGCAACCCCCTAAGCACACAACCTGTGGTGAGGGACCTGAGTACTCAGGTTGATGATAATCTCACATTTGACCATCGTGTAGAGGCAGTGGTCAGAAAAGCCTTCTACTTCATCTCATAAGTAAAGGGATTGCATCCAGAAAAAAGGAGGCTATCACCTCTCGATACTCCTCCCTCATTAGACCAATAATTGAGTATAACACCCCGTTTGGTATGTACCTTTCCAAACATCTGCTCCAACTGGAAAGGCTACAGAAATACCTCACAGAGAGAATCCATGGCCTCCAACACCTGCCTATGCAGACAGGTTCAAATCACTATTGCTCTACTTGCGCAGAGGTGATCTGTGTCTCGCCTACAAGGCAATCTCGGTCCCTGCCCTACTAGAGATGCTCCATATCCATAAGTCTAACTTCTCGCTCATTACCAGATTGAGAGGCCTAAAATCTTATATCTGACATTAACAAAACATGCTGGAGAAACAGGTTCGTCTCCAAGAGGCTTCCCCATCTCTGGAATAAAGTTCCCATACATATCAAAGTACCTCGTTGACCCTCTACAAGCACAACCTTGATGAGTGGATGGGAAATCACAAATTTGTCCCAGGGATTCCATCTGTGTCCCTCATTGACAGGAGCAATAAGTGCTGACTGAGGTTTCATTTTGGGGGTAAACTCTTGGCTAGTTTTGTAAGGGCCCCAAGGTCATTAACCTAGTAATCACCTATGATTGTATAGAGGTATCAAACTCCTATCGCACTGCATGAAAGTTCTAAAGAGGGTGACTGACAAATGAATAAGCAGAGTAGTAGAAAATAAGATGGGAAATGAACAGTTCAGATCAGGATGTAGCACAACTGGCCCGATGTTTGCAGTGAGACAGATACTTGAGAAGAAGCTAGAAATGAGGAAAGACTCCAACTGGGCATTCCTAGACTCGGAGAAGGCATATGAAAAGGTCCCAAGAAAGTTGATTTGGGTAATCCTGCATTGGTTTGAAGTACCAGAAACATTGGTAGAACTAGTACAAGTTATGTGTAAAAACCCATTGAGGCAAGTATGAACCATGTTCAGTCTTACAGAGGGTCTCCCAGTGGGACTGGGAGTATATTAAGGTTTGGCTCTGGGCCCACTGCTGTTCATGCTAGTGATGGACTGCATCAGCATGCAGGTTGGGGAGATAGATCAACAGAATTGCTTTATGCAGATGATGTGGCATTACAGATGGACTGTGAGCAAGAACTTCAGCAAAGGGAAGGGGAATGGAATGCAAAACTGTGGGCCCATGGGTTGAAACTGAGTAGTTGTAATGGCAGAAAATGGTGGAAATCAGAAGTTGAGAAATGAGATAGAAGGAAAATATTGGAACAGGTTAACAGCTTCAAGTATCTGGGAGGGGTGGTTGAGGAGAAGGGAAGTCTGAATGAGGATGTCAAAGCTAGAATCAGAGGGGCTGCAGCTATCTAGTACAGTGTGTCAGGGGTAGTGTATGACAGAAGAATGCCAATGAAGCTTAAAGGTAAGGAGAACAAAACAGTAGTGCGACCAATACTACTGTATGGTACAGAAACCTGGAAAACAAAGGCAGAGCAGTTGAGGAAGTTAGAGGTGGTGGAAATGAAGCCCCTGAGATGGATGGTAGTTTGCACACTGTAGGACAGATGAAGAAATGAGGACATAAGAGCAGAATCCAAAGTAGCTCCAGGTCAAACAAAACAGATTACAGTGGTTAAGGCATATGTGGAGGATAGCAAAAGACAATCTGATCAAGATTTGAGACAGACAAGGAGGCAAGAGGAAATGAGATCATCCAGCAAAGAAGTGGATGGATTGTGAGAGAGAAAACCTGTGACGGTCAAGCATGACTGTTGAAGGTAGGAGTGGCATTGAATAGGGAGAGGTGGCGACAAGTGACATGGAACCCCAGCCCCATGTAGAAAATAGGAAAATGGGGGTTGGTGATGACAATGATGAGATGATGCAGTGGATTAAGGCCATGAGCTATTAACTAGTTGTTTCATGTAGTTCAGAGTTTGATTCTGTCAGTCTCCATCTGTCTTTTGTGCAACCTTGGTCAGGTAATTTAACCAGACAGGAATCTGTGACAGGTGGGAAAATGAGCTATGTTCCTCCGTAGTCACCTTTACCCATGCCTATTGACTACTTATGAGCTCATGTTTCGTAGTTCTGTATCAACATATTTGTTCAAGAGAGGGAGAAGTAGAAGACAGATGCATAGCTGTCATAAGTGAAGTATACCTTCCCTGATCAGGGTGACTAAGCATTGAGCTTGAAAGAGCTATGGAAAGGGTAATACTAGCAGAACAGCTTTTGCAGCATAGGAGTAACACTAGAATTAGGGTGACTGCAGTGGAAATCTCATAGTGAGCTTAATATCAGAGGGTGTTTAACCAATATTTAGTAACAATATGGATTTGAAACTCATTTTTAAAGAACTCTTACAAGTCTTACTTAAGCAGGACATATATATAGCAAGATTTGTATAGCTGCTAACATTACTACTTCATAAAACAGATATTTTAAGATGCAGTGGATTTATATATGTTCTCAGTATATCTTGTTTCTTAGCAACATCCATAAATATCCATAAACAAAATATTGTAAAAAAGCAGGAAGAACATCCAGTGTCCACATAAGCTGCTGAAGAGAAGATATTACCTGTTTAATGAGACATAAGCAGTCTGATCTTTCTGTGTCCAAATGGCGATTTCTGGCTATTTTTATTTCTGGTTTCTCGTGTGCATTAATATACACAAAATTATGGTATATTTCTGGCCTGCATTGGTGTTTGATACATTATTTCCTAAATCTGAAATTAATACGGTCTTATACCCATATTGTTTTCTGCATCAGCCATGGGTCCCATTTCCAAAATATGACATTTCTTCTTTAAAGATGGAAACCAACGTTTGCAGTATGTATTTCATTTAACTTAATTTGCTAAAGACGCAAATGAAGAGGTGCTCTTGCAGCATTGCCCCCTGCTAGTCATGTCCTCTGATAACTTGGATGCTGGCCAGCTGCCCCTTAGTCCTGCATTGCTTACTGCTCTGGGCAGAGGTGCAGTCATTATTTATGATTTTAAAGGTTTTGTAGAGTACTTATGAGGAGATTGTGGTTCAGTGTTTCAAATGCGTGTATGAGCTCTGTGAAGTTTGCTGCTATGATCTCTCCCTTTTCTATTACTTTGTCTATTAGGTTTGTGATGGTATAACTTGCTGTTGGCCTAAATTCATTCTAATTGTTGACAAGTATGTGTTTTTTTTTGTTTTTACTTGTAAAATTATACTTCAGAAGTTATTATTGTAGAATTATAGAATTTGATTGTGAGCATATGTCCCCACTATCTGGTCATTCATAGGATGCATGATTGCAACAGCAAATAGATTTTTTTTTGTATGTATATTGATTCAGAATCGATCACCTTTGAGTCCGGAGTCATTGACTACTATAAATGTGGGTTAGCTTTGCACTCTTTATATTTCTACAATGGTCTGTTTATTACTCATATTAGTCATGTTAAGACTGCCAATCTTAATAGTTTTATTGTTTATAACAGAAAATGTATTTCGTACTTGTGGTGATATATGGGTTAGGTTCAATGTCTTCTGCATTACAGCTTGGAAGAAGATGTGATGGAGAGATGGACGACTTTAACAAAGGATATTTTCTTAGGAGAAGTGCTCTGATTTTAAGATGAATCGCTGAGCAACACTTAACTGGTTATTAGTGTTGGCTACTGTGATTGAATTATGATGATTATAATTGCTGTGTTAATGGGTGTGGATGGTCAGTTACGATTCTTGGCTAGGCAGTCAGTCCTTATTTTGTAATCATTTAATATTATGCAGAACAGTGGGATGATATTTCTGTTGAACAAAGTTGCTCTAAGGAAAAGCTGCACTGTCGAAATAGGAGGGGAAATAATTTTGAGAGAGTTTAATATAACTGTTTATAAGTTAGACAGTGATGTATGCTTTAGTTTATATTGAGTTTGGAGAACCCACATGCAGTAAACTTCTTTTAGTTGTGTAGAATGTTAGACTGAAGGACAAATAGACTATTTTGCAACAATATTTAAGGTAGTAGTTAATCTGCAGTAGTAAGAGTGAGACTGTAGGAACCTATAAAAGTAGGGATGGGCAGGGTCATTGGGGGACAGGATTGTGGGGGAAACAAAGCACACACAGACCATACCAGTGTTAAAAAATCGTTTGCTCGTGTATTGGCTAAAACACTGCAGTATCCCACATGCTGAAAGTATGGTTAACCCTTAAACCCTTAAATTATTAGAGCACTTTCTGACAGTTCTGTTTGCAAATACCAAAGCAGTAATTATAGGAGCAACCTCATGCTGTCAAGGTTTGCGAGAAAATTTCACTTGATAGGTAAATATTTATATATCACTATAGCTCACAAGTGATTATACAGATTTTGCGACTCATTCTATTAAGATATAGTGGCTTCTTGTAGCAGAAATAAAAGTACAATCCCTGTTACATTTCCTTCTTTGTAGTACTTCAAAGGTTGACCATTACATTTTAAAAAATGCAGCAGCTTAAAAAGTCTTTTGCATCCCCAAATGGGAAGCATCCTCCTCTCAACCAACTTCCAAATTAATAGTATTAAAGAAGGGAAATATCTCTCCAAAACAATTCATAGCATTTTTGAGGTGTCAGTTATTTTGCTCTTGTCCAAGAGAGCAACGATTTGCTCATTAGAGTGACATGGGGAAGCCAGTTAGTAACCAATTAACCTGCAATAGTTTTTTTTATAACAGAAAAAGCTAAGTAAACATTAGAAGAGAGCATTAAACCAAGAAGGGGACAAGTAGTTTTCAATAAAATGAATACTGGCACAATGTTAAAAATGTCAGATCAGTATTCTAATATATTAGTTGCTGCAACTTGGAGATGATAATTTCATACATGTTGCAGAGTATACGGGACAGTTTGTGGAAGCCTACACAACTGCTTCAATTTGAAAACAAACTTTGAAAGGTGAGATGTTATGGCAAAAAAAAAAAAAAAGAATATATATACTTTCCATAACGTTCCATCTGAGTTGTTGTTCTTTGTCTTTGTCTTCAACCTATGGGTTCCCGGATCCAACTCGGCCACATATCCAGCAACTGATCTGAGCTCAAAGCTCCTCCCCTACCCATAATGTTCCTGCCTCCTTCCCCCCTTCAGATCAAGTTTGCTGCCCAACTAACTTCCTCACCTGACCCAACACTTTATCTCAACCTAGACATGTGCATAAGCAAAAAAGGAAGAGAGTAAGAGGCATGCAGGAGGTGACCACATCCTCTACTTGTCAAACCACCACACAGTCTATGCAAGGCAGGGGGAAGGAGGGAGGGACGGCTGAAGATGAATGAAGAACAACAACTCAGATGGAACGTTCTGGTGAGTACATAAGTTCTTTATCTTAAGTTGTTGTCTTCATTTGATCTTCAACCAGTGGGACAGAGTCCCCAGCTGCTAAACACCTGGGAGGCCCTCATGGAAGGACATTCTGGTGCACAGAGGGCCAAAGGATACCCTGTTCCTGGGTATGATGTCCAATTTATAATGCAAAATAAAGGTACGAGATGAAGCCCAAGTGAACGCAGAGCAGATATCATCCAACGAAACTCTGGACCAAAAGTCTGCTGAAGTAACCATAGATTTGGTGAAATGTGCTTTCACATGACCTGGCGGGATAACCCCATAACAGAGTATGCTGGAGTACACTGGGAAATCCAACAGGCAATGGTGACTTTAGATATTGGTTTCCCCAAAAAGGGTTTAGAGTAGGAAATGAAAAGCTCTCAGACTTGCAAAAGGATTTAGTTCTTTGCAGATAAAGGTGCAACTGTCTGTGCATATTCAACAAGTTCAATTTATATTCTTACTTGTTTTGAAAATTTGAGAAAAAGACCAGGAGATTAATCACCTAATTCATATTTGACTCCAAAGCTACCTTAGGGAGAAAAGATGGGTTAGTACACAAAGATACTCTGTCCTTATGAAAAAGGGGGCATTACCGACAATGCTTGAAGCTCCGAACCCCCCCCCCCCCGGCAGATGTAATAGCTACCAAGAAGGCCATCTTCCAGGACAGAAACTGCAGATCCACAGAGGCTGCAAGCTCAAAAGGGGATGAAACTAGAGCTTGCAGAACTAACGTAAGAGCCCACAGCGGCATTGGGTCCTTCACTGAGGGCTGAAGAAAAGTGCCTTTTAGGAAGGCATTGCAAAGCTTAGAGGAAGCTAAGGAAGCCATATTTTTACCTACATGAAAATTAGAAATTGCTGCGAGTTGGACCTTGACTGTAGAAGAACTGGCACCTTGCTGAAAGATCCCTGCCAAAAATTCCAAAACCACTGAGACTGAGACTGGGACAGTGAAGGGATCTAGAGCACGCTGCGAAGCCCAGATTGAAAAAGTTTCCATTTGCTAAAGTACACCTTTCTAGTGGAAGAGTTACGAGCTGCCACCACCAGAATCTTTCTGACAGGTGAAGATAAGCTGGGAGTTCTGAGTAGCTACAGACTACCCAGAGCTTGATGGGGAATCCCTGATGGATGAGAAATAAGATCCGGAACTGGATCCAACATCCATGGTGGAGCCACCAAATGAGACCATAGAGAAGGGAACCAGACTTGAAGCCAGAATGGGGCAATGAGGATAACTAAGCTCCCCAATCTGCGAGGTTTCTGAAGGCATTTTGGAATCAAGGGAAGAGGAAGATAAGCATACAGAAGACTGGGCGGCCAAGCATGAATCAGAGCATCTCTGGAGGCTTCCCCTGGTGGAGGGTTCAGAGTGAACTCGCTGCATTTTGGGTTCGAAGGAGAGGCAAAGAGATTGCAGCACGGCTGACCCCACTTGAGAAAGTTCTGTTTCGGTGTTGAAGGATTCAAAGGCCACTAATAAGGCATCACAATAGACCTGCTGAACCTGTCCGCTAAAACGTTGAACCTCCCTCTAATGTGTGTTGCCACCAGAAAACTGCTGGTGGAAATCGCTCACTCCCACAGTCTCATGGCTTCGTGACATCGAGGGTAAGAACTGGTTCCCTGCTGTTTGTTGATGCACCAGACCACAGTCATATTGTCCTTCTTGATAGCAATCGTCCCTGGGGGAAGATGGGCACAGAGAGCCTGCAACGCTAGAAGCACCACCCTCATCTCCAGGACGTCGATATGCAATCTGGTCATGTAGGGGGACCACATGCCTTGGACTGTCCTTCCCGAGTAGTGCCCCCCCACTCTAGAAAGGAGATGTCCATAGTCACTATGGTCGAGGGGGAGGGTGGAAGAAAAGTGACCCTGAGCCAGTTCCGGGGAATGAATCCACCACAGAAGAGGGTCCCTGCACACTTGAGAGACTCGAACAGGATGAGACAAGGGGACATCTAACATGGACCATTGGACTGCGAGGGTCCATTGAAGAACCCGCATGTGAAAATGTGCCATGGGCAAGAGATTGATCGTGCCCATCATGGACCCCAACACCATTAATACCATTTCTGCTGTTGGAGACTGAGCTTGGAGAATGCAAAGGACATGTAGCTTCAGAGACTGAATCTTGTCCATGGTAAGAAAGACTTTGGTTTGAATTCTGTCCAATCAAGCCCCAGTGAAATCTAACACTTGAACCGGGGCCAGAGATGACTTGTTGAGATTGATAGTAATGCCCAACAGCTGGGCTAAGAGAAGAAGGGAATCCCTTGCTTGATTGAGCTGATGCCTGGAAGTGGCAGAGAGGAGCCAATCATCCAGGTAGGGGAAGACCTGTATGCCCTGGAGTCTCAGGTGAGCTGCTAGCACTGCCATCACTTTGGTGAACACCCTGGGGGCTGTGGTGAGACCAAAGGGGAGTGCTCTGAACTGATGATTGGCTCCCAGCCGGAAGCAGAGGAACCTCCGAGAGCACATTTCCATTTTGATATGGTAGTATGCATCCTGGAGGTCGATTGAGCGCATACAATCATTTTCCTGCAAGAAGGGCAGAATAGATAGAAGGGTAACCATCTGGAATTTTGCCTTGGCTACAGACAGGTTCAAGGTGGAGAGATCTCAAGTCCCCCATTTTCTTTGGCACCAAAAAAAAAACTGGAATAAATGCCACACCCGGACTGGTCTGGGGGGGGGGGGTTGGGTTGGATGACTCACTTTTCTAGCAGCTTTGCAATTTCCAGTGCTGCATCCTCCATTTACATGGGTGGAACATCCAGGTGATGTTGGGGGGATAGGGTGACGTGATGAAGGGGATTGAAAAGCCTCTGGATATAATTTGCAACACCCAACAATCTTCCATGATGGATTCCCATGCTGTTTAGGTGTAGAGATATGCAACCCCTGACTGCCTTCAGAGATGAGCAGCCGGGCAAGCCTTCCAAGAAAGGTTCACGAGACCCTTGATTCCTCGGACCTCCTCTGCCTCTAGGGCGGTGTCTATAAAATCCCCCTCTGCCCCTGGAGGAAGGAGAGTCCTGAGTGTCATGGGAATAGCTCTGAAATTTTTGGAACCACATCATCTTGGCCCCTCACTGATTCCTCGAGAGGATTTACTGAGGTGCCGAAAAGTAGATCCTGATGGCAGAGTCTTCCTGTCCTTCTCACTATGGAATAAGGTAACACATACCGACTTCCCAAAAGGGAGGAACTGTCATACGGGGCATTCATAAGGGATGCCTTGAAGGGTTCTGTAAAGGCCCAGAACCAGGTGTGACACCTGATGGGTAATGCCTGTACTGGCAGCTCTAGCAGCGTCCTCAGTAGCATGGGAGAGGAGACGCATAGAGATGTTAGTGATAGAAGTCAGGGTGGCCATTCGAGAGGAGAGCACTTTCTTGTCCTCCACTGACATGGATCCAGGGGTAGACTCAGCGACCTCCTTGACCAGGTCTCTCTGCAGCCTAATCACGTGCCATATAATTCAGCGCATGCACAGAAAAGGTCACTGAAGCATACACCCAAGTCCCAAAATGGTCCATCGTCCTAGACTCTTGGTCAAGAGGGTGGGCCATGGAGCTCTCCTGAGTGAGCTCCTCCTTAGTGGTAGCCACCACCACCATGGCATCAACCAGGGATCCCATAGTCCAATGGGTTCTGTCCAAAGGGGGACTCAAAACCTTGTCAGTGTGTTTGGGAATGAGCTCTGCCATGTCCCGTTCCTTCCATGCCCGAGATGTGATCAGATCCACCAAAGGATCTGCTGGAGGGACACCCAGGAAGTAGATGGTCCTGTACCAAATGCCTTCAGGAACACACATTCTTCTGAGTTAGGTTTTTGGGCAGACCGCCCCCATGCTGGTGTAGGATTTCCATTATGTCTCCAAAGGAGACATCCTTGGGGGATGACCTGGGAGAACTTTCCCTTCCTCCAAATCGGTGTCTTCCATGAGGGACTCCAGAGGGGAGTCCAGGTGCCTCCTTTTGTACATATGTTTGCGAGGGATCTCCTCAGTGGTGGTTGCTGGGTAGGACTCACCAACATCTCACTGCTCTCAAGAGGGACTGCCCTGGGGCAAAGAAGGCAACAGGCTGTCCCTGAGATGGTAGAATGGCTGGGTCCACGCCATACACAGAGGAAGCCAGGATAGACTCCAAAGACGAGATTGTCAAGGGTCTGAATGGGACAGAGAAGACCCTCTCCACCACATCGAAATCTGAAGGGGAACAGACCTCCTTAGAAGAAACAACCATCAGATCTGTAACCCTCTGACCCAACAGGGGAGCCAGAGCCGAACCTCCAGGTGCCGAGATAACAAAGGGGAAGCTCTGCTCCAAAAGGCTCAGAGCCAATGCCATCCCCTCAGATCCAGTGCCAAGACTACAGCTCCGAGAGATGGATGGATCCGAGCTAATCTGATCCAACCTGCTCAAGGCCATAGCCGATGTCGAGGTACAAGGTACCATCACAGCCAACCCCTTGACGCTGAGTGCCCTTGGTTCCAAGGACTCCAAAACTGGTGACTGGGTTGGAGAAGGAGCAATAGGGATGAATGCCAATTGCATGCCCCCAGCTCCGGAGAGAGAGGGGGCAGGCAGGAATCCAAACTGAATCTGGGTGCAGATAAACTTCCACATCATCCTATCCATCTCTACTTTGGAAAGGCTGCAGGTGGAGTGACAAGAGGAGGCTACCAACACCGGCCTACAGGGGCGATGAGAGGAAGCCTGCACTGGTGACAGGTTTCGAAGCTCCTCTGGCTCTGGAGAGAACTGAGGGGAATGGAGCCGGGGAGGCTCTGTCCTCTGAGCATTCCTAACTTTTGTAGGAGGGCCCCCTGAAGCCATGCAATCTGGTGACCGCTTTTTGGCCCTGTCCTTAAACTTGGCAGATTTGTCTGGCTTGTCTCCATCCACAGACCTCTTGGCGGGAGTTTGAGTCCCAGAGGCCGTGGCGGAGACTGAAGTAGAAGCCAGAGCAAAAGAGGCTGTGCCCTGGTGGTAGGAGTGGGAAATAAGCCCCTCAAGATTAGGTTATTTTTCCTGTCCATCAGTGCCCATGGATTAAACCCAGCAGAGATGGAACAGGAGGTGTTCATATGGGCTTCCTCAAGACATTCAATGCACAGTGTGTGGCCATCAGCTGGGGAGAACTTTTAGCCACACTCTGTGCATTTTCAGAAGCCTGGTGTAGGTGTATTGGACATACTCGTAACCTAAGGCCTAACACACTCACTCACATACAAACCACACACACGAGAATGATAGAAAGACGAGTTTTGTTTTTTTTACCGATGCAGAGAGCATGAGTGGAGGTAGAAAGGATAGAGAAGTGAATAATACGAGTAAAAGGGTAAAATTAACGCTTACAAAATGCAGTGCTTTTAAAGCTTCAGTTCACTGACACTTTTAACACTACTGTTTGATTGGCTGTTATGATTAGGCCAAGATCTTAGATGTTAAAGTATTACCCTTTTTGCATTTAGCTGGAGGGGAGGGGGTATTCATTTATTTATCTTTTCTTTGTTTGCTTGCTTTTTAACTGGTTTAGTCAACCCATTGAAAAAAGGACTTATTTCAGCTACTGTTCAGGTACAGAAGAGTAGAAACTTTTATAAAATTTGAAAAAGTGGACAGGTCCTACAATAATGTCATAAAAGTGGGGAGAATACTGGATGGCTGCTCTGAGCACAAGGTGGTAGGAGGTGTGATTGACACTGCAGCTCACAGGATTTGCCAGCTGGAAACAGTATTATTAATCTAAGGAGTCATTGCTGATAGTGACTCAACTGTAGCAAGGAAAAATAACACAGCATTTATTAAAAAAAAATAATGCTATATAAGCTCTTTGCTACAGTTATTAACCTTGGATGTTTTGCCAGTTATGGAATACTTTTTTATGGTCTTTAGACAGAAAGACCTTTTTGTGGTTCCCGACTATGGCATCGCCCAGGGTGCCAACTGATCTAGTTATGGTCTGAGTACCCAAAAGTAGATAAACACCTTGTACACAAGTATATCCAAAAATATGGATACAAAGAAATACGATATGAAATGAACATGTCAGAAGAAACAAAGTTTAAGTACGAGTCCACGGACATATTCAAGGTTATAATATAAACATGTTAAATGGATATATACATATGATATGCAAGTTATTCATGTTTTATGTATGAGAAAAATACCGTCATCAGCATTAGATTCGTGAAAAGAATGAGACAGGCAGAAGTAAGTTGTATATAAAAAGAATGTGCATTGTAACGGACTGCATAAAAGAAGAGGAAGAAGGTTTGTGTTTCAGCAGAGCTTTCAGTCTAAAGGGGAAGTCATTAATAACTTTACATTCCTAATTTCATGAGGAAGGTCATGCAAGAGTTAGCAATAAAAAAAAAATATTAGTTGCTAGAAGATGGGGGATTTTGTGGACTGTAGAGAACGGGTTAGAAATTGAATATAATAAGGAATAACAATGCAATGAAGTTTGGAGGCTACCTGAGGAGTAGTAATAGTAGTAATTAGTTTGATGATACTGCATGTAAGATTAAAAGAAGGGCAGGCCTTTCCTTTACAAGAAGTCAGTTAACATGATAGAGGATTGTACAGTGTTTGGATCTAGGTGGTTGTTGCTGCTGAAGTGACGTCCTGACCCCATGTGTAAAAATGGGAAAAGGAGTTTTGGATGGATGGTTCATATCTTAATAACAGTAGAAAGATCCTACATAATTCTATACTAAGGATTTGCAAGATGAAAGTTTTGGGTTGAGGGACAGGAGCACAGATCCACGTAAGGACACTTTTTGCTCCACAGTAACACAATATTTCTGTATATAGAATCCAGGAGTTACAATAGAATGTGTTTCTCAGTGTTTGATTTGTAGTTGTCTTCAAAGTTTGTCTACACGTCATCCAAACTCGTTTCATTGGCACATTCTGTGAGATATCAATGAAGGTACTGTTTAAACCATACATTAATGTTATTAAGCTAGAAGCATAGGGCTATGTGATCTGTTGAAGTAAATTGGTTTATTTAATTAGACATCTATGACAGTTAAATACGGCACTATACTCAGTACATAGTTTATGATGGCTTCTTCATCTCTGCATTCTGTCAGTAAATGCCAACATTAGTGTTCCTGCAGTCAAAATCAAATTTTGCCACAGAATAACTCAGCGGTAATGGATACTGAGTACATATGCATACACATGTGATCGTTAGAACTCAGCGGTAATGGATACTGAGTACATATGCATACACATGTGATCATTAGAATTCAGGGGTAATGGATACTGAGTAAATATGCATACACGTGATAATGAGGTCAACCACTGAACCTTGTATCATCTCTGTTATTACAGTATTCTAAATATAGAAACTACTTTAGGTTTTGCTACAAAACACCTGTCAGTTATACAGTCAATGTAAATGTCTGTCTACATGCATTGCCTTTCCTCTCTTCCATTCTCTGTTGATCATTGGCCTCCTTAAGGCCGATAAGCTCCTGTGTTTATCATCACAGAGCCAACAAGTCATCTGGTAGTAGCCATCATTCAGGCAACAATAGGGGTGGTTTGGTTTTTCTTTTGCTGCCTTATCTCCTGCACATGGTTGTCAAAGCTCCAAAGGGAGGACATGAGAGAGGCAGCTGTGAATAGCATCCCCTCATATCTGCAAGCAGCATTTCTTCTGCAGCAGCTTACCCTCCCTTTGAAGCACAGATGGTGGTTTCAGGGGGTCTCCACCAGAGATATCAGAACAGGTTAGTATTCCATATATTGATATTTTAAATGTGCATTTACTTTCTTTTTATGTTAAACTGAAAGATAAAGTAAAAAAAAAAAAAACTCAAAAGTGGTCCTGCTTAAGATTTAATTAGCAGGTATGCTGTTTCAAATGATGTGATGACATATCTGCTGTCAACCTTTAAAGGACCACTACGGGCAAACGATGAAGAAAACATATTTTTTTATATTGCCATGATTTACTACACCTCCCAAAACTGCCTGCAGCAAAACAAGTACTCATTCCTAATTTTATTTTGTTTTTACTCTTGTCTGCCCTCATGGGAGCAGACATAGTGATTCCCTTGGAAAGCTAAATCTGTCCCATAATGCACAGACTGCAAACAAATAGCCCTACCATTTGTTGTCAGACTAGATACCATTCACTTAAAATGGAACACCTGAAAAAAACTGCCAAGTTTGAGAGTCTGCAGCTCGTGTCACTGACTGGTATGCACTGAGTTTTACAAATGTTGTTCCTCCTGATGTACTACACATTCTCTGAAAGAAACTTGCAAAACTGTCAACAAATTACTGAGATAAAAAAGACACTTCACAAGGAGCAGTTTTGCAAGTTTAAGTTCCTGGCCAGGTTACTCCTCCCATCTCCCCTCCTCCAGTGGGCTACAGTGTCACATTTCCAGCTTTACTAGATTCAACTATTTTGTCAGCTTTGCATGACAACAGACATAAAAAAATCACAGCCTGGTGTGCCACTAAATCTGTTCCCTTGTATGTCTCTTCACTTCTGAATAGCATTTCCCAGGAATAAAAAAAAAAAGCAAATGCATCAGTCCAGGGTTTTGGCCAGTCTATCCATTTTTTAAAATGTGCACAGTAAAATATTCAACTTGTTATGCATTTTGGCTGCTGACATGGTTATCTTTACATAGTTATTCTCTTCTAGTATAACCTGAACTTATGGTATTTAATGATAAATTTTACAACAGTTTTCAGTTCTTAACAATGACCTCCCAAGCCTCTGATGTGACCTAGTACTTTTTCTTACTATTGCTTTATCTAATTTGTCTTAGTTGTATACCTGTAGCATCTCATCCTCTCAGCAACAGACTCCAGGAGAAAACTTCCAAAGCAGATACTTGTATTGAAAGAGTAGCAGCAGCTGTATCAGTGATACCACACTCCAAAACAATGCACTCAAACATAGTACTGACAAACACAGGGGAATGTATATGTCTGAATCAAGCAGTGCTGAAATTGCTAGCGACTTCACTGAGCACAATTTTACTTTTAATCTCACCATTTCATAATCCATAACATTTGCACCACACTTAAAAAGGCACGCCTCCACCTTCCGCAAACACAGCTACCCACAACCACACAACATACCAGTCAAATTTAAGGCTTTTCCCACCTCTCTGCAAAACATTGCTGTAATGGCTTTGGCAAACATATGAAAATGATTGATGGGTGTTGGTTCAGGGCTCCCATCCATATCTCTCAACAGTACAGATTTTTGCAGAAATTCCAGATTTTTTGTCTGTTTTTCATAAAATTGCAGTTTTCTGTCAAATCGCTGGCAAATCGTTGAACACTGAAGTCAGAAACTGATAGGCATTTGATTTTCAGACTTCATATCCGTACGAAAATTCACTCTAATGCAAAACCTGTTTATCAACTTTCTTAGTTTGTAAGTGCAATATTTGTAAATTGTCCCAATTTTTGGGCCTTTGTCCCCTATTATTTATGGCCTTTCCAGATTTCTTGTTCTGTGATGTTGAGAGGTATGCTGTCATTCCTTCCTACTGGTGCCAGTCCACTGCACTTGCACAGGTGTCCCCCTCAGCAGGGCAGCAAACCGGTATCAGTGCAGATTTGCTTTATAGTTCTTTTACACCACACACACACACACACACACACACACACACACATGTTTACCCCGGGGATCACTTCAGTGGCTCTGCTGGACAGAGGCACAGGGAACTAATCTAAGGGGGCGGTGAAAGCCAACACATTCTGGCTAGGCTTATAAATGCCTTTGGGCAGATATCTTAGTACCTACCTATGAACACACACAGACACACACAGTAAATCTTGTTGTCCATGTTATTTCTTCTTTCCCTTGGTTTCGTTTCTTTTACTTGCAATGTTGCTTTTATTCATTTTTTTCTCCTGCCTCCCATATCTACCCTAGTTATTACTTCTAACAAATACTTTTTCTCACTCTTTCTTTTTTTCCTCTCCTCCTCTTTATCCACTATTTGAACTTTTCCACTCTGACATTTGCTTTTTGAGTAAATAATGAACTGTCACCCTTATAATGTCAGCACATTTCAATGCTACATAATATTGTATTTAGTCTAATAATAGGTTCATAGGTAGGTACTAGGCTATTGGCCCAAGGGCCTAAGTAAGCCTAGCCAACAAGGTTCTCTGGCTTATGCCACCCAAGAAAAGTTATTTTCCTGTGCCCCTGTTGAGCAGAGCCACAGAAGTGATCCCCGGGGTATATTTCCTATTTCCCATCCACTCAAAGATTTTTCTTGAAGAGTGCTAATGTGGAACTTTGCTTGACATAGATGGGTAGCTTGTTCCAGAGTATGGGAAGTCTCTAGGACAGGAATCTATCCCTCCAGCATGGTCCTGTTTATTGTGGTGACAAGGTTTAGGTCCCTAGGGCGTGTAGCTCAGAGGGATTGGGATTTCTTTAGGTGTAGCATGTCCAACAGCTATGGGTTTGACATAGCCTTATATGTTAGGCAGAAATCACCTCTGAGTAGGCTATATGCTGCACAGTAAAGCTGGAGTTTTTTGAGATGGTCAGTGCAGGGCATCTGTTTGAGGCCAGTAATCCTCTTTGTGAGGTCTGTGGCCTTTCCAGCTGCTGCAGATGTCTTGTGAGGTACATTCCAAAAGAGGCATTGTACTCTATAATGGGTCTAATGAGTGTCGAGTAGAGGGGAACAATGTCCTCCTTTTTCTGGATGAGAGAACCCTTTTGTGATGAGGTGTGCCACGTAGGAGGACTTTCTGACTACTGTGGTGATGTGATTATCAAAGGAGAGACTACTGTCCACCTGGGTCCCAAGGTCTCTCATCACACATTCGGTGTTAAGTAGACTGCTGCCTATGTGATAGTTCATGGGTACAGAGTTTTTACCAAAGGGGATGACAATGCACTTTTTGGCATTGAGCTTGAGGCCATGGCTCTGACACCAGGCATCTGTCTCAGTGAGGCCCTTCTGTAGGATGTCCACATCATTTGGGAACTCTACTATGGCTCCTAGTTTGCAGTCATCTGCGAACTTCATTAGCCGGAGGCCTTTTGTGTTAGCCTGTACTTCAGAGAAGTAGATACCAAACAGGAGAGGTCCCGGGACTGAACCCTGTGGTACTCCACTTGTCACTGGTTTGATGTCAGATTTGGAGTCTGCAACTTTTACAGTGTGGGTTCTTTAAGTGACCCAGTTGGCAACCCATCTTGTGATAAAGGTATTTATACCTAGTTTAGTGAGTTTAGCTATAATTCTAGAATGGGGGATGGTGTCAAAAGCCTTGGTGAGGTCAAGATAGGCTGTGTGAACCACCTTAGCCTCATCTACGGCTTTGGTGACTGCCTCAAAGAAGTCGATTGGGTTCAGAATGCATGATCTGCCTTTCACAAACCCGAACTGGGTGGGGTCCAGAGTTTGGAGGTTATCAATGTCTTTGTTTATGAGCTCCATGATGATACATTCCATGGCCTTGCAGACCAGGCTTGTCAGGCTAATAGGGCGATAGTTCCCGGGATCAGTAGTGACTCCCTCTTTGTGGAATGGGATAACTGTTGCTGTGCACCATTCATTGGGCACAAAGCCTGATGTGAGGTTATGATTGAACATGGTGCTTAGGTGGGGAGCCAGTTCATTCTGAAGTTTGTGTAAAACGCAGCCTGGGATGTTGTCCAGTCCCATGGATGCTATGTTTTTGGCTTTAGAGAGTGCAGCTTTTACCTGTGTAGTTGTGATTACAGGGACTCTGCATTCTTCCTGTATAGATATGGGCCCTTTAGGGTGTGAGAGGGTGGTAAAGTTAGCATTGAACCTATCTGCCAGGATGTTGGCAATATCAGTTGGTTCTGTAATTTTCCTGCTGTTGTGCTGCAACTCAGAGCAGATCTGGGTGTTGCCATTGAGATTCTTGACACAGCTATAGAATGCTTTGTGGTTGTCTTTAGAATCAGTTGTGATTTTATTTTCATAGCTAGCTTTGGAGGCTCTTATAAGGGATCTCAGCTTCTTACTGAGGCTGACCAGGGAGCTCCACCACTCATGGGATTTTACTCTCTCTTGGAACAGTTTCTTCCTTCTGTTGTACAGTTTGTTTATGGCCTTGGACCACCAGATTGGCTTCTTTTTTTTTTTTTTGGAGGATAGCTTCTTGGTTCTGTTTGGGATAGCATGATCCATACACTCATGTAAGTGCTTAGAGTGCATTTGTGTAGGATTCAGCAGTTGTAACTGTATTGTCAATCTGCATGGGTGTCATGAAGTTTGCCACTTCTGTCTTAAAAAGCATGAAGTTGGCTTTGGAGAAATTATTTACCATTTTTTCCTTAATGGGGGTGGGATGTGGATATCTAGGGTGATTAGCTTATGGTCAGATCTGACCAACGAGGAGTTGACTTCAGGTGTGGAACACCGTTCACTCATGTTGGTAATGACTTGGTCTAGGATATTGTTACCCTTGGTGGGGGTGTGGATAAGTTGATCCAGGGCACTGGAATTTATGAATTCCAGAGAGCGTTGAGCGAAGAAGTTGGTACATGAGTAGTTTTCCCAGTTATTGGTGGGGTAGTTGAAATAGCCAATTATTAGGGTGTTTGGTTGAACCCTAATATTTTCCAGTATATCAAGAAAAGAGGAGTGGGAATCCTGGGACATGATGGGGGATCTGTAGCAAGCTACAATTTGGACTGCAGTTTTGCCCAGAGTTAGTTGCACTTGGATAACCTCGGATGCATTATGCTGAGAAACTAGCCTGGAGGTGTGGATATCCTTAATGAATATGGACACACCTCTGCCTTTGGTGTTCCGGTCCAGATTACATGGCCAAAACGTGTGGTATGAGTTATAGCCTGGTAGTGCAAGGGGTGCTCTTTGGAGCCTTGAACCAGGTCTCAGTCAATGCGCAGATATCTATGTTCTTCATTTTAAGGAGTACATTTTGAGATTTAGACTTATAGCATTGAGTAGCATTACCCTCAGTTTTTGCTTGGCTGTTCCTGTTACGGTTGTGATTTTGTCATTTGAACCTAGTCTAAAAAAGGCACTATTGGGGTGGCAAGAGCCTTAGCCAGTATCCAGAATCCCATGGGCGACAGGTGCAGGCCATCTCTGGCAAAGCATCGTGGTCTGTCGACCATATTGTCCCAGGCAGAAGAATACTGGATCCCCTTAGAATGACACCAGAAGCTTAGCCAATTGGTTAAGTCAATCATTTTGTCCTTGTACTGCGGTATCATTCTGGGCGATGGAAAAATGCTACTCAGGGCTAGGGTCATACCTCCCTGGGCTACAAGATCAGAGAGCTCTTCCATGTCTCTTTTCTTGTAGTCCAGGGAGGTACATCTCAGGTCATTCACACCAACATGGACAATGACAGAGTCATATTTCTACTTGTTGTGGAGTGACCTGAATGCGTGGGTTATGTGGTGGATCCTGGCACCCGACAGGCAGCTGACAGTAACCTTACCCTTGTTTAGCCTGGTGAGTGGAACATCAGTGTGCCTGACTATATAGAGTCACATGTGACTAGAGTGTTGGGTACATTGTTTTGCCTAATATATTATATATGTTATTTTATATATATATATATATATATATGTTTGCCCATAATATCTGAATAAGTGAGTGGGAATTTCATGACAGCATCAAGGAAACATTTTCCTTCCTTCTGCTTTTTTCTTAAGTTTTGGATTTTTCTTGGTATATTGATTTTCTTAGTATATTTTATTTTGTATTTATTTTCCATTTGTTTACCAGGTTAGTCTGGCTGGACACAAGGTGACAGTTTTCAGCGGAGGCTCGGGGAGAAAAGCTCCAGATACGTAGTAAACAATTATAAAAAAAATAATAAAAATAAATTATACAAACATTGCTATTTTGTACAAAGAGCATAGAAAATATAAAAGGAGTAAAATCAGAGTTTTACAACTGATGCAGCATACAGTGGTTAGAATACTGAGAAACAGTTAAACAAGATATTATACAACAAATATACAATTGCTTGAACATAAATCCAAAAAGAAGTTTCCATAGACAAACAGGGTCATAAACTAGAAATCATAACTATACTGATATGATTTATACTTTGTGCCGGTCCCAAGCCCAGATAAATGGGGAGGGTTGCGTCAGGAAAGGCATCCGGCGTAAAACTTTGCCAAATAGTTTCATGTGGACACCAGTTAATATTTCCATACTGGATCGGTCGAGGCCCGGGTTAACAACGACCGCCACCAGTACTGTTAGCCAACAGGGTGCTGGCAGAAATTGGACTACTGTTGGCCGAAGAAGGAGAAGAGGCAGAAGGCATGGCCGAAGGCAGGAAGAGAGGAGAAAGGCTAGGCCTGTGGTAGTGAGGGTTGGAACTTTGAATGTTGGCAGTATGACTGGTATAGGGAGAGAGCTAGCTGATATGATGGACAGAAGGAAGGTTGGTATATTGTGTGTGCAAGAGACCAGATGGAAGGGGAGTAAGGCTAGGTGTATTGGAGGTGGGTTTAAATTGTTTTACCATGATGTGGATGGCAGGAGAAATGGCGTAGGAGTTATTCTGAAGGAACAGTATTCTGAGTGTTTTGGAGGTGAAAAGTGTCGGATAGAGTGATGTTTATGAAGCTGGAAATTGATGGTGTAATGATGAATGTTGTTAGTGCATATGTTCCACAAGTTGGATGTGCAATGGATGAGAAAGAAAAATTTTGGAGTGAATTGGATGAAGTGGTGATGATTGTACCCAAGGGTGAGAGAGTGGTGATTGGAGCAGATTTCAATGGGCATGTTGGTGAAGGGAACAGAGGGGATGAGGAAGTGATGGGGTAGGTATGGTGTTAAACAAAGGAATGCAGAAGGTCAGATGGTAGTGGATTTTGCAAAAAGAATGGACATGGCTGTGGTGAATATGTATTTTAACAAGAGGGAGGAGCATAGGGTGACATACAAGAGTGGAGGAAGATGCACACAGGTGGATTATATCTTATGTAGGAGGGCCAGTTTGAAGGAGATTGGAGACTATAAAGTGGTGACCGGGGAAAGTGTGGTTAGGCAGCATAGGATGGTGGTTTGTAGGATGACATTGGTGATCAAGAAGAGGAGGAGGAGTTTGAGGGCAGCACCAAAGATCAATTGGTGGAAATTGAAAAAGCGTAATTATGAGGTGAAGTTCAGGGATGAGTTGAGATGGGCACTGTGTGGCAGTGAAGCGTTGCCAAATAGCTGGGTAACTACAGCAGAGCTAGTAAGGGAGACGGCTAGAAACGTGCTTGGTATGACATCTGGGCAGAGGAAGGATGACAAGGAGACATGGTGGTGGAATGAGGAAGTACAGGAGAGTATACAGAGAAAGAGGATGGCAACGAAAAAGTGGGATTTTCAGAGAGATGAAGAAAGTAGACAGGAGTATAAGGAGATGAGGTGCATGGCACAGAGAGAGGTGGCAAAGGCTAAGGATAAGGCATATGAAGAGTTGTATGAAAGGTTGGACACTAAGGAGGGAGAAAAGGACCTGTACCGACTGGCTAGACAGAGGGACTGAGCTAGGAAAGATGTGCAGCAGGTAAGGGTGATAAAGGATAATGAGGGAAACATACTCACAAGCGAGGAGAGTGTGTTGAGGAGATGGAAAGAGTACTTTGAGGGGTTGATGAATGAAGAGAATGAGAGGGAGAGAAGGTTGGATGATGTAGGGATAGTGAATCATGAAGTACAATGGATTAGCAAGGAGGAAGTAAGGATAGCTATGAAGAGAATGAAGAACGGAAAGGCTGTTGGCCCAGATGACATACCTGTGGAAGCATGGAGGTGTTTAGGTGAAATGGCAGTGGAGTTTTTAACCAGATTGTTTAATGAAGTCTTGGAAAGTGAGAGGATGCCTGAGGAATGGAGAAAAAGTGTTTTGGTACCGATTTTTAAGAATAAGGGTGATGTGCAGAGCTGTAGTAACTACAGAGGGATTAAATTGATCAGTCACAGCATGAAGTTATGGGAAAGAGTAGTGGAAGCTAGGTTAAGAAGGGACGTGATGATTAGTGATCAGCAGTATGGTTTCATGCCAGGAAAGAAAGAGCACTACAGATGCGATGTTTGCTCTGAGAGTATTGATGGAGAAGTACAGGGAATGTCAGGAGGAGTTGCATTGTGTTTTTGTAGACTTGGAAAGCATATGACAGGGTGCCTAGAGAGGAGTTGTGGTACTGTATGAGGAAGTCAGGAGTGTCAGAGAAGTATGTAAGAGTGGTACAGGATATGTACAAGGGTAGTGTGACAGTGGTGAGGTCTGCTGTGGGAGTGACGGATGCGTTTAAGGTGGAGGTGGGGTTACATCAAGGATCTGCTCTGAGCCATTTATTATTTGCAATGGTGATGGACTGGTTGACAGATAAGATCAGACAGGAGTCCCCATGGACTATGATGTTTGCAGATGACATTGTAATCTGTAGTGAGAGTAGGGAACAGGTGGAGGAGACCCTGGAGAGATGGAGATATGCTCTAGAGAGAAAAGGAATGAAGGTCAGCAGGACTAAGACGGAATATATGTGTGTGATTGAGAAGGAGGATAGAGGAATGGTGAGGATGCAAGGAGTAGAGCTGGCGAAGGGGGATGAGTTTAAATACTTGGGGTCAATAGGTCAGAGTAACAGTCAGTGTGGAAGAGAGGTGAAGAAGAGAGTACAGGCAGGATGGAGTGGGTGGAGAAGAGTGTCAGGAGTGATTTGTGACAGACTAGTACCTGTAAGAGTGAAAGGGAAGGTCTACAAAAGGGTAGTGAGACCAGCTATGTTATATGGGTTGGAGACAGTGGCATTGACAAAAAGGCAGGAGTTTGAGCTGGAAGTGGCAGAGTTAGAGATGCTAAGATTTGTACTGGGTGTGACATGGATGGACGGGATTAGGAATAAGTATATTAGAGGGTCAGCCCAGGTTGGAAGGTTTGGAGACAAAGCCAGAGAGGCAAGATTACGTTGGTTTGGACATGTGCTGAGGAGGGATGCTGAATATATTGGGAAAAAGATGCTAAGGATGAAGCTACCAGGTAACTGGAAAAGAGGAAAGCCTAAGATAAGGTTTATGGATGCGGTGAGAGAGGACATGCAGGTGGTTGTTGTGACAGAGCAAGATGCAGAGGACAGGAAGAAATGGAAACGGGTGATCCGCTGTGGCGACCCCTAACGGGAACAGCCGAAAGAAGATGATGATATGTGTATTATTGTACGCGTCATATGCACACAAATATTTGTATTTATCTATGTATTTACAGTATATTGACAAAGTACTGGGTCAAATCTGAGGCTTGGGACATCATTGTTAAGAAAATGGGAACTGTTGTAAAGCTTGGCATTGAATACCATAAGTTCAGGTTATGCTATAAGAGAATAACTATGTAAAGATAACCATGTCAGCAGCCAGAATGCATTATAAACTGAATGTTTTACTGTGCACATTAAGAAATAGATTGTCCCAGACTCTAGACTGATGTGTGTGCTTGCTTTTTTTTTTTTTTTTTTTTTTTTTTTTTTTATTCCTGGGGAAATGCTATTCAGAAGTGAAGAGACATACAAGGGAACAGATTTAGTGGCACACCAGGCTGTCATTTTTTTTATGTCTATTCTCATGCAAAGCTGACGAAATAGTTGAATCTAGTAAAGCTGGAAATGGGAGACTGTAGCCCACTGAAGGACGGGAGATGGGAGGAGTAAATTGGCCAGGAAATGAAACTTGCAAAACTGCTCCTTGTTAAAAGTCTTTATCTCAGTAATTTGTTGACACTGTTTCTTTCAGAGAATGTGTAGTACATCAGTAGGAACAACATTTGTAAAACTCTGCACATACCAGTCAATGACACATGAGCTGCAGACTCTCAAACTTGGCATTTATTTTCAGGTAGTCCATTCTAAGTGAATGGAAGTCTAGTCTGACAACAAATGGTAGGGCTATTTGTTGTCACAGTCTGTGCATTGAGACAGATTTAGCTTTCCAAAGGAATCACAATGTCTGCCCCCATGAGGGCAGAAAAGAGTAAAAAAAAAATAAAATTAGGAATGAGTACTTATTTTGCTGCAGGCAGCTTTAGGAGGTGCAGTAAATCATGGCAAGATAAAAAAAATATGTTTTTTCATTGTTTTCCTGTAGTGGTCCTTTAAGGGCATATGCAAACAGGAGCTAGCTAGGATGTTCTACAAAAGTAAAATAGGATGAAATGCTAATGTCAAGTACTTCAGGTGTTGTCAATTTTATACATGGTTGCAACAGGTTTACAGACCTTACAGGAATGGAATGCTTGGATACAAGCTCACTGTGTTAATGTGGTCACTTTGAATGTTTGCTTTAAATGTAATACGTTTCTTGTATGCAAACATATCAGGGAGAGATGCATTTTTTGCACTTAAATTTAATATTTTAGAATATGCATGAATGCACAAATGGAAAGGTGGCACTGTTGACCTTCACACAATGCTTGGATTCTTATTACAGGAATGTTAACTGTTACAGGTATTTTTTTAGCTAAAACATCAGCTATAATTAAGAATATGTGCTTCTGCTGAGTACTGTTTTACTGATAACAGCTTTATCACTGAAAGCTACTTTCAAAGAATGTGTGTTCCACTTTTTCTACAGTTGTGTGACCATGGAGTTGGTATATAGATATATATCTAAATATTCACACACACACACACACACACACACACACACACACACACACACACAAAACATATAAAGGCTGGGGGGGTGCAGTGGGGCTTTCCCCCTACAAAAAACTTTAAACTGTTTTTGTTGCAAGTGGCTTTCAGTCATTTTTCTTAAATTGATTTGCTCATTGGAGAACAGCCATTTAATGAATAATAATCATGGATCCCTATAATTTCATTTCCCAGCAATGATATATAAAAATACATCCTGTTAGGACTGTGCAGATGCAGTCAAATGATGAGGGACCTTCAGTATGCATGTTTAACTTCTCATAAACAAAACACTGACCAAAACACAAAAGGAGGGGGGTGTATCCATATTCATCAAGGATACTCACCTCCAGGTTAGTGGCGCAGCATGATACCTCTGAGATCATCCATGTGCAACTAACATCGGACAAATCTGCAATGCAAATTATGGCCTGCTACAGATCACTCTCCATGGCCCAGGACAACCACTCCGCCTTTATGGAGACTCTGGAAAACATGAAGGTCCTACCGAACACCCTGATATTGGGCGATTTCAATTACCCTACCATTAACTGGGAAAACTACTTGAGTACAAACTCCCAGGCTCAGCGCTTCTTGGAATTTATCGACTCATGCCCTGGATCAGCTGGTAAACTCCCCTACCAGAGGCCACAACATATTGGATCTGGTCATCACCAACATGAGTGACGGGTGTTCCATACCGGAGGTCAACCCATCACTGGTTAGATCATATACTAATCACCTTGGATGTCCACACCCCACCACCACCCCCCAACCAAGGAAACGACAGTGAAAAACTTTTCTAAAGCAAACTTCACCTTACTTAAGGCAGAGTTGCTAAGTTTCACAGCCCCCACGCTAAAGTATAACACTGCCCAAGATGCAGAATCCTTTACAATTGCACTCTATGAGCACCTGGAAGGATGCATGGATCGTGCCATCCCTAGCAAAACCAAGACTCACTCCCCTAAGAGAAGGAAACCAGTCTGGTGGACCCCTGCCAAAAACAGGTTATACAACAGAAGGAGGAAACTAGTTCAGAAAAAAAAGCAAATCCCAAGAAGGAAAGACATCCCTGATCAGTATCAGTAAGAAACTAAGGTCCCTCATAAAATCATCCAAGGCTAACTTCGAAAGAAAAATAGCCAAGGATTCGAAAGATAACCACAAAGCCTTCTTTAGCTTCTTCTTATGTCAAGAATCTAAGTGGCAACTCGCAGATATGCTCTGAGCTAGTGCAAAATAGCACAAAATATACTGAACCTACTGATATTGCCAACATCCTGGCAGATAGATTCAGTGCAAACTTCACCTCCCTCTCACCTTCAAAAGGGCCCACAACAATACCGGAAAAGTGTAGTGTCCCAGAAATCACAGCAGCACAGGTGAAAACAGCCCTTTCAAAAGCCAAAAACGCAGCATCAATGGGGACAGATGGTGTCCCAGGCTGTGTTTTGCACGAACTACAGAACGAACTAACCCCCCACCTAAACGCGCTGTTCAACCTCAGCCTCTCCACAGGCTATGTGCTCATAGAATGGTGCACAGCAACAGTTATTCCTCTCCACAAAGGAGGGGCCACAACTGACCCTGGTAACTATTGCCCCATAAGCCTGACTAGCCTGGTCTGCAAGGCTATGGAGCGCATCATCATGGAACTCATTAACAAAGACATTGGGAACCTCCAAACACTTGACCCGACCCAGTTCGGCTTTAAGGGCAGATCATGCCTGCTAAACCTGGTTGACTTCTTCGAGACAGTCACCAAGGCCATAGACGAGGGAAAGGTGGTTCACACAGCCTACCTTGATCTCGCCAAGGCGTTCGACACCTTTCCTCACCCGGGTATTATAGAAAAACTCACCAGCCTGAACATAAACCCCTACATCACAAGATGGGGTTGCCAGCTGGCTTACAGACAGAACTCGCACGATAAGGATAGTGGGCTCCAGGTCCGACTCTAAACCAGCCAAATGGTGTCCCACAAGACTCAGTTCTGGGACCCCTACTGTTCGGCATATATTTCTCAGAAGTACAGGCAAACACAAGAGGACTATGGCAAACCAAGTTCGCCGATGACTGCAAACTGGGAGCCATAATTGACTCTCTGGCTGACATGGATATCCTTCAAAAAGGCCTTACTGAGACAGGCACCTGGTGTCAAAGTCATGGTCTCAAGCTAAATGCCAAAAAATGCATAGTTATCCTGTTTGGGAAAAACAAAACACCCACGAATTACCACATAGGCGGCAGCCCCCTTAATACAGAAGAGGTAATAAGAGATCTGGGGACCCAGGTAGATGGTAATCTCTCCTTTGACAATCATATTGCCACATTAGTTAGGAAATCCTTCTATGTGGCCCATCTAATTACTAAGGGGTTCGCATCTAGAAATAGAGGTTATAATGCCCCTCTACTTGTCACTCATCAGACCCATGATAGAGTACAATGCCTCATTTGGGATGTACCTCACAAGACACTTCCAACAGCTGGAAAGACCACAAAAGCACCTCACCAAGAGGATTACTGGCCTCAAACATATGTCCTATGCAACCCGACTGAAAAAACTCCGGCTGTACTCAGTGGCATATCTCTTACTCAGAGGTGATCTCTGCCTGACTTACAAAGCCATGTCCGATTCAGAATTGATGGACATGCTCCACTTAAAGAAATCCAAGTCACTGCAAGCCACGTGCTCTAGTGAGCTAAACCTCTCCACAACAATAAATAGAACACGCTGGAGGGATAGATTCCTGTCACAGAGACTCCCCATGCTTTGGAACAAAATTCCTAACTACATTAGGCAGAGCCCCTCACTAACAGTTTTCAAGAGAAGCCTTGACGAGTGGATGGATAACAGAAAATACACTCCTGGGATCACTTCATTGGCTCTGCTTGACAGAGGCTCAGTTAATTAATCAATGGGGCGGTGAAAGCCGACACACACTGGCTAGGCTTATAAATGCCCTTGGGCAGATAGCCAATTACCTACCTATGAACCTATAAAAATGAAGTCCTGCATATGCTTTACCTTTCCACCTTGAAATTTTAATTGCAATATACTGTTAGTCACCTGAAGAAGACAAGCTAAATTTTTTAATCAGGCTTTGTAGTGTCTGTGGCATTAAATTTCATTCCTATCAGGTGTTTAAACCGGTTATATCCATGCATAACATGGCAACACTTGAAGCACTTGACAATAGTATTTATTCCTTTTATTTCACTTTTGTAGGACATCCTAGCCAGTTCCTCTTTGCAGTTATGTTTCAGTTTAATTGACATTAGTAGAAAGTAAATGCACATTTAAATATCAATATATGGGATACTAACATGGTCTCGTATCCCGGTGGAGATCCCTTGAAACCACCATTTGTGCTTCAGAGGGAAAGGAAGTTTGCTTGAGAAAGAATGCTGCTTTCAGATATGAGGGGATGCCATTGACAGCAGCTTATGTCATGTCCTTCCTTTGGCACTTTGCTGAGTATGTGCAGGAGATAAGGCAGCAAAAGGAAAACGTTGACAGTATAACAGCTGTTTTCTCAATACAGTTTGGTCAACAAAATAGCTGATCAATAGTTGTGAGATCTCTATTTCTGCACTTGGTGAATATATTCTTTCCTCAATATTCTGTGATTTTGGAGTTGGAATGTATAATTAACAGGGGAATATAGGGTTGTGCAGCTCTGAGGTTATGTCTTGGAATATGCGCAGCTCTTTGTCTACAATTTACTCTTGATTATTTTGTATAGAGATTAGCAAAGTTGACATTTAGGTATTTATATGTTTTTAAGTATATCTATACCTATATATATATATATATATATATATATATATATAGAGAGAGAGAGAGAGAGAGAGATGTATACACATGCAAACACGTACATACACACACACACACACATATATATATATATATATATATATATGTGTGTGTGTGTATTACACTTAGTATGTCGAAAGCTCACTACATCGAATTCCACTTCTTCGACATGGCAGAACATCGACAAATGAAGAGCAGACGTTTCCTGCACGTTAAGTTACTGTTTGGCCATCCACCCGAACTTTGCGCCGTACCCCCGCGGTAGTGGGTTCTCAGAGTTGGACTATTAAGTTAGGGGGCCTGTGGAGGGCATAGCCCCCCACATTTGTGTAGTCGGTTTAATGGCAGTTTTTGAATTATGGATGGCCAAATGGTAACTTACCGTGCGGGAAACTTCGGCTCTTCATTTGTCGATGTTCTGCCATGTTGGAGAAGTGGAATTCGATGTATTGGGCTGTCGACGTACTAAAGTTAACCCATATATATATATATATATATATATATATATATATACATACATATATATGTACATATATATATATATATATATATATATATATATATATATATATATATATATATATATATATATATATATATATATATATATATATATACATACATATACACATATAGCACATTCATATATACACATGCATATGAGATATTGAAATTAGAAGCAACTTATAAGGGAGAAGAGAACAGCAAGTACAAGATTTTATAGGTATTTTCTTCAGTCATGAGCATACTCGGTCTGCCAATATGTACCACTTACAACCGCAACAATCAAACTGTTGTAGGGTTGTTGCCTTTGTGGTACAGAGGCATTAAGCTTGATTATTACTCTTGGGGCCTGGTTGCAGCTAGCTACCCTGAGTCATAGGAGCTAGCTAAAGGGAAATGGGGTGAATCACTAATCCTGTCTCGATCTCTGGGGAGGGAGGTGGGTAGGTCAACTGCATGTCAGCATCTACAGAGGCTAGGTGATGAACTCAGCAGGTGTTTAGTTGTTGAACTGTTAAGTCTGCCAAGCACTATGTCACAACTTAATGGATCTGAGATGTAGAATTGCACGTGAAATGTCACATCATCACAGGTTTTGCTACTGCAGAAAGCTCAGCAATCACCATGGGGGAGGGGTATAAACTAGGTTAACCAGCTGCAGATAATGCATGCATGGCTCTTGATTGTTGCCCCTGCTTCCAGATTTCATAGGAAGGACAGAAGAATGATGGAGTCCATTATGGTACTGCAGGACTGTTGTGGTGTAAGGTTTTCATAAAATGAAATAAAAATGTACTAGTCATATTTGCAGCTCACATTATATATTGCCCAACATGACACCTTGTCGGGTGGATAACCTCTTCCCAGAAACATTACACTCAGATTTAATTGCCTGCAATTGGTATGAATCCTGAACAGCATTGCATGAATCCGCTGACTTGTTTACAAAAATAGTAATCTCACCCATTGTACTGTCTGAACGTTTTGAACTTGATACCTAAATCATGTTATGAATACACTAAGTCTGCAAATCCAGACCAGTGCATCTCTCTTGATTTGGTGAAACTGAAATGGGATGGAAAGATATGTTTCCCCAGACATATGACTAGCCACTGAATGTATATTTTAGTGGAAATTACAGGTGCTGCAAAAGGGCTAATACTGAGTATGAGGGTCTGAATCATCAGTAACAGTAACTGCTGACTGAAAAAGGGAAGGTCCTGGGTTACAAAAGTGATTGTGTGCCTCTTAAAACCTTGGAAATATACTGTGTTACTGTAGTGTGCCTGGAAAAGAACAGATGTTGAACCTGGAAGCAAAAAAGTAAAAAAAAAAAAAACAAAAAATCACATAAGTGTTTTTCCTGTCCTGCTGTGCAAGGGAGAGTCTAACCTATACCTAATTTTCATTATTCTAATTGGACTGCTGCATTTTTGAGAAATTTTGTTTGTGTGCAAAACCTAATTTCAGGTAGTTTTGTCAATAAATGTGGTTTCTTTGTGTTTGTGACTAATATATGGATCATGACCCACATGCTCAAGGCCAGATCAGTCCCATCTGTGTTGCCAGTGCCCTGGCCCCAGCAATCAGTGAGCCTCAGTCCTCACCACTATCACCAGTGAGGGGGCGTCTCATATAGGAGGAAAGGATAACAAATACATACAGTAAGGTGCAATTTCCCTTAAGAGCACACAGAGATCACAGTCAGTCCAAGGCTGGTCGCTCCCTCACTCTCCAGGTCCCCAATAAGACTCCCCATTGGCACAGCTATAGGGTCCAGATCTCCACCCAGTGGGCAAGCTAAAACCTCCAGCACCCTCTCTGTCCAACCAGTGCAGCATGTCCCTACCCAGATAGCTGACACACACACACACACACACACACACACACACACACACACACACACACACTTTGAGAAGAGGTTTATACAACCATACAGACACTCCTGGGAAAGGCTGGCACAGGTTCTCCAGCTGTGCCGCTTTTTCCCGGACTATACACTAGTACCAGCTGAGACCACCCACTAATATTTATCAGCTACTCAAAGGCCCTTAAAAGGGTGTCCAATTATTACTGTTTAATATTATTATCCAATTGGTAGTATAGACCAGGGCTAAAGCTATTTGAGTGGCTTTGTACAATTTTACCAAAGGCATGCAAGTACTCTAAAGAGCTTAAATTATCTCTACAAAAACAGCCACAGTTGAAAGGGTTTAAAAATATTTAAGAATAGTCAAAACACAAGACAATACTTTTTACTACATAGTGCTAGTCAAGAGTTCAGAGATCACAGAGAAATACTTAAAATAATTCAGTAGTACAGTTCTGACATCACAGAAAAACACTTAGAAATAGCTAGAAACTAGAAATATTAGACTGAGAGAAAACACAAATCTAAGATAAACTTACATATAGATTGACTGTGGTGGTGAGTTGGATGGTCAAGGCAAAAATGCTTAATGCTCTCTGATTCTCTGTTTTTAAAATCACTTTCCTGGTTCACATTACATCATTCTTCATACGTCCCTGGGTTCCCAGGCTAACAGAAACTACATTTACATTCTTCACCTGTGGGCAGAAACCAGAGCAATAAATGACATTTATTCATGCAAATTCTGGCCTTAAAACAATAGGCAGGGTGCCTCACTCTAGACTTACTGGCTCTGAGTTTTAACATCAAAGGGTCACAACATGCTTTTCTTGGTCAACAGAATGCACTGTTGTTACATTATTTTCCAGTTCCACATGTAACACTATTTTTACCATTTAAGACAACAGCCTGTGGTTTACATTAATATTTACAGATGACAGAATTATCTCCAAAATTCTATCTGGCATATCCCCCCCCCCCCCACCGGACAGCTCAAGCTAGTTTTTCAAGTGACCCTTGAGAAACACTGCTTGAGGGAGTTAGCCCGTTCCCTGTCTTGAAACGACATCTGCATTGGCATTGCTAATCCCACTGTGGTGCTGCATGGACATATATGCTTGCAACCCCAGGCTCCATCTTATCAACTTGCATTTTGCTGGCTGGCTCTCTTTACCCATGTTAGGGGGTTGTGATCTGTCATAACAGTGAATTTCCTTCCATACAGATAAGGCTGAAGTTTCTGCAGTGACCACACTATGGCTAGACATTCCTTTTCTACAGCTGCATAGCATTCTTCCCTGGGTTGGAGCCTACAACTGAGATAAACCACTGGTTGCTCTTCCATCCTCTTAAGAAATCTGGCCAAGTACAGCCCCCACCCCATGGTTTGAAGCATCCACCTGCACAACAAATTCTTTGCTGTAATCTGGACTGGCTAACATGGGAGGGTCCTCCCAAAGCTTTTATAAGCATCTGGAATGCCTGCTCACATGCTGGGGTCCACACTACTTTATATGGCCTGTTCTTCCTTGTCAGGTCTGTGAGGGGAGCAGCTATGGTACTGTAACTGGGGACAAACTTTCTGTAGTACCCTGCTGTCCCTAATAACCCCTTCACCTGCTTTTTAGTAACAGGTGCAGGCCATGCCTGAATGGCTTCCACTTTGACAGGTTCTGGTCTTATCTTACCACTCCCCACTCTATGTCCTAGGTAAAAGACCTCTGACATACCCACCTGACATTTGGTCGGCTTAATGGTCAACTCTGCCCTCTGTAGTCTGCCCAGCAACATCCCTGACATGCTGAAGGTGCTCTGGCCAGGAATGGCTGTAGATGGCCATATCTAGGTAAGAAAGGGCAAACCCTCCTGCTAGGATATGACCGATCAGTCTCTGGAAAGTTGCTGGGGCATTCTTCATCCCAAAGGGTATCTTTGTGAACTCATACAAGCCAAAATGCGTCACAAAGGCTGACTTCTCCCTAGCACTGGGAGTCAAGGGCACCTGCCAGTAACCCTTGGTAAGATCAATGGTTGTAAGATACTTAGCCCCACCCAGCTGCTCTAGTCTCTCATCTGTCCTAGGCATGGGGTAAGCATCCGACTCTGTGTGACTATTTAATTTCCTGAAATCCACACACAACCTGGTGCTGCCATCCTTCTTTGGCACCAGCACCACTGGGGAGGCCCAGGGACTGTTGGACTCTGGAATCACCCCCAGTTCCAACATCTCCTGTACCTCCTCCCTCAGAGTCTCTTTAACTCTCTCAGGCACTCTATAAGGGGCCTGCTTAATAGGCCTTTGGGGTCCTGTGTCCAGCTAGTGCTGCCCTAGGTGGGTGCACCCTGGTTTCCCAGTGAACATGTCCCCAAATTTCTGCAACACTACTCGGATTTCCCGAACCTGGGTAGGAGATAGTTGCTGGGACATTGCTACTCCTTCCACTGAGGTGTCAGCCCAAGCCTCACTGAAGAGATCCGTTCCCAGATCTCTCTCAGACGACTCCTGCAATCCACTGCAAATGCTCAGCACAAGGGCCTCCCTATCATGGTAAGGCTTCATCATGTTAACATGGTACAATTTGTTTCCCTGCCATCTGCCTAGCAGTTCCACCATGTAGTTAACATCACTTACCTTTCTTACCACCTTGTAGGGTTCCTCACAAGCTGCTTGCAGTTTGTTGTGTCTGACAGGAATGAGAACCATTACCTGCTGCCCCACAACATACTCTCTAGCTCGATCATTCCTGTCATACCACACCTTTCTGTTGTTGGGCTTCTGCCAGGTTCTCCTGGGCCAAGCCCATGAGTTTCTGGAGCTTTTTCCTGAGGTTTAGGATGTATATGCCACAACAGACCCCTTGTGAGACTCGCACTCACCTTCCCACTCATCTCAAATTAAATCTAGAGGTCCCTTCACCCTATGGCCATACAGCAACTCAAAGGGTGAAAAACCTGTGGATTCCTGGGGAACATCTGTGTAAGCAAACAACAGATGGGGCAAATATTTATCCCACTCCCTCTTAAAGTGATTTGCAAATGCCTGTAGCATGGACTTGATTGTAGAGTGTAACCTCTCAACAAGACAATTAGTCTGGGGATGATAGGGGGGTGGTCTTCATGTGCTTCACCCCACAGAACTTCCACAGACAAGTCAGCAGGTCTGACATGAAATTGGCACCTCTGTCAGTCAGTATTTTTTGGGAAAACTACCCTGCTTAAAATCTCTTACAAAGCATTTGCCACCTTCTCTACTACAATGGAGGACAAAGTCACTGCCTCGGGGTATTATATAGCATAATCCACTACCACTAGGATACTTTTTCCCTGTGGAACTTGGGGGTACTCAGAGGACCCACAATATCCATAGCTACCCTCTGAAATGGCTCCTCAATCACTAGCACGTGCATCAAATGAGCTCTCACCTTGTCTGCTGCCTTACCTACCTTTTGTCACTGCTCACAGGTCTTGCAGTACCCTGTTACATCTCTGGAAATTCCAGGCCAATGGAAGTTCTGCATAATATGCCTCTTTGTATGGTTTTATACCCATATGACCTACAAAGGGAATATCATGGGCAATGGCTAGATGCACCAGACGGTAGGCTCTAGGCACTACCAACTGCTTTACCCTCTCACCTTCTAGCCCTCTCTCAGAGGTCCACTCTCTGTAAAGTAACCCTCTGTCTCAGTATACAGATTCCCCCTTTTCTTGAGAATCAGGTGCCTCCCTAGCTACCTGCCTCAGGCCTTGCAATGTTGGGTCTGAAAGCTGAGCCTGTCTCAACTCTCTCCTTGTAACCCTTCCCAGCTCCCCTTCCATGGGAAGTCTGGCATCCTTTAATAGTGGTGCCTCACTGTCAGCCTGGGTACTACTACTCACCTCTACCTTTGCAGTCACTCTGTCCAGGGGACCATCAGTACCCCCAAGCAGCTGTGGCTCACCTTCAGTCTCACTGCTGCAGGGTAGCTCCCTCCCTGAAGTAATCACCTCACTAGTCCTGGCTACAAGCATGCAGCCTGTCTGGGTCTCCCCCAGGCTACCAGACTTACTTGCTTGTCTCCAAGCCTGACTGCGTGTAACTGCAAAAGCACAGGGTACTGCACTATTCCCTATCAGGACATCTGCAGGTATATCCTCAAACACACTGACTTGCTGGCTTCCTTTTCCATCCTCCCAGTCCAGGTGAACTCTAGCCAAAGGTATTTGGAATGGGATCCCTCCTAAAGCTCTGACTGGAGTAGACAGTCCAGGCAAGTAGTGCTCCTCTGTAATCATTACAGGCTTTGCAATGGTTATATCAGAGGCTGTCTCTCTTTTGGCAATGGCCTCTTTGCCATTCACTACACTAGGATATAACCTCTGGTGGTAGTTTGGTACCCTTGTTGTCCCAAGACAACCTACTATTGGCATTTTGTCTTTCCCACTTATTGGCTCCCCCACCTTTTGTTCCCCACCTTGCCTCCATGGACACCTGTATGCCACATGGCCCCACTGGTTGCATTCAAAACATTTAACCCTAGCTCCTGGACATGAACCTGGACTAGTGGCTTCCCCTTCTACTGGCAGATTCTGTTGGGGGCAGTCTGGGCTGCCCATCATGGTTTCCTTTAGACCCATGAGCAGTACTGGGGGTCCTTTCCTGTGCAGGGCTGCCCTGCTTGCCAAGTATAGGTCTTACTTCTTCCCCAACTCATCTGAAATAGCCACAATGTCTATCAGCTAATCAGAACCTCATGTCCTCAGGCAAAGTGCTAAGGACTTGTTCCCTCACCAAAAGGTCTGCCAGCCTTCGGACGTGGTGACCTGACATGCACTCACCCACCTACGGAAATAAGTGCTCAGTTCAGCTACATATTCACACACACTTTCATTTGCCTTGCATCTATGCTCACAAAACTTTTTCCTATACGTTTCAGGTGTTAGCTTAAACAATTCTAACAAGTGAGTTTTAACAACAGTATAATCAAAATATGCAACATCAGAAAATTTTGACAAAACAGTTACAGCTTTACCATGGGGTAATGGGGTCAGGAACTGTACCCAGAGCCTTTGGCCAACATTATACTGTTTGCATACCCTCTCAAGCATATGAATGAAACTATCAAAATTATCCCCCTCTTTAAACTGTGGAAGAAATTTACTGACCTTTTCTGCTTCTGGGGTCCAGTTACTCCCTTCCTCATTACCTCCATGACTCTGGTGAAGAGTCAGCATTTCCCTCTCATGCTTCCTCTGTCGCTCCTTTTCCTCGGCTTACAGGCATAGCAGTTTCTCATTCTCCGCAGCCTGTAGACTCCTCAGTCTCTCAGCTGCTTCTGTCTCCAAACGCCTGGTCTCCAACTCAAGGCTCTTTAGCTCCAAATGGATTTTTAAGTCCTCTGCAGAAAGGTTGAGCTGTCCATTCTCTGAGGGTATTATATCTCCACTGGCAGTCTGAGTGTCCTTCTGGTTGCTTTCTGATGCAACTGTAACCAAGGTTGCAATCAGGTCAGCCTTAGTCAGGTTTCCATGCACTAGTCCCCTAGCCTGGCACATCTCAGCCAGCTGGCTCCTTGTCCGCTTTGCATACTCCTCTGCTGACATGCTGCCTGCTCACCCTGACTAACTAAGCTGACAAAAGAAATAAAACAAATGTGATCTGAACTCTGAGTATTCACTGCATGGCTGAGTACAAAACACCCTCAAAGCACACTGTACCCACACTACTACAAGCCAATTAGTATTTGCCACCAATTATAATATGTGATGTGGATATCCCATTACTGCCAAACAATTAATATGTGATGCCTGTGCCCTGGCCCAGCTATCAAGGAGCCTCAATCCTCACCAGTAACACCAGTGAGGAGTGTCTCATATAGAAGGAAAGGATAACAAATACACACAGTAAGGTGCAGTTTCCCTTAAGAGCACACACAGATCAGTCAGTCTGGGACTGGTCGCTCTCTAGGTCCCCAATAAGACTCCCCACTGTGTGCACAGCTATAGGGTCCAGATCTCAGCCTAGTGGGTAAGCTAAAACCTCCAGAACCCTCTCTGTCCAACCAGTGCTTTGTGTCCCTGCCCAGGTAGCTGACACACACTCTTTGAGAAGAGTGTATACAACCACACAGACACTCCTGGAAAAGGCTGGCACAGGTTCTCCAGCTGTGCCCCTTTTTCCCAGACTATACGGTAGTACCAGCTGCCACCACCCACTAATATTTATTAGCTAGTCAAAGGCCCTTAAAAGGGTGCCCAATTATTACTGTGCAATATTATTATCCAATTGATATTATAGCCCAGGGCTAAAGCTATTGGAGTGGCTTTGTACAATTTTACCAAAGGCATGCAAGTACTCTAAAGAGCTTAAATTATCTCTACAAAAACGGCCACAGTTGAAAGGGTTTAAAATATTTAATAACAAATAGTCAAAACACAAGACAATACTTTTTACTACACAGTGCTAGTCAAGAGTTCAGAGATCACAGAGAAATACTTAAAATAATTCAATAGTACAGTTCTGACATCACAGAAAAACAGTCTAATCTTTCTAGTTCCTAGCTATTTCTAAGAAAAAATACAAATCTACGATAAACTTACATATAGAGCAAGACGGTGCTGGTGAGTTGGATGGTCAAGACAAAAATGCTTAATGCTCTCTGAGTCTCTGTTTTTAAAATCACCTTCCTGGTTCACATTAATCATTTCAGGCTAACTAACTACATTTACATTCTTCACCTCTGGGCAGAAACCAGAGCAATAAAGGACACTTATGCATGCAAATTCTGGCCATTAACTCCGGCCTTAAAACAATAGGCAGGATGCCTCACTGGCTCTGAGTTTTAACATCAGAGGATCACAACATGCTTTACTTGGTCAGTAGAGTGCACTGTTACATTATTTTCCAGTTCCACATGTAACACTATTTTTAACATTTAAGACAGCCTGTGGTTTACATTAATATTTACAGATGACAGAATTATCTCCAAAATTCTATCTCGCTAGGCTGGCAGCCTTCACCCATCTTCACACCATCCATGGCCCTGTGTCACCTAAGATGACTGGTGTTTCTTTAACAGCCCAGGTACTGAAAGTATCATGTTGTAGATGATGGGAATTAATGGCCATTACAAGTTCACCCATCCTTGCTGGAGGAGGTGGTGCAGCTGCAGCATTGCTGACCTCTAAAGGAGTGTCAGTAACAGCTATAGCCAGAAGCAATGGACAGAACAGGAGAATTGGGTGGAGGGAAAAAGACAGCTCAGTCTTGTATTTTCTTCTCAGAAACAAGACAAGATATGGTTTAAAGATTATAAGTGCGTGGAAATATGGGGAAAAAAGTATACCAAACAGCTGATGAAACTATCACATTAGTTACTGCATTCAAAAATTAGAGTACATTACCTTAGGCATAGCAGCACTGTCAGTGTAAATGTTCATCATCAGAGCATTATTACATATGTTGCTGCGAGGAATGCAGAAAGAACTAGGCAGCTTCTGAATTCAGAAGCAGCATAAAATGTGACAAGGAAAAACATATGTGACAAGGAAAATACGCAAAGTAAAAAGAAAGAAAATGCATTATGGTTGAGATGTACCTCTCTGGACTACATGGAGAGACATGACCGAGCTTTGACTGTGTGTCTCAGGCAGGTATGTCCCTAGCTTTAAGCAGCATTTTACCTTCACCTAGGATGATGCCTCAATGCAAACAGAAAATGATTGACTTCAATAAGTGGCTTAGTTTCTGGTGTCATTCTGAGGAGATACAGTAACTGTCAACCTGGGATGACATGATCAACAGACCTCAATGCTATGCAAGAGATTGTCTTCATCTGTCACCCCTGGGATTTTGGCTACTGTCTAAGGCTCTTGCCACCCTCATAGTGCCCTTTTTTAGGCAGTGTCTCAAGGACAAAATTCCCGACATAAAAACATCTAAAAACAACCTTAAGGTTATGCTGCTAAACACTAGGAGTCTTAACATGAAACTGCACGCACTGGAAGCTGTCTTTATCCTGGAGGACGCAGAGATTTGTGTAGTCGCAGAGACCTGGTTCAAGGTTGTGGAGAGCATCCCAGCAATACCAGGCTATACCTCCTTCCACATGTTCAGACCACAAATTGAAGGCGTGAAAACTAAAGGAGGTGGTGTATCAATATTCAGTGAAGATAAATACGCCTCAAGATTGTTAAACAGTATGATTTCCTGGAGATACTTCAGGTGCAGTTAACTGTTGGTAGGACATCTATACAAGTCATTGCCAACTAGAAGACCCCCTCCATGTGTCAGGATAACCCACTCTGCTTATTTGGATTTACTTGAGTCTATCAATATACATGTGAACGCCATGATTTTGGGTGACTTTAACTATCCATCCAGTGACTGAGTAAATTACTCGTGCTCTAACTCACTTGCCCAAAGGTTCTTCGACCTTGTTAACTCCAGTGCCTTGGATCAGCTGATTGACACCCTCACAAGGGGTGCCAGCATTTTGATTTTGGTGCTTACCATTATGTGGGACCATTGTAGCACCCCCACTGTCTCATACAATGTAACTGTCACACCTGACCCCCTCCCACCCTAGCAGCAACTAAACTAAAAAACCTCTGTAAAGCAGACTATAACCTTTTACAGGATGATATAAATAGCTTTACTGCACTCTGCACTCCCCCCTCCCCCAGATGGAACTGGCAACTATGCCAAGTTCTACAACAGTGCTTTATACAAACACCTGTATAACTGCATTGACTCTGATACCTGATAGGACCAAAACAAGCTCCTCAAGGAAGAGCAAACCTGCCTGGTGGACAACTGCCATTAACAGACTTTACAATAAGAGTAAGAAATTACTGTCTAAGAGAGATTGAGCCCTAAACTGGAAGCACTCCCTCCTCAGCTTAAACAAGCAAATAAGACTTCTTGTGAAGTACTCCAAAGCAAACTACGAATCCAGATTAGCTTCCTTAACTAAGGGCAACCATAAGACCTTCTTTAGTTACATCTGTAACCTGAAAGGAAAGGCCCAGATTTGTGCTAAACTGGTAGTTAATGATACCACATATACTGAGCTTGTGGACATAGTTAACCTGTTAGCTGACTGGTTCTGTAAAAACTTCACTCCCCTGTCCCCACCACATGTACCCCATGACATCCCTACCACCTGTCCTCTACCTTGTATCTCTAAAGCACAGGTCATAAACACCTTCTCTAAGGCCAAAAACACAGCATCTATGAGACCTGATAACATCCCAGGTTGTGTCCTACAAGGGCTCAAACAAGAATTAGCAATACCACTGGGCAAACACTTGACCCTACTCAGTTTGGATTTTTCAAAGGGAGATCATGCCTATTAAATCTGGTGGGCTTCTTTGAGACAGTCACCAAGGGCCTGGATGAGGGGAAATCTGTCAATACAGCCTACCTAAGACTTAGCTAAGGCTTTTGACACTATTCCCCACTCAGGCATCATTGACAAAATTCATCCAGCTAAGTATCAACCCTTACTTCATTCGAAGGGTCACTAACTGCTCACTGATGGAACCCGTGTAGTCAGAATAGGGGAATCCACCTCCAACAGCAGACCTGTAACCAGTGGTGTTCCACAGGTATCAGTCCTGGTACCTCTACTGTTTGGAATCTGTTTCTCTGAAGTACAAGCTAAAACTAAAGGTCTGTGGCTGACAAAGTCTGTTGATAACTGGGAGCAGTTACAGAATCTCCAAATGATGTCAACATCCTGCAAGAGGGTCTAACACAAACAAATGATTGGTGTCAAAGTCATGTCCTTAAACTCAATGCAAAAAAATGTATTATCACATTTTTCAATAAGTGCAATGTTCCTGCTAACTACCACATCAGTAACAACACCCTAAGTATGCATTAAGTAGTGCGAGACCTGGGCACACAGGTTGACAGCAACCTTATGTTTCATCACCATGTCTCCACAGTGGTAAGAAGGGCATTCTATGTTGCTCATCTCATAAGTAAGAGCTTTGCATCCAGAAAAAAAAAAGAAGTTACAATCTCTCTCTACTCTTCCATCATCAGGCCAATAACTGAGTACAGTGTCCCTTTTGGTATATACTTTTCCAAGCACCTGCAGCAATTGGAGAGACCACAAAGGTTCCTCACAAGAAAAATTCAAGGTCTTCAGCATCTGTCCTGTGGATCATCTGAAATCACTGTCACTTTATTCTGTTTCATACAGACTACTCAGAGGAGATCTATGTATTGCATATAAGGCAATCTTTGACTCTACTTTACTGGAAATGCTGCATATCCGCAAGTCAAATGGTATATGGGTTACTTGCTTTAAAGACCTTAACCTGTTATATGACATTAATAGAACCTGCTGGAGGGACATATTTATCTTCTAGAAGTTACCACATCTTTGGAACGGACTTCCACTTTGTCAAACAGAGCACCTCATTGGCCCTCTTCAAACACAATCTGGATGATTGGATGGGTAACTGTAAATTCACCCTGGGGGTTCTACCTGTGTCCCTCTTGGACAGCGGGAATAGGTGCTGATCATGGAAATAAGGTTAGAACTTGGCTAGGCTTGTAAGGGCCCTAGGGCCATTAGCCTAGTAATTTCCTATGATCCTATTATAAGGGAAGTGGAAAAAATGGTTTAAGAAGGGGAAAGTCAAAAACAGAACAGAAAGGTGCTGTGCGAGAAAAACGAGGCAGAGAAAGCAGTATGAACACTAACTATTCCTTTACAGTAGGGACAGTGACTACTGATGAGTAGAGAGTAATCATTTTTTATAGAAGAGAAGGGAAAATGTGAAGGGGAATAATGGCTTAAATTAGACGGAAACAGGGGTGTAAAATCATTTAAAAATGTAAGATAAAAGTGAAACATATACTCAGGTCTTCCTGTGCCATTGCCACAACAGAAGGATAAAGACTGAGCTGAAGTTGAAAAGCATTTTTCTGACTGGAAATAGGCTGACAAAAGCTATTTCAAAAATGGAAGATTCCCAAATTGACATTTTATGTAAGCCAGCACAATAAGTAGGTCATATGATAACATACAAAAACTACAGTGGCTTTAAAAGAAAATTGGCAAGTGGCTAAGTACCTCAGTGCAAATAATAAAACATCTACAGTCCTAAAGATGAACAACTAAATATAATGTATATCAACACTAATTTAAGGCCAACAGAATATGGAGTATAGACACACAGGCTATATAATAAAAAAACCTATAAACAAAAACTAAATGAATGCCTTTATTATTCTACAGAGGGTAGAGTGAAAGGGGAATGAATCCAAAAGATCTACAGAGCTAATGGGTTATTCAGAAAAGGCTAATGCCATTGTGTGGTGCTAATTAACATAAGACATGCTTTTTCCTAGTTTCTTATAATGAGTCTACATATGATCCTAAATTGAATGTGACAAATCATTTCAAAAAAATATGTGCTCACATTGCACGAACCCTGGACAAAATTAAAAACACTGGCTTGCATTAATTAGTACACAAGGAGTCCAGCTGTTTCTGCCTACTCTTAGTTTCATCTTTTTACCAGAGATTATATCAATTAAGCCCAAACAGGTAAGTGTGGGGGACCCATATTGGTGTTAATATATTGCAGACTAATCTAAACAGAAGCAGTCTTGAAATCTATAAATGGAGCTTATCAGAAAGCTACTTTGTACTTCAGGCACTTTGAGCAATTTTCATCTCTGCAAAGTAGATTTGATCAGTATTGCTCCTGTAATCTATTGGACTAGAATATTTCCAAAGATGGGTGATGGCATTTTTTTTTGCTTTAAAGATTACAGTGAGAAGCAGAAATACATTTGAAGTAGTAAGTAACAGAGAATGAAAAAGAGCTGGAGCTGAGTAAAAACAAGAGTATTGCCCAACTATCTGCAACCGAGGTCCAAAACTAAAACATCAGTGACAATGGACTAGCCCCATCTTGATACCTCCATTAAACTGTTGCCATTGTGTGAAAAACTTGCTAATTGCAAAAAGTCTCTTTTTGGTGCCAAACAAATACTATAATGGCACAGTAATGACCTGCAGTCTTACACTACTGACACCATGACTGCAGTACCTTGATCAGCACCGCTTCTGACAATTGTATGTTAAACATGCGTCTGGAGCATTTCTCCCCTGGTCTCCGCTGAAAATTGGCTTTGTTCCAAGTTGGACTTTCTCAGTAAACAATTGTTAAATAAAACAAATAAAATAAATGTTCAGTGGCTACAGTCTTCTGAACTTCACCACTATCTACCAATTAATATGTCATAAGTGATAAGACTTACCAGCATCCAGTAAAATGCACTTCTTCCTTCACTTATGATCACAGCCTGCCTCACTCAAATAAGCCTTAGACTGGACAGTGTTATGATCAGTGGCTTCTCAGCATTTCACTCACCTTGCCTATAGCCAGTCTGTTCCAATGCAGTCTTGGGGACAGTAACTGAAACCTGGCAAAACTATTTTGCAGAGACAGACAGACCCCCCCTCCCCAAACAAGTGAGATTTTGCCTCATATTCTTGGTCTGTTCCTCATAGAATGTGCGACTTTCTGGCAAATAACTGAGGATTGAAGTCACTAAATGACAGACCTTTGAATTTCAAACTTCATATCCTTCAGAAAATACATGCTAATACAAAAGCTGTTGTTCTAGCAACTTACTAAATTTATCAGAGCAGTATTTAAAATCTGTCCCTGTTAGGCCTTTTTGTCTTCCCATTATATTAGGGTTTGTCCATATTTCTTGTGTTAATAGGTGTCAGAAACCCCTCATGTCTAAAGGTAATGCTGTCACCAGCTAGACCAGTCAAGCACATCAAGTGCAAACTTACTCTCCAAAATTACAATGAGCACTTTGGTAATTGTAACTAAAACAAATGCCTTTTGAAAGGGTGATATCAACAGTCAATGATTTCAACAATGCTGTATTAACATGCTAATAACCCACTGACTGCATGCTTTTGTAGCTGAATTATAAAAAATACTTTACATAATAAAAATTAGGCAACATGGTTTGCACAACACCAAAACATATGCAGATATGGATATGCTTGTACAAGAAATAATGAAAAAAAAGCTGACAGTTGGTGACAGCAAATCATTACCTCCTACCACTATCACTGATGCTCTATAATCTTTTAGCAGTTACAAGTGATACACAGGCAAAATCAGAGTTTCAGTTAACTGATTCTGGAAAAGCTGACTGTATTTGCATTCTTCTTTTTTCCTTGTAAACTTCCTTTGCTGCCTTCCAAACCCATAGTCAAAACAAAGTTGAAACCATGGTAGCCCTGGATCAGCATTTCTTGCAGTTCCAAGTTGCAAATTGAAACAGATTATTTTGTCTTTTTTTAAATAAAGTTTAGATTATTCATTTCCTTCAAAATGAGGTAATGCAACATTTGACAGAAGTTAATGTTTGTCTGTCTGAAAACAATTCCATTCTACTATACATACCGTAGCTACATCATTACTGGAAAAAGCTATAAATTTCGCAAAATATTCCACTGATACATTTGCTGTAGCTGTTTCCTGAAAAGAACAGTTATAGATTTTATGCAACTCTAGGCATTCTACCTTTCTGTACCACAACTGATTTTTCTTGAGATGCCACTAAGAAATGTATTTTGTATTAAAAGTTCATTTTAGATTGCATCACTTATTTTTTGCCTTGAAAGACTATCTGCAATTCTTTTAATAGTGCAGATTAGAATCCTCCTCACATTTCCATATAGTACCATTTTGCCTTAATTGTTAAAATTATCCTTTTGTTGCCATTTGATCACTGTGCATATATGGTACTAGGCTAATGACCACCATGGTCTTTTTAAGCCTAGACACACGCATCTCAAATGTACTCAGGTTTTGGTACCCTAGAGGTTATTTTAAGGGGCATGGGTGGTCAAGCATTTACAGGCTGTCTCTATCCATTTGAGACATAGGTGACAGACCAAGGTTAAATCTCTCATTTCCTATCCACTGCTTCAGGTTAAATTTGAATAGGGTCAGGGAAGAACTCTGCTTCACATAGATGGAAAGTCTGTCCTGTTGAAGGGCTATTCACGGAGACATACCTGTCCCTCCAGCATGTCTTCTTTATGTCACAAGCACGGTTTAAGTCCATGAATCAGGTAGTTCTAGTGATGTTTGTTTTGAGAATAAACATGAAGTCCATCAGATCAGGATCCAGGAATGCCTTGTGGTGCCATACATAGACTGACCCTCAACAGTCAGTAAGGAGACAGAGTATAGGGTTAGGGAACTGAAAGATGAAGAACACAGAATAATTTCTTTACTACCTTGGACACATGCTGGTTGAAAGCTCAGGTTGCTGTCAATGTACATACCCAAATTCCTGACTACTGGGTCTACTCTTAGTGGTATGTTATCAATGAGGTAATTGTCTTGGGTAGCTGACTTTACAAAGGCTACTATTATGCATTTCCTGGTATTGAGTTTTAAACTGTGGCACTGGCATCAGTTATGTGTTTGTGTTGGCCCTTCCTGGAAGATATTAGTGTCTTAGGAGGGATTCTATGACTGTTTCCAGTTTGCAATCCTTTGCAAACTTGGTCAGCCAGAGGCCCCTGACACTAACCTTGACTTCCAAGAAGTTGATGGCAAAAAGGAGCAGACCCAGCACAGAGTCTTGAGAGAATCTGATAGTGACCAGCCAGTTTGTGGAGGTGGACTCCCCTGTCATAACTTCCCGAGTCCTAGCTGAAAGTCATCTGGTTGTCCAGCATGTAACAAAGGGTTTTATGCCTAATTTTGTGATTATTATTTTTGTACAATGCCGGAGTTGGGTATTGTATCAAATACCTTGGCTAGGTGAGTGTAGGCAGTATGCATCATTTTGCCTTATCCATTGCATTTGTGACCATCTTAAAGATGTCCACCAGGTTGAGTAGGCATGATCTAACCAAGACAGACCCAAACTGGGTTGGATCCAGTGAATGAAGGTTTCCTATGTCATTATTAGCTGTTTCCATGCAACTTCTTTCATTGTCTTGCATATGAGACTAGCCATACTTTTGGTTCTGCAGTTTCTGGGCACTTCTGGGCCCTTCCTTGGGCAGAGGAATGACTATTGCAGTTTTCCAATCTCATGTTATGAAGTCTGACTGGTGGCTGTGGTTAAATATTGACAGCAGTGGTCCTGATAGGTTATGTTTCATGCTGTTTAGGAGGCATCCTGAGATATTTTGGGGGCCCATCGATGCAGTGTTCTTAACCTTGGAGAGTTTGTCTAAGACCTTAGTAGTGAAGATGACCCCAAACTCTTCTGGTACAGCTTGGATTCCCAGAACCTTAGTAAAGGATAGCTGCAGTGACAACATTTTATCCACTAAGGTCTCAATTTTGTCTCCACTGAGAGACTACCACAAGGTCTCACTCGGATTTTTCATTGAGGAGCCTGTTCAGAGAAGTGCTAGTCTCTGGAATACATACTTGTCTCTTCAACAGGTCCTATTTATACCACAGGCAAGGTTTAAGTCTTTAGAACAGGTAATTCTGGTGTTTGTTTTGTGGATATGCAGGAAGGTCCATCAGGGTGGGGTCTGACAATGCCTTGTGTGCCAGGCATAGATCTCCCCTCTACAGCCTGTAGGAGAAGAATAAAGGAATAAGGCTTTGAGGCAGACTGCATAGGGTATGTTACTTGTATACCTTTAGTGAAGAATCTCTGTGGACATTCCAGTTGTTGGATGTGCATGGCTGAGTACATACTAAAGGGGGCATTGTACTCAATGATAGGTCTGATGAATGCTGAATACAGTGGAACAATGATCTCACTGAATCTAGATTCCATACTTTTGTTTATAAGCTGCACACTATAGAATGATTCCCTCAATACTGTAGACACATGATGGCCAAATGCTAGATTACTGTCTGTGTGTACACAAGTCCCTGACTACTGGGCTGAGTCTTAGGGGTGTGTGTTCAATATGATAGTTACTAGGAGTATCCCAAAAAATACAATTGTAGATTTCTTGGCATTTAGCTTATGGTCATGGTTCTGACACAAGTTTTGTTTGTGTCAGTCCTTCCTGGAGAACATTAGTGTCGGTGAGGGTTTCTACAACTGCTCCTAATTAGCAGTCATCTGCAAGTTTGGTCAATCAGAGACCCTTGACATTGGCCTCAACATCAGAGAAGTAAATGCCAAAAAGGAGCAGTGCCAGGACAGATCCTTGATGGACTCTGCTTGTGATGGCCTCTCTGTAGAGGTGGACTCCCTAGTTCTAACTTCTTGAGTCCTGTCTGTAAGCCAGATGGCTTTCCACTGGGTGACCTAGGGCTTTATACCTAATGTCTTAAGTTGGTCAGCAATTCTTGAGTGGGGTACTGTGTCAAAATCCTTGGCCAGGTCAAGGTATGCACTGGCAGTGTGAACCATTTTGTCCTCCTCCATTGCTTTGGTGACCCCCTCAAAGAAGTCCACCAGGTTGAGTAGGCATGACCTCTTTTTTGACCAAATCAGGTTGGGTTGGGTCCAGTGTCTGGAGGTTTCCTATATCATTAATCATTTCCATGACTTTGCATACGAGATTACTGAGATTTATGTATCTGTAATTTCAAGGGTCTGTAGATGGCCTATCATTGTGCAGAGGGATGACTGTTGCAGTTCTCCATTCATTAAGCATGAAGCCTGTTTGTAGGCTGTGGTTAAATAGCAATTCCTGAGGCCTGATAGGTCATGTATCATACCATTTAGAAGGCATCCTGGAATATTGTTTGGGCCCATCGATGCAGTGTTCTTGGCCCTAGTGAGAGCATTGAGGACATGTTCTCTAGTGATAGTCAAACCTCTCAATCTCTTAGCACAAGAAATTTGGAGAAAGCCATAAATAATGAGGGGGCAAAGGCCCAAAAATTGGGACAACTTTTAAATATTGCTTTTACCAACTTAGAAAGTTAGTAGAATAAAATGTTTTGCATTAGTATGAATTCTATGATGAGAATGAAGTCTGAAACTCAAATGTCAGTCATTATTTCCTAACTTCAGTCCTCAATGATTTTCCAGGAAACCAAAATTTTATGAGGAACATACCAAAAATATGAGACAAATATATGAGCAGTTAAGAGCTATGGTGATAGTAGGAAGGAGTTATATTTGATATTTCCTGAGAGGAGGTTGAGGGGTAGATAGGCTAAAGTTAGAGCTGAATTTCTCCGCCAGTAGGTTTGCTAAATCTTCTGGATCAGTACAGGTGACTCCATTTACAATGATCTCTGCACAAAATTGTGTATTGGCTTTGAGGTTACAGATATAGCTAAAGAATGCCGTGTGGTTATCCTTGGCCTGGGTGGCTAAGTTTACCTCAAATCTGGCTTTGGTACGCTTTATTTTTCCTGTGGGTTGTTTAGTTTGATGGAGAGTGCTTTTATCTTGCTAGCTGCTACACCTCTTAATTTTTGCCATCATTTTTGTCATTCTGTTGTAGAGCCTATTGATGATGTGATTCTAACAGCGTAGCTTGTTTTTTGAGTTAGTTCTGTACTTCTTGCTGGTGGGTATAGCTATTAATATACTTGTTTAGGGTTTCTTTGAACAGGCTTGAAATGTTGCCAAGTTATTACTCAATAGCAGGAAGTTAGCCTCTGAGTTGTTCCTGAACATTCCAGTGTTAGCTGGGGTTCTGGGTTTTACTTGTACTTCAAAGGAGATGGTTTTGTGGTCTGGTCTTACAAATGAGGACATTACACTGGGGGGGGGGGGTGTGTGCAGTAATCTTCACATATTAGTGAGGACAAGATCCAGTATGTTTGCACTTGTGATCCATCTACTGACAATCTGGTCCAGGGAGTTTGTGTTTACAAAATAAATCTCAGTGCCTGCTCATTTATTTTCAAATATGATTCCAAGTTAATACTGGGGTAATTAAGTCACCTACAAATATTGTATTGGATTGGGTGGTGAGTATTTCCAGTAAGCCTAAATGAAACAAGAGTGCAACTCTGGTACTGGAAGAAAACAGTAACTAATGACAGCAAAACAACCAGCAAATCCGCCACCATACTCAAAACCTGTCAAAGAATATGTTTAATACCAAAGGTAGGTTAAAAACTTCCACAGTTTAGTGCTTAAATCTGTAACACTAAGATATCCTCAGAACTATGAATGTACTGCTTGTGGAAGCCATTTTAAAACTTAAGTGCAGAAGACACACCTCCCATGTAAACCAATCACAACTTGTTGTAGCTGAAATCAGTGCAAAACAGAAAAAAGAAAGTAACAGAAAGTAAATCAAAACTTTTAAAACCTGAACCAAAACACACAAATACAAACCAGGCAAAAATAACTAAACAAAAAATATTTGAAACCCAAAATCATATTCTGCTGGCTCTCCTTTTTAGTTCACTGCTTAAACCAGGAACGTTGGTAGAATCCAGCTTAAGCTGCCATGCTATTTCCCGGTGAAGCAGTTTGTTCTGCCAGTCCCCTACATAAGAGGAATTTTGTATTTTTTCAAGAACTAAAAATGTAAACATGGTGAATTTGTCACAAACAATGGAATGCCTGGCTAATGTACTTTTGCTGTCTTTTGTGTTGAATACTGTAAACATGTTGATAGATACGCTTATTCAACGCATTCATAGTTTTTCCCATGTAGAAAGCGGGACAAGATACACATGTAGCCAGGTAAACAACTCTTTGAGAAAAGCAATTGCACAGAAGAATTAAATCTACTTAAAAGGGTGTCATTGTAACAGTGGTTATGTAAAGGCACTGATGACAGTGCTACATTTCCTGGTAGATAAAAATCCCTTATTATGATCAATAGGTTTCTCAAGAAGGGATTTTATGTTAGATTTATTTTTGTAGGTAAAAAATGGTGAAGAAAAACACACTTCGATGCTTTCATCACATTGTAGCATGAACCAGTTCTTCCACAAAATCTTTTCAATGTCCTTGACATCCGAAGTGTAATGCAGGACCATGTTAGTTTGACCATTAAAACCTTTTTATTTTTCTTGTTGAGTTGATTCAGCCCTTTCTTGATAATGGGGACATATTTAGTGTTTCTTTCTGCCCATATGTCATCTCTGATTGAATCCAGAAGTGGTGGGGCCTAGCCACGGTGTAAAAACATGGATCTTAGAATGTCGAATTGTTCAAGGCACACTATGTCATCAGAAGTCAACTGAGGTTCTGATAAATTGACTTTTTAGCAGCCCCCTCGTCTAATGGAAGGGGTGGCAACTGGTGAAAAAAAGAAATGTTACAATTTGTGGACTTCCTGTAAATCCTGGTGTGAATTCTTCATTAACTCCTTTTCTTATGTCAATGTCAACATAATTCATCTGGTCACATTCGAGGGAATATGTGAACTTTTAGAGGAGATTCTGGCTTGTAACTTTCTACCTTCATCAAAGATGATGCCACAGTATGAACATAAAATGATTGATTTTAATAATCTGCTTAGCTTTTGGTATCATTCCAGGAGATCCAGTATCTGTCAGCATGGGAGAACATGGTCAAAGGACCATGTTGTTTTGCCAAGGATGGGTTGCATTTGTCCCCCATAGGCTTTCGGATATTAGCTAAAGCTTTATCCACCCCCTTAGAGCTTTTTTAGACAATGATAAAAAAGGCAAAATTACCAGTATAGTGAAAGTCTGAAAGTGACCTCAAAGTGTTACTGCTCAGTGCTTGGAGCCTAAACAAAAATCACCACACTCTTCAAGCCCTCCTCATTCTGGAGAATGTAGACATCTGTGCAGTAACCAAGACTTGGCTTAAAGCCATAAAAAGGTACCCAGGAAGTGCAAAGCTACAGTTTCTTCTAGATATTTACACCAACAGCAGCACAGACTGGGGCCAAAGGTGGAGATGTTTTGATTTATGCTAGTAACAAACATACATCCAGGTTGGTTAAACATTATGATACCATGGGGCTCATCCATGTGCAAGTCACCATAGGTAAGGTCCCTCACCATATCATGGCTAGCTACGGGTCACAATCTGTGCTGTTAGAGTTTCACAACTCTTACCTAAACCTATTAGAGACGCTCACAATCCAACCAAGCACCCTATTCATGGGTGACTTTAACTACCCCCATAGACTGGGAAATGTTCACTACCTCAGACTCACCGACACGGTGCTTCCTGGACTTTATTGACATAAACACCTTGGAACAGTTAGTGCACATTCCAGCCACAGGATCAAACATACTGGATCTGGTACTCACTAATATGGGGGAGTATTACACCTGTCCCCTGTGTCACTTCCTCTCTGGTGAGGTCAGGTCACAAAGCTGTCTCATTTGAAGTAAAAAATCAACCCAGACAATCCAGTTAGTAACAGTAGCTATTAAAAGGCAAACTGCATCTTTACTCATTCCCTCCAGTACAGCTGTTTAAGTGTGCAACTTTAACCCCCAGTGAGTGTGGCTTAAGCCTTTTAAAAATTATCACCTTAGAATTTGTTTGCAATTGATGGAATTGGATTTAACAAAAAATTACATCTTTTTTCAGGGAGAATTTTTTCAGCAGACCAGTGGGGAGTGGCAATGGGGGCAAGGTATGCCCCTATGTATGCCAATCTGATATTAATGGTGTGGGAGAAAAACTTTTTTTTGAATAGTATATACAAGGATTGTTGGGTATTTTATAAATGGTTTTTAGATGATATATGTATTTTTTGGAATGGAACATTTCAAACATTTTTGGAATTTTATCAGTACATTTCTGAATCAACCGAAGTTTTAAGGTTTACATACAATATTGGTCACAAAAAATTGCTTATCTAGATGTCACTATTTAAAATTTAAGGTAATTTAATTTAAGGGTATTCAGGAAGAAGACCTATTCCAATTCTATTCTACATTATGCTAGTGCCCACCCTGTCCATCAGAAGGAAGGTATTATAAAAGGGCAATTTGTAAGAATCAGTAGAATGACTTTGAATGATGAAGAATTTAGAAAAGAATGTTGTGTGTTATACAAGATGTTTTGTAAATGTGGATATCCAGAAACTTTAATTACTCAAGTGAAGTATGAGGTGGCTAGAGAGAGGGCTGGTAAATATGCCCCAGTTTTGGGGATTATGGAAAGCAGTCTTGTTGGCATCAGCTAAGTTTGAATGAAAATAAGAATGAAAGGATTCTTGGATTGGCTTTCATCACTGATTTCAGTGATGATGCAAAGGATGTACGTAGAACCATTGAAAGAGAATGGACTAGGTTTAGTAAAATCAGTGACCTTAAATTCGATTTCAAAATCCCATTCAAATGTGTTTATAGCAAGGGCGCAAGTATAAAAGATGTTTTGGAAGGGTACTATGACTGTAAGGGTGGTGGAACTAGAAACAAGATAGGGACATTCAAATGTGGGAGATGTGCTCAATGTCCTTTGGCCTGAAATTGTCCATTAAAATTACTTGAAATGTAAAAGTCATGGGCAATCAGAACCGCCATATAGCTGAAACACCTGATGTTCATAAGGGTCATTTGCATATATCCCATGTGCCTCTGTTACAGGAGGTTTGGGAGGTCACTCATTGGAAGTTCTAGCTTGGCTGGAGTTTTCATTTAGTTTTTTTCTGATTGGTTTTTCAGTGTGACCTTCTAACTCTTAATTTTAATTTTTCTTTTATTAAAAACACTGAACTAGTCCACTTGGATTCCAGAAACAGAACCCTTAAGGCAAGGAGCTATAGTAATAGCGAGATCAGCAGAGTTGTATATGTGAGTGCAAGGCATTCTATGTAGGAAAAACTGAGAGTAAGCTGTAAAGGAGAATATATGAACATTTGAATGCCATAAACAATAGAAATGTTAACAATGCACTATACAGGCATAGTACAGAATGTGGAAAAGGAAAATGTAGTTTTTTTTTACAAGAGGAAATCCCAAGGGATTTGAGGGGTGGTATGTGGGAAGCCAGAATTGAATACAGGGAACTTTACTGGCAGATCTTTTTAGAAGCCAGTAGGTTCCCTGGACTAAATGATGGTTTGTCCCTGGCCCCAGCTTTAAAGCTGAGAGCTGCAAGATTATAACACTTACATTAAATGTCACATTTTTATAAGCTTTTGTATTGAGCTCATTCAAAATACAACGTTGCAAACATTTTGATGGTGAAGCAGTTATAAACATTAGAGTCAGTAGAGGGCATTCAAATGTTTTATGAATTTTAAAGTTTATATACCAAGCAATTTTATGATTTATTACCCTTAAGGAGAGATATCGTTTTTATATATATTGATGTAGGCAGTTAGTGTTTATTGTATATTATGAATTTATAAAGTGTAGAATTGTTTTTAACTAAGTTATTAATGTCAGCAGAAGTGAAATGGATTGTGGGTAGGCCATGAAATGTTAATTTTGGTGATGTATTGTTTTTATTGGTGAATTTGTATTTAATTGAAGTATTTAAAGGTATGTGATTAAGGTTTTTTAATTGTATCTGATAAAGTTGAGGACGAAAATGTATTTTCAGGGTGTATCGTTAATGTGTGCGCTTTCTTGCTGCATTAAAACTGTGTTAAGCCCATCAACAGCCTCCAGCTGTAATTGCACCTTTTTCTCCCTTTTTGTGGTTGTACACACAAGTTCCCAAATGCCAAAGAACTGGGTCATTTCTCAGGGGCATTGTCAATTTGGCAGTTCCCTGGAGTAGATGGCTTCCCAAAGGATATGATAATGTATTTCTTGGAGGTTAGTTTCAATTCATGATTCTGGCACCAGTTATCGTTTGGGACAAACCTTCCTGCATGATGATTAAGTCATCTGGGGATGCAGTAACTGCTCCTAGCTTGCAGTCATCTCAAACTTAGTCCGCCAAAGCCCTTTGGTATTTCCTTTTACTTTTGAGATGTATATGTCAAACAGAAAGTCTCAGCACTGAACCCTGTGGGACACCATTGGTGACTGGTCTCTTCTGTTTTGATCTCCTGCATCCTGTGAGCAAGGATACATGTATACATTCTTTGATTCACCTTCCTGATTGTATTAAAATATATTCCTTGTATAATACAGCACCACTTGTTAGAATGTGTTTTACATTTGTAGTTTGGAAAAGTCTTCGAGTAAGCAATGAAACAAAATGCATGTTTGTATGTATGTAATAACAACAAAAATAGCCATTTCAGAAGATTACAATAATAAAAGGCCACTCAAACTTCTGTCATTACAATCCACCAATATCAGTAAATATGCAAAATCTCTGCAGAAGTAAGTCATTTAAATAATTCCACATTAAAGGTATATGTAACTAGCAAACAACTTTATATTTTATTGTTTCATCTACAAATAAAGTGCCAGTTGCCCTTGAAGAATAAATTGCCTATGCTACATTAAAAAAATGATAAGCTAGTAATTTTGCAATGGTGAATGGATGGCAAACTGATAACAGGTTGATAGTTACCAAGTAACTCCTCCAAAGGAAGACATTCATAGGACTGCAGCATCCACTCTGAATAAAGTACAAAACAGTACAGTATCAGCAATCCATCTGCATACTGTGGGAGTAGAACCCACAGCCTTCTGCATCCAAAGCAAGTATACTACCTGGTTTGCTACTAAAAATACAAACAGTATAACATCAGTAGCATTAAACTTGGGTTCCCCTGAAGCTCTCAGCTGCTTGTAAAATCCACTTGATGATCAACTAAATTTCTTAACTTCGCAGCACAACAAATCTGGAAAACGCCAAATTTATTTGGTGGGGGACAAAGGCCCAAAACCAGGCACACATTCTAAAATTGCTTGTATAATCTTCGAAAGTTGCTAAAATAGTGTTTTGTGTTACCATGTGTTTCCTGAAAGATAGGAGGACTAAAACTTAAAAAGCTGTAATTATTTACCGAATTCAGTTCTCACTAATTTGCCAGAAAAACACAAATTTTAAGAGGAACAGACCAAAAGTATGAGCCAAATATTCTGTGAAAATCCGGACAGTGGAGAGCTATGGACTCAACTCCCTGAATCACAAGTGGTGGTATGGGTAGAGAATTCAGGCTCTTGTTTGAACCAGAGTACACTAACCACCAGGTATACCTAACTGGGGCATTTTACACATGCGCGCACACTGGAGCAGCATAACTCCTGCAAATAAAAGAACAAAACTCTGCTTACTGGCATGACTATGGCAGCACCAACAGAACAGCAGGACCATAACTGCTGTAACAGAGCAATAAGAGAACAAGAACAGCTAGTTTAGTTAGTTTAACTTCTGCGCGTGAATCCACATCAGTGTGAAAACTCCACTTCATTAATTTTTCCCGCTAGGTCTTGCAGCTGTAAAAGTGGGGGTCTGACCCTCCCCCTGGCTCTATGGTTCTGACACCCATACTAACAAGCCTAAGATGCAAAGCCATGGAATGGATTATAACAGAAATGATTAATAAGGACATTGGCAACCTACCGACACTGGACCCATCCCATTTTGGCTTTAATGGAAGATCATGCCCTACTTAACTCGGCTGGCTAAGGCATTTGATACAATACCCCACCCAGGCATTGTTGACAGGGTCTCTGTTCTAGGCGTACACTCTTATATAACTTACTGGATTGTCGGCTTGGTTACAGACAGGGCCCAAAAAGTTAGGATCGATGAGATCACCTCCACCAAGAGACTGGCACCTGCGCAGTGCCCTAGAGTTCTGTGCTGGGCCCAGTCCTGTTCAGCATCTACTTCTCAGAAGTCAAGGCTAATATTAAAGGCATCTGGCTCACCAAGTTCATACATGCTTTAAGTTGGGAGCTATTATTGATTCTTCCCAAGACACAGACATCTTGCAAGTGGGCTTAACACAGACACATGACTGGTGCCAAACCATTGCCTAAAACTCAGTGCCATAAAATGCATTATAATGTCCTTTGGAAAACTGTTAATGCAAGTTAATTACTCCATTGATAAAATGCCCCTAAGAGCTGACCCAGTACTAACAGATCTGGGAGCATATGTAGACAGCAATCTGGCCTTTGACCAACATGTAGCTAAGATAATAAGAAACTCAGTCACCCAACTTATTAGGTAAGACTATGGCACCCAGGTCCAAGGAAGTTATAGTACCACTTCACTTAACCATTATCAGACCTATCAACAAATACAATGCTCCTTTTGGCATATATATAACAAGGCACTTGAAACAGATGAATACCTTGTCCTACACTGATTGCTTTAAAGGCTCTGTCTTTGTATTCAGTCTCCTGAACGCTGCTGAAAGTGGATCTTTGGCTTACAGGACTTCCTCAGACCCAGCACTGATGAATTTTTTGCACATGCACAAAACAAACCGCAACAGAAACACTAGATCCAGGATCTGAGCTTCACTTTTGATGTAAACAGAATGTGTTGGGAGAGAAAGATACGTCTCCCATGTAAAACCGAGTTCATCCCTGACCCTGTTCAAACAAAACCTTGACAACTGGATGGGAAATTGTACATTTTTCCCTGGTCTGGCCCCCATGTCCCCTATAGACAGAGGCCATCAATAAGAAAAGTATTACCCTAACTAACACTCCCTTCAAATCCTTAGCTACGTGCCTACTAACATGTCCCCATATGATAATTGGGACACAAATGGTTTGGGGTGAGTGGCAAGGCTTGTAAGGGCCTTAGTGGTCAATAGCCTAGATACAACCTATGAAAAAGGAAAGTATCTTTGACTGAATATTAACCAAAGATCATAATAAAACTAGAGCAACATGTATATTGACAAACATAATTTGCAATCACCATCCTATTTAAATAATAGAGACAAACCAACATCAAGAAAAATATATGCTGCAAACGAAGTCCAATCTGTCACCCACTTCAACCCAAATACTTTAATAACATTACTTAAATGATGCAATTGGAACCCCTTAAAACATCTCCTGAATGCAAAAAGTGGGATAATCTACACTTGTTCTTTGGCTAGCATACACAAACATTAATGCAAATGAGAGACAAGGCCTACAGAAATTGCAAAAGAATTAAGTGCTGACCTCCAAAACTATCAACACCTAAGAAACCACAAAGAACCATGTTAAAGTAGAGAAGAGGAAAAGTGTTGCAATAATTTACAACAATCCAAAATTATTATGATCACCGTAAATAATCATATCAAACCTTACTAAAGATCCCCAGCCAAACCCCATCCTTTCTGAATCAAACTTTAAAATTGCCTGGAAATTCAAAGTATACCAACACAATGAACTCTTGTGTGTTTACTGTGAATAACTGCATTTTGTTTAATCAGCATGTGATTATCTGATTAAAAACATCTAAGCTCTTGGGAAATTGCAGTTCAAAATAGTAATGTCCCCAAGGTCTCAGAAATCAAAAATATTGCTTCTACAAGGGAGCAAGCTCCCATATTACTCAATGTGGGGATAGCTCTTCACTTTATTAATCACCGAAAAAGACCACAAAAAATTCCACAGGAATAAAATGCTTGACCATGTTGGAAATATTCTACACTTTTATTATCACACAACATATTATTTAAGCACTTTTGTCTGTCTAGGCATCTTCAGAACTACCAAACACTTTCCATTACATGATTTTATGGTAATAAAATCCAGATCACTTGTCAAAATCAACGAATAACATTCAAGACATTAAAAACTACACACAGACCAAGCAGATACTAATAGTTCAACAATGATAATATTTATTCGTACAACGGTTAGCGCTTTCACATAAGCTTCTTCAGACCATAATACATTGTTACAAGTGGTCAAATTTATAATAAAATCCCACCAATCAATCTGCAATTCATTGTCACATGACTATGATGCTATAAAAAGCATACTATACAAAATTCCGATAAGAATATATGATATATAAAAACATACAACTAAAAAAATAGCTCTACCTAAACATATTAAAACCATCTTAAAATATATCTATATATTGCTGTATATATATTACTATTTAATAGATAATTTCCTATTCTTCAAGAATGGTTTAATACTAGCCCTCTTATTTAGTCCTTTACCTCTGTCTGCTCTAAGTCTTAAAATCTAGCGTTGTTCCTTACTTTCTGTTGTATTACTAACATCTCCCTCTCTTATATTAGGAGCTAGTTCATCTATAACCATAAACCTAAAGTGTGGTTCTTCCCCAATGTGTTGGCATGTTTCGCCAAAGCATTTTTATCATAATTTAGGTGATAAGTGGCTGACTCAACCTTTTTTCCTGTATGTACCCTGTCAAACCAGGGAAGGGATTACATCATCAACAAGATCCAAAATGAAATTTAAACCAGTTGGGTTCATAATAGATAGCAATCTAAAAACTGAACCAGCATTTATATAATGTAGTTCTTAAAACTAACTGCAAACTTGGAAAAAAGGATAAGTAACCACAGCATCCACATTTCTACTGCTGAATCTTCTCTATGTGTCCCATAACGCAACCAATGTAAATGTAAACTAACTATCCAAACTGGAACAATGCCATAATAAAACTGCTAAATTTGTAGTATACATCACTAATATAACTCACCTTCTCACAACCCTCCAACAGCAATGTTACAGAGTCTGTCACATTTTCCCAGCTAAAAAATCGTTTACAAACTACTCAATTGTCTAGACTGTCTGCAGTGGTATACACCAGCTAGAGATGTTTAATCAAAAAATAAAACTCTTGTCCATATACAAAAATCATAGAACACACACACAGACTTTCCCAAACTCCAGCTAAACAGCCTTACACTATAATGGCCTTCCATCTTTCCCATGACAAGCCACTACCATCACTACGTTTTAGAATCACCTTAACACTTCACTAAAGCACTAATTGGCTCTGCTCATGTCATTCCACTCCTGGATAACTCCTCCAGTCTCTAACCTAGTAGCACTCCTTAACTTAACCACTCCTTAACTAACTAATGTTCTCTCTTTTGCTGTACAGCATGACTCCTAGGATAGCTAGATACATACTTGCCGTGCTTACAATTGCACCACCTGATCTCTTCACACTCAACTACATGAACTGTCCATTATCAAAAAGGGAGTTTCTACAACAAATTGTAAAAGTGTTAAAGTATGGATGGTATGCACACACACTTCTGTAATATCAGAAACATGTACAGTACCTGCAGATTATTCCAACAATCAAACTTTTCCTTACTGCATGCACTTGGCAAAGCTAAATGCTATATGCATTGCAATGACAGGGTATGTACAAAATATAGAACAAGTGTGCTGGAGATTACCAGAAAAACTGGAGACTGAACTGGATTGTTAGAAGAGCATTGTTGTAGGCAACCTCTTCTACTGATCCTGTTCGGTCTCTGTTTTTCATGGTGATCTCCAGCACACTTGTTCTTGGTTTTCTGGGTTGATGGACAGTGCTACCTTTATGTACAAAATACATAGACATTGTATACATTATACAGTGTAAATTCTTAAGTGATTGTCAGTTTGTAAATGGTACATAGGTATATATTGTGTGCTGTAAACATATTCACCTCTGCAACCTGTGCTTGTTTTTCTTTACTGATTTATTGCTTTTTGTAAATGCATTTCATCTTTCATATGGAGCTTTTCTCAAAGGGCCTCAGGTGAAAATGGGTGATGCCCAATCTGACCACCTCCATAAACATCAACATCATCAGTCCCCTTTTTCTTATTTTCCACATGAGGTGAGGGTGTTGTGGCAGCTGTTGCAATCTATCTTAACTCACTGCCACTCTCCTACCTTCTCTGACAGTCATGCCACACTGTCACATGCTTTCTCTTACACAATCCATCCATCTCTATGCTGGAATGCCCTTGTTTCCTCTTGGACTTTTCTAGTCTGTCCCAAATCTTCTTCACCAAATTGTCTTCTGCTTTTCTGCATGTGCCCAAACCACGTAATCTATTCTCTTTGACATTCTCTGCAATTGGCACTACTTTGGCTTCTGTTTGGTGTCCTTATTTCTTCTTCTGTCCCCCAGTATGCATCCTACCACCCATCTCAGGCACTTTGTCAATCAGAGGTCTAGCTTCCTCAACTGCTCTGCCTTCAGTGCCCAGGTTTCTGTACCATGCAGTAGTACTGGTTGCACAGTGCACTACTGTTTTGTACACCTTATTTTTTAGCTTCTTTGGCATTCTTCTGTCAAAACACTACTTTCTCATATGACATATTTTGTCATGCACACTGTGCCAGTTGGCTGCAGCCCCTCTGATTCTAGCTTTGACTGCATCATTCAGACTTCCCTTTTCTCAACTGTCCCTCCCAGATACTTGAAGCTGTTAACCTGTTCCACTATTTGATCTTCTGAATCATTTCTCAGCTTTTTCTTATTTCTCCATTTGCTGCCATTACAACTGTCTTACCTGTATTGAGTTTCATCCCATGTAACTTAGATTTAAATTCCATTTCTCTATCCTTTGCTGAAGTTCTTCCTCAGAGTCTGCCTGTAATGCCACATTGTCTGCATATAGAAAATTTGTTGATCTGTCCCCTCCAACCTGTTTGCTGATATAGTCCATCACCAGTATGAACAGCAGTGGGCACGGAGGTCTGAACCCTGATGCACACCCACTCCCACTGGGAACCCCTTTGTGAGACCAAACACTGTTCATATCCAAGTCATTGGATGTTTGCACATAGTCTGTACTTAATCTACTAATGTTTCTTGGAATTTGAACTACTGCTGGACTACCCAAATCTGCTTTCTTCGGTCTTTGTCATATGCTTTCTCCAAGTCTAGAAATACCCAGTTGGACTCTTTCCTCATTTCTAGCTTCTGCTCAACTATCTGTCTCACTGTAAACACTGGGTTGGTGGTGCTACATCCTGATCTGAATCTGACCTGTTCATCTCCCACCCTACTTCCCACTACTCTGTGTATTCATTTTTCACTTGCCCTCTCTAGAACCTTCATGCATTATGACTGGAGTCTTGATACCTCCATACTGCTCACAAACGTGGATGTCCCCTTTGATGTCCTTTCATTTCACTCTTGCAGTATTCATTACATCAGGAATCCCCTGCCAAGGGTGGCCTGATGTCCAGCCAGTGTACCAATGCCTTAGGTTGCTTTAAGGTACACCGTATGTCACACGTAGCATAGGGCATAAAGGTGATACCCAGATGTAGAATTCTTTGCCGCCAGTCTAAATGCCATCTCTTGGTCGTCTACTGAAAGCCTATGTTCCATTGCTGGTTCACCGAGCCATTGCCGATAAGTGCTCCATTTCAGTTCCTTTTTACTTATCTTTTCTTTTTGTTGCTTGTGGGGTTTCCTGTGATCCAAGAAGGGTAAATGCCAGCATGGGAGACAGATTCCCCATAAAGACAGCCATGAACAGTGTTTGTTTTGCCTTGGTGTCTCACACGACATAACATCTTGTTCCATCTTTCAGGCCTTTGTATCTAAAACCCTGAGTAGTAGACTCTCTTCTTTGGCATTTTATCTTGAGAATCAGTGTCGTAAGCTTCTTGTGAAAAATACAATAGAAGGAACCTTTCAGTCTGCGGGACAGCAATAAGTGAAGAAGGCCACAACTATGTTATAGCTTCATCAGAGGAATATAACAACCAGGGAAACAACCCCAAGAAATATTCAAAAATCAGGAAATGACATATTGACAACTTCCTGAAAACAGTTATATTCCTCTGATGAAGCCATAACATAGTTGTGGCGAAAACGCTTTATTCATTTAATAATAAAAACGCGTTCAGGGTTATTGCAGCTGTGTTCTTCTGGACAAGGGTCTCGTGGATTGTGCTTTTATAGGAAGTTAAACGTGTTTGTTTCTCCTGTGCCTAAATTCCAAAGAAATTACCCCCATTAAGTCAGCTTTTGATCACAGGCAGTCTCGCCCTCCATCTAAGGGTAAAAAGGGTGGTAAAGCTACTCAGACTTCTGTGCCTCAGAAGTCTCCCTTTTCAGATAAACCATTTCCGGTCTGACTATCCTCTTCTTCCCAGCCACTTTCCTCTATGCCTTTCTCTCTCATCCTGTTTGGCTCCAGATTACTTGGGATTCCTGTGTCCTTTCCATCATTCTCCAAGGGGGTTTCTTGGTCTGGAAATCCCTTTCCCCTTTTATGGACATTCCTCAGCCCCCTGAGGAGCAACTGTCTTTCTTTCCAGAGGTATTTTGGGATCTTTTGACATAGGGTACTATTCAAGAGGTGCCTGTGTCTCAAAGGGAGAGGAGGTTTTACTCCAGGATATTTCTACTGCCCAAGAAAGAGGGTACTTGGAGACCAGTTCTAGACCTCTCTCATCTGAACACTTTTTTGAAGGTGCCCTCCTTTTGAATGTTGTCCCTTCAGATGTTGTTCCCTCTTCTTCTCCCTCAGGCTTGTATGGTGCCTCTGGATCTCAAGGATGCTTATCTTCGTATCCCAATTCATCCTCTCTTCAGGAAGTTTTTACTTTTCTCTGTTGCTTCCTTGCATTTACAGTTCTCTGCTTTGCCCTCTGGCCTCTCTTGTGCCCCAGGGGTATTCACCAAATGCCTCACTTCTGTGATTGCTTTTTGCAGGATTCAGGAGATCCAAGTCTTTTCTTACTTGGATGACCTTTTTCAGGCATCCTGTCTGGAGATCCTGTTGCAAAGTCTTTGTTTTGACATTTCTCTTCTTCAAAGCCTGGGGTTCACAATAAACTTCAAAAAGTATTTTCTAACTCCTTCTCAAGACCATGTGTTTCTGGGGTGCAGGATTCAGACTGTGCCCATGTTGGCATCCCTGCTCCTCCCAAGACCATAACAGTCATTTCCTTTTTTCAAACTCTTTTTCCTCTGATCTCTTTAACAGCCAGGGAGTTTCTCAGGGCTCTGAGGTTCATGGCATCCACCATACTTTAACTCCCTCTGGCCAAACTCCACATGAGAAAGTTTTAGTGGTTTCTGAAGTCAGTTTGGGTTCAACATGCGCATTCCCTAGACTTTGTAGTTACTCTTCTGCCTGGTCTCAAGAAGGAGCTTCACTGGTGGATCCAGCAGTTGTCTAAATCCAGGGCTGTCCTTTCATTCCTCTCTCCCCTCTCAGGAGCTGTTCAAAAATGCTTCAGATGTGGGATGGGGAGCAGCTTCGGGCACCCTAAAGGTGCAGGGACTGTGGTAGCCTTGCCAACAGAAAGACAACATCAATGTCAAAGTGATGACAGCCCTTCTGCTGGCACTTCAGGATTTTAATCCTAGGTGTTTACAGACAATACCACAGTGATGTGGTATGTAAACAAACAAGGGGGACAAGATCCTATATTTTTTGCCGGTATGCACTTTCTAGTGTGGGATCTGGCTATCCATTATCTAGTGACTCTTCCAGCAGTTCACATTCCCTCAGGTCAAAATATTATGGCACACACACTGGGTTCTTAATTCAATCCCATGAATGGATGCATCATAGGGATGCATTTCTGGACATTGTCCACCAGTGGGGTACTCAAATAGATTTTTTTGCCTCCTGTCTGAACAGTCAACTTCCTCTATTTTGTGCTGGAGTCCCAGCTTCTCTGGTTTGGAAGGTGGATGACCTATCTTTCTCTTGGAAGGGGATGTTTCTCTACACTTTGCTTCCCCTTCCCCTCATTCCAAAAGTCCTGTTCAAGATTCAACAGGATGCTCCCAAAATCTTGTTGGTAACTGCCTTTTGGTTGAGAAAGCATTGGTTCTCCCTCCTTCTGCATTTACCCATGGGCTATCACCAGACGTTACCTCACAGAGTGGACCTACTCACACAAAACAAGGGATTTCTCATCCATCCCCACCTGTCCACTCTTCAGCTGATACTGTGGATGATAGGATTTTGATTCCACATAGACACCTTTTAACTGAGGACATGCTTAGGGTTCTGCAGGAGGCCAGGAAACCCAATAGTAGGAAATTCTACTTATCCAAATGGAAGAGGTTTTCTATTTGGTGTCTTTTTCGCAACCTGGATCCACTTTCTGTGGACGTTCCTTTGGTTCTTACCTGTCTGTGTGAATTGCCCAATGCTGGGTTAGCTTACTCTTCTGTTAAGGACCACTTATCAGCTATCTCTGCTTGTCTGCCTTTATCTTTTCCTTTAGCTTCTAGATTTGAAGCTAAAACATTCTTTAAAGTCATTTTTTATAGTAAGCCTCCCAGATAGCCTGTTCCTCCTCCCTGGGATCTTAATTTTCTTTTGGAGAAATTGACGCCTGCTACTTTTAGCCTGCAGCTTCAGGTTCCTTGAAACATCGCTCTTGGAAGGCTGTTCTTTTGTTAGCCCTTACTTCTGCCAGATGGATGTCTGAGCTTCAAGCCCTTATGGTTTGTCCTCCTTTTTTGGTGTTTCTTAAGGACAGGGTGTCCTTGCTTACTAATACTTTTATGCCCAAAGTGATGAATAAACAAAACTAAACTGCTCATCTTCCAACCCACCAAACATACCCGAAACAACTCTCACTTTAACATCACAGCAAAAGACAACACCACTATATACCCAACTGAACACGCCAAATTGCTAGGAGTGGAAATAGACTATAAACTAAAATTTGACATTCACATATCCATGACCATAAAAAAAGTCCACAAAAAACTAGGAGTGTTATACAGAAATAAGCAATTTCTCACCAAAGCAGCAAAGATTTCAATAGCAAATTCCCACCTTATCTCCACCCTACTTTATGCCTCTCCAATATATACCAACCTAAGGCAATGTGATCTAAACAAGCTAGAGACCTGCTACAACAAAATCGCCAAATTCGCCACAGGGATATCCTACCGTAGTCACCACTGTCTCTCACTTGCTGAACTGGGCTGGCTTGAACTCCCTCACCTCCTTCAGTGGTATCAACTCTCACTTGCCCACAAACTAGTAAACCATCCACTAAATGTCCCATCCCTCCAGAATCTACTCCAACCCTATTGCACCACCAGACCACTAAGATCCAGCAACAAAAATCACTTGCAGATCACTAAAGCCAATAACTCTGCTGGTGAAGCACTATTCTCTTGCGCCATAGCCAAATTATGAAACTCACTCCCACCCACAATTACCTCCGTACCATCATGCACCCACTTCAAAACTTTACTAAAAGCGCACCTAAAAACATGCTGGCTATACCCTTGCAACTCCCACTCTAATATCATCCACCCCATCCAACCACTACCTTTCTTTTCACTCCACTAACTACCTTGATTATAGCAAGCTCAGATGCTCATAAGTCTAGTACTTATTATACAGCAGGAACTTCTCATTGTAACATTTGTTAATGTCTGTTATGTACTTCACAGATAAAGATTATACTTGTCTACTGATGTACTATGTTCTTCATCTGTAAATATGTTGTAAGTAATTGCTATGTTAAATTGTTAATCGCTATGTGATCCAATGTAACTATTGTCTATTTTACTGTGGAGCTTTTCTCCCCGGGCCTCTGCTAAAATGGACCTACGTCCAGTCGGACACTCCCTGTCAACAAATTTAAATAAATAAAAAAATAAATAAGTTGTCCCTTAATCAGTCTGTTTGCTCAATTTTTTCCCTTCTCTGCTGTCTGTCAGTGATGAGGTACTGCACACATTGGATGTGTATAGACAACTCATATTTTATTTGCTAAGACTAACACATCTGATCAGCTTTGTTTCCTTTCATCCTAGGTCATTAGGATTAGTTTTGTCCAAGCAAACTATTTCTTCTTGGATCTCAAAAGCTATTTATTTTTGTTATTCCTTTCATGGTAAGAGCCTTCCTTATTCTGTTATTGCTCATTCTCTTAGAGCCGTGGCTTCTTCTGGTGCTTTTTTTTCAAGGGTTTGATACTAACTCTATTCCTGATGCAGCTACCTGGACTTCTGTGCATACATTTACCACACACTGTAAGTTGGATGGAATTTCCAGAGTTAGAGTTGGTTTTGCTTGGGCCATCCTTCATGACTTCCTAGAGGGCTGTACTGGTCCTTCCTCCTCCCAAGTTTCTTCCTGAGCTTTGGCACTCTCACTAATGTAATAAATACTGCAACAGTGAAATGGAAGGGCAAGGTGCATTTGTGTAAAATCTTACCATAATGGTGGATACCCTTCTCTTCACTTTTGCAGTATTCACTCCCTCCCCCCTCCTGCTGGTCTATTTGTCTTCATGATATACTGGTTATCTCTTTTTTTTTTTCCCTCATACTGGTGTTACTATTGGGGCTCTCAGTTCTGAGGATGGTACTTCTGGACATTACCTTTATGCCTTTTGCTACACGAGGAGAATACTGCAACAATGAAGAGAAGGGCATCTTACCATTATGATGCGATTTTACAAAACTGTACTTGTAAACTGACAGTAGTACGCTTATTCTCCAGTCATCTAGGATATGCATTTCTCTCCATACTGCTATGAGCCATTTCTCCCCTATCTTACCCAACATCTTGATAATATCTGCTGTGACCTCATCCGAGCCTGCTGCTTTCCCTGACTTCATTTCCCTTAGTGCTGTTCTTCTATGGTGGGCTTCTCCTCCTCTCTCACTGTAGGCTCTGTCTTGGGCAGTACATCCTCTGTGGGATTTTCTTCATTCACAAGTTGCTAAAAGTACTCCTTCCATCTGCCTTTGATTTCCTGTGGGATGGTGAGCAGGGTGTTACTGGCATCCCTTACAAAGTTACCTAGCCAGTATTCCTTCTTTGCCTGGTCTCTTTTCTATCTCCCACTTTTTCCTGCACTACTAATTTCTTTTGATGACTTCCTGGACTTTTGCGTTCCACCACTCCCATTCCTTATATACTTTTTCCATACTTCTTATCTGTTCTGCAGTCCTCATATATGCAGTTTTGAGGTGCTGCTATTCTTCATCTCCACCTATTTCCTCCTCTTCCTGAAGTGCTAGAGCCCTGAGTAATTCCTTGAACTCCTGTGCCTGTCAACTTCCCAGTCTCCAATGTAGTCTCTGTTGACCTTAGAATCTTCTGCAGCTGATTGTGGCATCCAGTATGCTGTGGGTCAACTGTTTCATTGGGGATGACTAACCAGTCACTGATTCTACCTCACTACCCTTTCCTTACTAGGAGAAAGTCTACCCGAGTTGCATGTTGGTCACTCTTGTATGTGATCTTGTCTTGTTGAAGCATGTGTTTGCCCCCATCAAGTCATTTGCCAGACAGAAAAATAGAATGGCCTCTCCTCCTTGATTCATGTTGCCCTACACATGTGGACTTGGGTAGTTTTCCTGTCCTGTTCTGTCTGTCCCAATGAGTACATTGAGGTCACCCATTATCAGCACAAGTTCATGTAGTTCCGCTTGATGTAGAAAGTCCTGTGTGAATGCACTCTCTTCCTCATAGTCACAAGCCTACTGTAGAGCATAGGCTGAGATTGTGAATAGTGCCTTATCCTTTCATTGAAGTCTGATTGCCATGAGTCTGTCACTAACTCTGATGGCATCCCTAACTGTCTTCTGAACCTTCTTTACCCCAATGCCTACACTATTTCAAGTTTGTCCTCCTCCTGTGTAGTAGATTGTGGACCCCAAGCTAATTGGCTTTGCTGCAATGCCCTTCCATCTTGTTTCTTGAATACATAAGATGTCCGGCCTTCTCCTTATGATCATGTCATTAACTTCCAAGGTTCGTCCTATCAGTGAATCTACATTAAGTGTAGCAAGTTATTAGTTCATCTTTGGCAAGTTGATTGGTTTTACATCCAGTTTTCATTCAACAGAGCTATCCCAGTTAACCCAAGCTGGACAACTGGACACTGGTCAACCAATACCTTATTGACCTAGGGCTGCAGGGATTTCTGGCATGAACATGTTGGTCAATAGGGACACATACACCCCTCCCACCATCAGCATGGATCCCTGGAGTAGGCTGGGTCCTCAATCCACTAACCACCGGTAAATACACATGCCCATTTGGCTACATTATTCAGCATGATTAAATCATCTAAAGCCAATTTTTATACCACTGAGTGGCTAGCCCTGCCACGGCATGCAGTCTATGATCCATGTTCTCCTATCTTCAGGATACTGTGCATCACAGTAGATACCCAAACCGGTCAGTCTGTACAACTCTTCCCCCTACAAGGCATCATCTAGAGTCAGTGCTGCTGCCCACAGCTCCATTCTTAGGTGAATACTCAGCATGTTTTTGAGAAGTGAGAGGAACCCTACCGAGACCCAAGAAGAACATGCAGACTCCATAGAGACATTGTACCTTGTGCTTGGGAGGTGAAGACATTAACTATTATGCCATTTGCACCCTCTGGTCTCTGTAAACAAATACAAATAATTAAATTACTAAACTGAATGTTTAACTTGTTGCAAAAAGGGGAAATGTGATAGCCTGAAGCTGGCCATCTGAAGGATCATGATAAGTTACAGTCACTTTTGTTCTTTAAACTGAATTCTAAGAAATGCATTTCAGAGGTATGGAGGTGTGAAGTCAGAGCAGTGGCTTGGAGCTCTCTGTTATGGATCCTTTCAGAAGGTACGTCACTCTACCCTCCAGGAAGTCTGCCATTTCCATAAGATTATGGTGACAGCATTTGCTTTTCTCACAGGTTCAAACAGCATGCATATTCAGGAAGTAAAATTCATGTTCATAGGTTCATAGATGTGTACTAGGCTAATGGCCCTGGAACCTTTACAAACCTAGCCCATAGGATTACCCTGACATTGTGCCACTTGACCTTAGTTCCCAGTGCCTCTGTCGCGTAGAGCCACTGGAGTGATCCCCGGGGTGTATTTTCTATTTCTCATCCACTCATCAAGGTTTCTCTTGAAGAGGGCCATCAAGTCAAATGCTTTTTGAATGACCCAAGCAGATATTTAATATACTGATTGATTACTATGCATAGCTGTGAAGACAGAATTTGTAACTCAATTTGAAAAAAAAAATGGGGGTTCAGTATTCAATTTTGGTTTGGCTTATTCTGTTTTTTTCTTTCAGATATGTTAATTAACATTTTTAAATGACCAAAATATTATTTTTTAAAACTAACAGGTGTTAAAAATCTAAAAAATATAAAAAAATGATTTATTCCTATAAGTTCATAGGTAGGTACTAGGCTATCGGCCCAAGGGCCTACATAAGCCGAGCCAGCAAGGTACCATAGCTTATGCCACCCAAGAAAGTTATTTTCTTGTGCCACTGTCCAGCAGAGAGACAAAAATGATCCCTGGGGTGTATTTCCTATTTCCCATCCACTCATCAAGATTTTTCTTGGAGTGCTAATGAAGAACTTTGCTTGACATAGATGGGTAGCTTGTTCCAGAGTATAGGAAGTCTCTGGGACAGGAATCTATCCCTCCAGCGTGTCCTGTTTATTGTGGTGACAAGGTTTAGGTCCCTAGAGTGTGTAGCTTGGAGGGATTGGGATTTCTTTAGGTGTAGCATGTCCAACAGCTCTGGGTTTGACATAGCTTTATATGTTAGGCAGAGATCACCTCGGAGTAGGCGATATGCTACGGAGTAAAGCTGGAATTTTTTGAGGCGGTCAGTGTAGGGCATTTGTTTGAGGCCAGTAATCCTCTTGGTGAGGTACTTCTGTGGCCTTTTCAGCTGCTGCAGATGTCTTGTGAGGTGCATTCCAAAAGGGGCGTTGTACTCTATAATGGGTCTAATGAGTGACGAGTAGAGGGGAACAATGACCTCTTTTTTCCTGGATGAGAACCCTTTTATGATGAGGTGTGCCACATAGAAGGACTTCCTGACTACTGTTGCGATGTGACTATCAAAGGAGAGACTACTGTCCACCTGAATCCCATGGTCTCTAAATTAAATTAAAATAAAACTAATTTAATACAAATCTAATAAAACTATTTATACTATATACAAGGTGTGTAATTTTAGCTTATTCTATTTCATGCAACAGCAGAACACATTTTAATAAGAAAAAGAAAATAAAATACTGGTTATAGCTTCAGCTACATTGTATGGTACCCACAATTATGTGCCTGCTGAAATATACACTGGTTATGTTCTTCACATATTTCCATTTCACATCCAGTGTGTAGCTCACAGAATGTACACCATTTCATAAATGAAGAAACTAGTCTTTTACACTTGATAGTGTTAATGTGAGAAAGATTCATAGGAGCCTTTCAAAGGAAAATTTTCATTAATTTTACAACACAGAAGCATGGAAGGTAACAAGTTAACTATGAATTCTGTAGCCACATGCATTTATTTAGGAATCCAAAGAAATTGCTTCTGAGGTTCATGGCACTCAGTTTATTAAAAATGCACCATAACATTTGCCTTTGGGACATAAAAACCAGAGTGATGGCTGAGGAAAGGGGAAAAAAAACTCCCCCCTGCTGGATGGATACGCGAATGAGCCAAGCTCCCAGGGCATCCTCAGGATCCATGTGCAGCCCAGCAAAAAAAACAAAATAAATATATGTGTGTGTGTGTGTGTGTGTGTGTGTGTGTGTGTGTGTGTGTGTGTGTGTGTGTGTGTGTGTGTGTGTGTGTGTGTTGGAGGGTAGCTGATAGACCTGCTGCAGATGCTGGGTACTGGGGGTCAGTCTGGTAACAGTGCGATCTGAAGGGACCTTAAAAAAATAAAGGAAGAAAATAAAGGTAAAAAATGCATCTAAATTGAAATAGTAAAGATGTAATTAGCTGTAAATTTGTTTCAAACATATATAAGATGTCTACCCATTCCAATTCATTGCTACATTTTACTAGTTGCCACCGTCTTATAAAGAAGAAAGCACTACTAAAGGGACAAAAGGTCCATTTAGCTTGAATTGTCTCAAAGAAGGGTGTCTTGTTACAAGAAACTGGGACCTTAAAAAATATGTTTGATAGGAAGGGTTATCCCAAACTATCAATGGATGATATCTACACTGAATTGTTTTTTAAAAGAAGTGGTAGAGATGGACTTTGATTAGGAATTAAGGGCTATGTCATACCACAGACGAAGAATGACCAGAGTATAGATGATGCACAGCATAAGGCGAAGGTGATGATACATAGTACAGAGTCATGTGAGATTAAAGAAGTAATAACTAAGAACAGAGATGTGTTTCTTTATAGCAGTGATCTGAGTAAAAAGTTGGGTGAGGCCCATACATTTATATCAAAGTGGCTGAAACGTAAAAAAAATTATTGAAATGTATTGGAAGGATAATTTAAACAGGCTTTGGTGAAACAAGCATACAAGGAGCAGAGGATATAAAATGGAGAATTATTGGCAAAATAACACGTCCAGTAAATTGATTGAGGTATTTTCTAGCTTTGGAAATGCTTTGCAAAATGCACAGGGAATTGTTTTGTTTTTATGTTATGTCTTTTCCTTATTTACTTATTTCAGGTGTGCAGTGCTCCATTGCCACTTTTGTTAAATCAATTAGAAAAATACCAAAGAATTAAATGTTTTAATGCATTGTGGACAGAGACTGTCAAGCTTTGGGACAAATGTCTTAAAGCAGCATCCATTAGAAGTTTGATATGCAACCGCTCACAAGGATGATTCTTCCACGGTGTAATAAACAACATCTTTGTTAACAATATTTAAAGGATCGTAATGTTTGAGTACTTGTTGAATTAAGGATAGTCAGAAAGTGCACTCTTAGGTTAGGAGCCTCAAGTTACTATTGTACATAAAATACCCCAGAGCAAGGGCTGTTTGATATCTCTCTGATGGTAAACTTATACATTATAAAGTTATTGGTGAGCGGCTCATGAGATATTGCTTGTTTTGTGAAGCAATACTAATGGTCCAGAATTAAAGAAGCAGGAATGGAATATCTTCAGGAGGCCAGGCGGAAAAAAGAAAACATTCTGCCACATGCATAATATCCCAAATTACTGAATATATTAGTAACAGTTGGCAGTTGTCTAAATATGGAAAATGTGAATGCTGTGCAACTTGCAGTGGGCTATTACAGGAGCCAGGCATTTTGTAAACACTCTTGGAGCTGTTATCAGTCCAAAGGATAAGGCAGAGAAGTGAAAATATACACCAGACACAGAAAACCACACAAATCATCTGAAATCTTTAAGAATTGGAATGCGATGCTAAACATCTTTAAATCTAGAGTTACTAGAAAACAGAGAGGAATGAAAGGTAATTGAACCTGTATTGAGAGTATTTTGAACTTTTGGATTTTGATGTGGAGGTTTAGAAAAGGAAGACCGCTTTCCAAGTTCCTTCTTTCTTTGGCACCAGAAAGATTCTTGAATAGAACCCTCCCTCTCCTTGATTTGGGTCGAAACCCCAAGACAGAATGTGATCAAGAATTGGAGGAAACAGGCAGGTTTGATTGGATGGATATGGAGGAATCATTTGAAAAGAAGGATGTCAGTTCCACTACCAGCTATAACCTTTTTGAAGGCATTTAGTGTCGGAGAGGGATGTGACTTTGGGAGAGCTTTACTGGAATTCAAGGGTGGGGTTGGGAGGTGTCATATGACTGGACATATAGTCAGTCTGCATTTTTAGGTTTATAGGTTCGTAGAAGGTTACTATGCTAATGGCCCAGGAGCCCTTACAAGCCTAGCCATATTTATCCCAAGTTGCTCCAATTGTCGGTGGTTAGGTTAGTGAAGTTCACAGAGGTAAAGGTCTATGTTAGTTAATACTGACTTCCTCTCTCCAGGAGGGACATGGGTGCCATGCTAGGAGTGAATTTGCAGTCATCCATCCATTGATTTAGGTTGTGTTTGAAGAGGGTCAGGTAGGGGCTCTGTTTCATGTGAACTGGAAGATTGTTAGAGAAGTTTCAGTCTTTGGGAAATGAACCTCTCCCTCCAACATGACTTGTTCATGTCAGAGGCTAGGTTAAGATCCATGGAGCGAGTGACCCTTGTGCAATTTGATTTATAGATGTGTAGCATTTCCATCAGTGCCGGGTCAGAGAGTGCCCTGTAAACCAGGCACATGTCACCACTTAGCAACCTGTACGATACAGAGTACAGTGACAAGGCTTTCTGTCTTTCTGGATAAGACTCGATGTGAGAGTGTTCGATCTCGCCGTTTGTTCTTACACCTGGGTTCAGAGCCGATCCTCGGCTCCGTGTCGGCCGCTTGCAAGCTCTGCATCGAGAAGAAGCTCGAGACTAACCTAACTCCCACAATCCCCCTCTGCCTTTACCTCAGATCTAGTTTGCCGCTGCAGCGTTCGCATCACTTGATCGAGCTCGAGCACCTAAAGCTAAGATTTAAATATTTTTTCTTGTATTTCTTAAGAATTATTTTTTTCTAAAAAGTTATTTAGTGACTGTGTGTGTGTGTGATACTGTTTCGAGGAATTCTCGGTTCCGTTTAAAGTTATTTTAAACTTTATTAGTTTCCCTCGGGGCCTATCCCACCTTTTACTGGATTGACTACCGGATAGACATTCTTTTTTACTGGATTTGACAAAATTACCGGATTGGACATACCTACTGGACTTGACTTTTACTCTTTATTATCCTTATTGTTAGCTTTACTAAGATGTCTGAGAAAGCTAAGTCTGGGTTTAAACGTTGCCAATGTGGGCAAAAGATGTCAGTTACTGACAACCATAGTTCCTGCGTCTACTGTCTTGGCCCTCTCCATCTGCAAGAAGACTGTTCAATTTGTCATTCTTTCAGTGGAAGGGTCATGACAGATAGGCGCAGGAAACTCATGGATAGGGGTCTTTTAAAACCTACCTTTCAAGAGGCTCTGGATGCTTCAGACCAGGCATCCAAATCCTCGAAGGAATCGAAGACATCGGAGCCCAGGTCATCGGCTCCGAGCTCTTCAGTTAAAGTTTGATCACCGGTTCCACAGACTTCGGGACCGAGTGTTCAACTGTTGTCAGTTTCCGAGCCTCGAGTCTTGGAACCGGTGACGGAGCTCCCTCCCCCGACACTGTTGAGGTCGGCTCCATCTTCGATTCCTTCGACGCGCTCTTCCAGACCCCTCTCCGACACCGATGTAAACCGCATGGTGCAGAAGTTAATGGAGAATACAGCCTTATCCAAACTCATCTCGGTCTCCTCTCAATTGGTGTCGAGACTTGAAGGCCTTCCCTTATCTCCATCTGTTCCTCCTCCGAGACCTGTCCAGTCTTCGGAGCTGGAAGAGGCTGATCTGCTGATTGTGGAGCCCTCGGTGCCAGAACCGTCCTTCTCTCGGTCGGCTCCATTCACCTCGACTCCGTCTGATCCGGTACCGGAGTCTCGGAGCCGAAGATCCATCCTTGGTTCCGGGACCGAGAGTCGGACCGATGTTTCGGTTCCGACGCTCCCTCTCTGAGCCTCGGCTCGGATCGACTCGGTTCCGTCCTCGGGGTCGATGCCTTCGGTGCCTGTTTCGGGGATTCTTTCCATTTCTTCGGAACCGGGAGATACCTCGACTCGGGACCCGGGGGCCTTCGACCTCATGAGGAAGGTGTTGTCTACCCAGACAACCACATCAGCAGAAACAGCTTCTCCTCCCCATAAAGGACCATTATCCTCCTCTGCACCCACTGCTACATCTAAGCGTCGAGCACCTGTGCCTCAGCCACCCCTGGAGGGTGCCCCCTCTTCCTCGGAGGCTTCTTCGGATGCTCCCCCCGAAGAAGTCCCTAGGAAAAGATTGTGTAAGAGGAGACACTTAGATTCTCCACAAGAATCATTGACATCGGACACTGACTTGGATGAGTCAGAAGGGTCCCCAAAGTCACCCTCAGAGGATGTCTCTTTTTCTGACATCTTGGAGATCCTAAAGCAGAGAGGTGATTGGCAATCCCTCCCCCCTTCTGAGGATGAGTCAGTCTTGCTGAAGGCATTTGGTGCTCGCCCTTCCTCCTCCTGGGTCACTCCGCCCTTCGATGAGTTAATGGAGCTGATTGCTCGAAGGGCGTGGGAGATGCCTGACACGGTGGAACCAGTCCCTAGAAAGCCTAATAAGTATATTACTGCACCCCAAGACAAGGCTTATCTAACAAAGGGAGTTCCAGTGGACACTATGGTGGTGGCAGCGGCCACGAAAAAGGAGATGTCGGAATCTTCCTCATCTGTCCATCCGCCTAACAGAGATTCTAGGACTATGGACAGGTACGGGAAGCGCATTTTTAGTTCAGCGGCTTTTTCTATGCGATCCCTGAACTATTTGACCCACTTCACACGACTACAGAGGGATCTAGTCAAAGAGTTGGGAGATACCCTCCAGGGTAATACAGATGCTGCTGTTTCAGAGAAAGTTACAGCACATCTCAATACCCTTACATCCATTGAAAACTCGTCCATGAGGCTGATCTCATACGCAGCCGAAGGATCGAGTAGGGCAGCAGCTTCAGCGATTGCTCTTCGTAGACAATCCTGGATGCGCTTATGTTCATTTGCAGAAGCCTTCAAGTCTTCCTTTACTAACGCCCCATTTGACGGTGCCACTCTCTTTGGCCCCAAAGTAAAGGAGACCCTTACCCGGTGTGAACAGAAGGGAAAGACTCTGTCTGCTGTTGGAGTCCATTTTTCCACCCCATCCAGACCGTAACCCAAAGGGCAACGCGGTGGAAAAATGTGGTTTCGAAAACCCCGAGGATCTTTCCCAGGCACACAGGGTGATGCCCCCTCTAGAGGCAGAGGAGGGGGCAGAGGTGGAAGACGCCGCCCTGGTGGCAGAGGGGGTCCGCAAAACCAAGGTGACAGGGATACACCCCCTGGAAAACCTTTCCAGCACTCCTGAGAGGAGGCCCGACTGTCCTGCTCTGGAGGCAGTCGGGGGTCGCTTAGCTTTATACCCTCAGGCCTGGCAAAATCTTACATCAGACAACTGGGTAAAAAGCGTTGTTACCAGAGGCTACAGAATACCCTTCCTAGTGCCCCCCATTCCAATGAGAAGACTCCCAGATGTGCCGCCCCATCTGCGAGACCCTGCAGCTATAGAAATTTCAAAGCTGCTAGAAAAGAGTCATCCAACCAGTCCCAGTGGACCAAAGAGGATTCGGAACTTACTCAAGGTTCTTTTTAGTTCCAAAGAAGACAGGGGACTGGAGGCCGATTCTGGACCTAAGCAATCTCAATACCTTCGTCAAGAAAGAAAAGTTCCGAATGGTCACGCTTCAATCGATCCTTCCATTTTTACAGAAGGACGATTGGATGTGCTCAATAGATCTGAAGGATGCTTACTACCACATCAAAATGGCCAGGGCATCCAGGGATCACTTGCGCTTACGGCTGGGAGCCAGCCACTTTCAGTTTCGAGCCCTGCCCCTTGGTCTAACCTCAGCCCCCAGGGTTTTTACCAAATGCATGGCAGTGGTGGCGTCTCACCTGAGACGCCTCGGATTACAGGTGTTTCCGTATCTGGACGACTGGCTCCTTTCTGCCACCACCCAGCGTCAGCTGACTCAGGCCAGGGATTACACACTACAGCTTTGTGTTCATCTCGGAATTTCCGTAAATTTCGAAAAATCTTCACTACAGCCATCACAGCATATCTCATTCATAGGAGCAGAATTGGGTACGCATCATTTAATTCTAAGACTTCCCCCAGAAAGGATAGCCTCACTACAAAGCCACATATCTCTTCTTCTGTCATCCAGAAAATCCCCAGCAAAACTGGTTCTGAAGGTTTTTGGTCTCATGGCAGCTTCTCTCATTGTGATACCATTGGGAAGACTGCACATGAGAGTTCTACAATGGCTACTGTTTGCACAATGGTCGTTCCAACAGCTACCTCTGACACATGAAATTCTGATCACAAATACATGCAAATCGCACCTAGCCTGGTGGCTTCAGACTTGCAACCTTTCCAGCGGAAGACCATTTGTGCTACCCACGCCAACAGCTACGGTGACAACGGACGCTTCCCTGATAGGGTGGGGGGCATCTTTCAGGGACAGACAGTCCAAGGCGAATGGACCAATTTAGAGTACAATCTGCACATCAATGTTCTAGAGTTGAGGGCAGTGTTTCTAGCGTTGCAACACTTTGCTCCCCTTCTTCCTCTAGGGACTATTGCAGTTCAGACAGACAACATGTCTGTAGTCTGGTACATAAACAAACAAGGGGGAACCAAGTCTTATCAACTATGCAGAGAGGCCATGAGAATCTGGCAATGGGCGGAGTCCACGGGTCGCTTTCTGATCGCAACGCACATCCCGGGGTCATCCAACGTCATAGCCAACAGGCTGAGCAGAGCAATCCTGTTGCCTCACGAGTGGTCCCTCAAACAGTCAGTTGCGAAGAAGATTTTTCGCAAGTGGGGCCAGCCTTCCTGCGATCTCTTTGCATCTCCAATGAACGCCAAATGCAGGAGCTACTTTGCCCTATTACCCCCTCCAGGGGAAGTCCCCAGGGATGCGCTGGTGCACGATTGGCCCCTGGGTCTCCTGTACGCTTTTCCTCCCTTTCCCCTGATTGCAAAGTTTCTGCAGAAAGCCAACAACCTGCAAAGGACGATAATCCTCATTGCCCCATTCTGGCCTCGTCAAATTTGGTTCCCCTTTCTTCTGGCACACAGCATTCGGGGACCCTGGATCCTGGACCCAGAGCCAGATCTACTGACCCACTCGTCAGGGGTTCCCCACCCCTCGCTCTTGTCACTCCGTCTAGCAGCTTGGCTGCTCCGCTTCCCTTCTTAGCCAGGTCTGATCTTCTCTCACCTGCAGTTCAGAATATACTAGTGGCTTCTCATAAAGCTTCCACTACTAAGACCTACACTAGTAAATGGAAGCGTTTTGTATTCTGGGCAAATACACAGCATTTGGACCCTGTCATAGCTCCGTTAAACAAGATCTTGGAGTTTTTAACAGAATTGTTTCACCAAGGAGCTTCTCCTGCCACTTTAAGAGTGCAATTGGCTGCCATTTCCAACTTTCATGTGGAAGAATGTGGGGCACCTATTATGGCTCACAGACTTTGTAAGGCCTTTTTAAAAGGATCCTTCCATATTAGACCACCAGTTAGAACTCCTACATCTCCTTGGAATCTAAACCTTTTATTATCTAATTTGATGTTACCTCCATTTGAGCCAGCCTCCTCTTGTCCATTGAAGTATTTGTCATGGAAGACCCTCTTCTTGGTAGCCATTACATCCGCTAGGCGAGTATCTGAGCTTCAGGCTCTTTCCATTAAACACCCTTATCTGATCTTTCACTCTGACAGAGTATCTCTTCGCACTAATCCATCCTTTCTCCCCAAAGTTTGCTCTATTAATAACATTAATCAATCCATTGAACTACCTACCTTTTTCAAAAATCACTCCAATAAATTGGAGTATATGTTACACAAGTTGGATGTCCATAGACAACTTAGATTTTACTTGGATAGAACAAAGGATCACAGGAAATCTGATCAACTTTTTGTAGCTTTTGCTGACAGCAGGAAAGGTGTAGCAGTTACTAAATGAACCCTTTCCAAATGGCTAACTGATTGCATTATATTCGTTTATGATTCTTCAAAACAAACTTTACCTGTCATACCCAAGGGACACTCTACAAGATCAGTGTCTACATCCCTGGTTCATGCAGCTCACCTACCATTAGACACTATTTGTGCAGCTGCTACTTGGTCTAAACCACATACATTCATCTCTCATTACAAAGTAGACAGGGTTTCTAGGGACAGGGCAACCTTTGGTTCCACTGTGCTCAAGAACGTTCTCCCGTGAGTTCCTCAGGAACATGGAGCTAGGGACGCTACCCAGGTGTAAGAACAAACGGCGAGATCGAACACTCTCACATTTAGAAGTTATGTCCTTACCATAACGTTCCATGTGGAGTGTTCATCTCGCCTTTGTTCTTACATTCCCACCCTCCCACCCTCAGGAAGAACGTACAGTTTGGTGCCTGGTCTGGATTATTTGGCTTCTGCTTTTGCAGTGGTTGTATATATATGTATATCTTGTATATATATATGGATAAGTGCTTGTACAGTTATGTTGTTTGTTTTTGCATGAATATGCTCTCTCTCTGACTTCTGGTGTGCTTGCAAACTAGATCTGAGGTAAAGGCAGAGGGGGATTGTGGGAGTTAGGTTAGTCTTGAGCTTCTTCTCGATGCAGAGCTTGCAAGCGGCCGACATGGAGCCGAGGATCGGCTCCGAACCCAGGTGTAAGAACAAAGGCAAGATGAACACTCCACATGGAACGTTATGGTAAGGACATAACTTCTAATTTTGTGTACCCTGTAATTTCTTGGTGAAAAACTTCTGTGGTCTCTCCAGTTGTTGCAGGTGTCTGATGAGGTACATGCAAAAGGGAGTTGTACTCAATTATTGATCTGATGAGGGCTGAGTGTAATGGAATTATAACATCCTTAGATCTAGATGTGATGTCTTTACTTAGAAGATGTTCCATGTAGAAGGACTGCCTTACTACTGTGGATACATGGTGGTCAAAGTTCAGGCTGCTATCAACCCGAGTACCTAGATCATGTATGACTTGATCTACATATGGGGGAGTCCTGTCTTTTATGTAGTTAGCAGGAATGTCAGCTTACCCAAAGGGAATAATAATGCATTTTTTGCATTTAGCTTTAATCTGTGGCTTTGGCACCAGTCATTTGTCTGCGCTAACCTTTTCTACAGTATATTAACATCATTGCGGGACTCAATGTTTGCTCTCAGTTTGCAGTCAGCAAACTTGGTCAACCACAGGCCATCCAAGTTTGCCTGGACTTTTGAGAAATAAATTCCAAACAGTATGGGGCCCAGCACAGAGCCCAGTGGTATGCCACTGGTGACTGGTCTTTTGCTAGAGGTGAAATCACCCACTTTGACAGTATGTGCCCTGTCAGTGAGCCAGTTGGCTACCAATCTGGTAATCTAGGGGTTAATTCCCAACTGGGAGAGTTTCTCTATAATACCCGAGTGGAGGATTGTGTCAAATGCCTTGGCTAGGTCAAGATGGGTGGTATACACTCTCCTTCTCTTGTCCAGGGTCTTGGTGATTTTCGAAGAAGTCAACCATGTTTAACAGACATGATCTGCCTTTAACAAATCCAAACTGGGTTGGGTTCAGAGTCCAGAGATTACTTATGTTCATGTTAATAAGGTCCATAATGAATTTATTTCCATGGTCTTGCAGATGAGGTTAGTCAAGCTTATGGGCCTATAATTCCTAGGATTGGTTGATGGTACCCCTTTGTGTAGAGGGATTACTGTTGCTGTTCTCAATTCCACCTGAACATAGCCAGTTTGCAGGCTGTGGTTAAACAGGATTCCAAGTGGGTCTGCTATGTCATGTTTTATGTTTAAAAGGCAACCTGGGATGTTGTCTGGACCCAATGTTGCTATGTTTTTGGCTTTGGAGGGCACAGAGATGGCCTTCTCTCGAGATAATAGGCTTGAGGAGTGGTGGCAGGTATACTTTGGGGGATGACTGGAGGGAAGAGAGGGGTGAAGTTTGCTCCAAAACTGTCAGCTAGCAGGTTGGCTACCTCTGGTTGAGTATGGGTGGTGCCATCCACAGCCAGTTCAGTGCATAGCTGGGAATTCCCTTTTAAATTTCAGACATAGTTAAAGTATGCCCTGTGATTATCCTTAGCTAGGGAGAGTATTTTTTTGCTTTGTAATTAGCTTTGGAGGACTTGACAAGATCTCTAATTTATTTGTTTAAGCTTGAGAGAGATTTTTTCCTTTGCTGAGCCAGTTCACTCTTGTTCTTGGACTTTCGTTTTTCTTTTGTTATATAGCCTGTTTATACAAGGGGTCCACCAGGGTGGCTTGTTTTTTTGGCAAGACCTGGTTTTAGTCTGGTCAGGTACTACTGATTCTGTACAGCTGTCTAACTTGGTTATACAGGGCATTTGATTACACCTCTGCAGCATAGGAGTCCATGTTATCTGCATTTGAAGGGGCTTTGAAACTTCTTATACCATCTCTTAGTAGGAGGTATCTGGTGTTATAATTATATCAAACGAGACTGATTTATGGTTTGATCACATGGGGGGGGGTGGTGCGATGTTATTACATATTAGTGAATACTATGTCCAGTACATTTGAGCCTCTTGTGGCTGTGCTGAGTTGCTGTTCCAGAGCATTTGCATAGACAGGTCCAAGAACCTCTGAGCCAGCATGCTTGTGGTTGTGTATGTTTCCAAGTTGATGGGTAGGATAATTAAAATCACCCATGAGTAAGGTGTTGGGCTGTATGGGAGGTGACTCCAGTAAGTCCAGCTATGCAGTATACTTTTTCTGTTTCATGGTGGGGCAACTATAGCTAGCTATGATGTGGTAGGGGGCTTCACTTATAGTTAATTGGTCATGGAGTAGCTCAAGACAGTCATACTGTTTGACCAGTCTTGAGGTGTACTTATCCTTTGAAGATGGATACACTTACTCCTTTGGTTCTTTTACGCTCAGTTTGTGGTCAGAACGTATAGGTTCATAAGTGTGTACTAGGCTAATGGCCCTGGAGCCTTTACAAGCCTAGCCTATAGAAGTACCCTAGCATTGTGCCACCTGACATTAGTTCCCAGTGCCTCTATCAAGTAGAGCCACTGGAGTGATCCTCAGGGTGAACCTTCTATTTCCCATCTACTCATCAAGATTTCTTTTGAAGAGGGGCCAGTGAGGTGCTCTGCTTGACATGTATGGTAAGTCTATTCCAGAGCATGGGAAGTCTTTGGGTTATGAACCTGTCCCTCCAGCATATTCTGTTGATTTTGTGGTAGGTGAGAGCCAAACCAGGACTTAGCTACGCTGAATCTTTACCAGTACTCCATCTCAGAAAAATAAGGCACTGACGCTCCGTGGCTGGTCCCCTACCAGATTAAGCTGGCATGACTTTAAATGTAGTCTTTTTGCTCTCGGATTTTATTATCTCTAAAGAAGTAGGTTGATTCACCTTTTTTTCATCAATGTGATTATTTCAATGTGTCCTTTTTATTTTTATGTTATATTTGTATGTTAACTTACGGCTTTTTTTTTGCTCCCTCCCCCAGTATTTAGTGTTTGTATAACTTTCCTTTAGTGTTTTAATCTCTGACATGTCTTTCAGACCTCAGCTATTTGTGATTTAATTCTGTTTCAAGTTTTTAAACGTTATGAGTTTTTATTCCACACGCTCCTTGCCATCCTGAAGAAGGGCATCCCGAAAAGCATGCACCGATATAAGCACGAATGAATTCCTTGAGAAGATTGCCTTAACGCCATATTCCTAGGCTCTAATTGTTGGCTATTATTTTTTACAACTCGGTCACATTCTTGCCACTTTTACTTATTGTTATATAAAGTGAAGCACCACTGATATAGGTATAGTTGTTCTCCAAAAAAGGGAGGATCAATGGTTTTCTGCTTTGGTTATTGGCTTTGTTATACTGCATTGGATCTTTGAGGAATGTATTCTTATGCTAAACACCATGTTCAATACTTGTTTTCAATAGGCTGTAAGGCTTGAGGGGACCCCCTATCACAATAAAGGCCATGCCTGCCAGAGGCAGGTTCCTCAAGCCACACCCCCTACTAACTGTATAAAAGTGGAAGCACTGTACTGTACTCCCTCACTCTGGAACGATGCTTTGATGGCAATAAATGACCTGTTTCGCTGAGGAATGCGTCTGTCTTTTATTTTACATGTTCCTATTGTACTTGTTTGCCTTTTGCTGCTTCTACTTTGTTCTCTACAGACAAGCCTACCACCGACAGTTGCCTGGGCACACATTTTTCCTAAGTGCCCTCACTGAGATTTTGCCCTCACCACTGGCTGCTACCTCCCACCACCCCGAGACACTGGACAGAGCTACTGGGAAGGCAGACCTCCCCAGGGAAGTTTAGGCCTGACCACACTCTGAGGCACAGTCTGGAGCCTTTTTCAAGGCTTTATAGATTGAGTCAGACATACAGGATCCATCACCACAGCCTTTTTAAAGGCTCTACTAGGCCATTGTTAAGGCTCACCACAACCTTTTTGCAGCCTACCAGACTCCCCAGCAGAGAGCACACCAGCTTGGAGCCTTATTTAAGGCTATAGAAAAGGTCGCACAGCCTTTCTCAAGGCTACTATGGTTGGATTATCCACAGCCTTTCTCAAGGCTACTACGATTTGATTATTTACAGCCCTCCCCAAGGCCACTACAGGGGGCATCCCTTAGAGCCTTTTTCAAGGATGTACTGTGGTTCCTGCTCTGTAGAGCCTTTTCAAGGCTTCCTCCAGAGAGGACTCCTAGTTGCATCACAGGGGTAATCGTGTTGGCATTTTTCCTCCAGGAGCTATTTACCCCACTCCCCACAATCTACCTTATTTGGCTTTGATTGTGGTAATGAGACTGAGGTCTCTGGAGTGTGTGGTGCGTAGGGATTGGGATTTCTTTAGTTGTAGCATTTCTAACAGAGCTGGGTCAGACATGGCTTTTTAAGTCAAGCAGAGGTCGCCTCTTAGTAAATGATATGAGACAGAGAATAGCTGGAGTTTTTTGAGTCTGTCCATGTAGGACATGTTTAAGGTCTAGGATCCTCTTTGTGAGGTACTTTTGTGGCCTTTCCAGCTGTTGCATGTGCCTAGTGAGGTACATCACAAATGGCGCATTATACTCGATGATTGGCCTAATGAATGAAGAGTAGAGAGAGATGATTACCTCTTTCTTCCTGGATGCAAAACCCTTGGTAATGAGATGTGCCACATAGAAGGACTTTCTGACCACAGTGGCAATGTGATAGTTGAAGTAGAGGTTTCTGTCAACCTGTGCCCCAGATATCTTATAATGACTTTAGTGTTCGGTGGGTGCCTGTCAATGTGGTAATTAGTGGGAACTGAGTTTTTCTCAAAGGAGATTACTCATTTTTTGGCATTAAGCTTAAGGCCATTGGTCTCAGTTTGGCCTTTCTGTAGGATATCTACATCACTTGGGGTGTTAATAATGGCTCCCAGCTTGCAGTCGTCTGTGAACTTGGTCAGCCAGAGTCCCTCTGTGTTGGCCTGGACTTCTGAAAAGTAGATGCCAAAGAGGAGATGACCCAGGACCGATTCCTGTGGGACTCCACACAGGACTGGTTGGCAGTCTGACTTGGAGTCTGCTACTTTCACACTGTGGGTTCTATCTGTGAGCCAATTTGCAACCCATCTAGTGATATAGGGGTTGATGCCTAGTTTGATGAGTTTATCAATAATTCCTGAGTGGGGAATGGTATCAAAGCCCTTGGCCAGATCAAAATAGACTGTATAAAGTGCATTGCTCTCATCCACAGCTCTGGTGACTAACTCAAAGAAATCAACCAGGTTGAGCAGGCATGATCTGCCTTTCACAAAACCAAATTGCTTGGAATCTAGCTTTTGGAGATTCCCTATATCCTTGTTAATTAGGTCCATGATGATGCACTCCATAATCTTACATATCAGACTCATCAGGCTAAGGGGGATGATAATTCCCAGGGTCTGTAGTCGCTCCCCCTTTATGGAGAGGGATAACTGTAGCAATTTACCATTCAGTAGGTACAAAGCCTGAGGTGAGGCTGTGATTGAACAGGGCACACAGATGTGGTGCCATTTCCCTTTGGTAGTTCATGTACAACACATCCAGGGATATTGCCGGGTCCCATGGAAGCTATATTCTTGGTCTTGGACAATACAGCTTTAACTTGTGTTGCAGTAATGCTGGGTGCCTGGCATTCCTCAGGTATTGTGATTGGTCCTTTATGGGGGAAAGAGGGGTAAAGTTGGCACTGAATCTGTCTGCCAGGATGTTGGCAATATCTGTTGGCTCAGTATAGGAGGTACCATTGTGAAGTAACTCGGAGCAAACCTGGGTATTGCCGTGGAGATACTTGATATAACTATAGTAGGCTTTGTGGTTGTTTTTAGTGTCTGTTGCAGTTCTGCCTTCATAGCTGGCTTTAGAGATTTTGATGAGGGATCTTGACTTTTTGTTGAGGCTAATAAGAGAGTTTTTCCAATCTTGGGACTTCACTTTTTTCTGCAACAGTTTCTTACTTCAGTTGTAGAGTTTATTAATGGCAGGGGACCACCAGATTGGCTTCCTTTTTTTTTGAGGAGAGCATCTTGGTTCTGTTGGGTATGGCTAGTTCCATGCATTTATGTATGTGTTGGTACAGTGCATTGGTATATGAAAAACAGAAGCAAAAAAACTTGGAAGGATTTCACTGACAGTTGATAAGGGAAAAACTGAGCTTTTAGGCTTTTGCATCTATAGAGGGGCACTACTGACCACCACTGTGCGAAGAGTTGCAAAAGGGAGGATTAAATATGAGCAAAGAGAAACAAGTTTTAAGCTAATTACCAGTCAGGAAAGCACACAATAAGCCTTACACCAGCAATCTCCAACTCACACTGGTTAGATCAGCACACTTCTGCCACAAGGGTGCAGAAAACACCTTCTTAATATAGAATAGCTAGTTTGGAGCCCAGGTGTAACAAGACCACACAAACTACCAACTAACAGATACAGTGTTGTACAGTGCAATTAACTACTTAAACCAGCAGCAGACAGTACAGTTTAACTGCTAAAGAACAGTCACTGTACATTAAAAAAGTGCAGAGAAATACTTAGAACCATTTTGTGTGTTTCCGAGCTCAGTTAGACCTGGTAAACACCAACTGCCACTAGACGAATAATCCCAGTCCTCCTAATGTAAAAGCAATGTAAAGAAATGTCAGTAATGAAATGCTACCACAAACTTAGATATGGATACAACAGTATACTTTAAACAGCTTAAAAAAGTGTAACTATTCAATACAAGTACTTTGTATAAATGAGCCTAGAGCCACTCAGTCATACAGAACTTATAAAGACATTAAAAACCATATAAGCTAATTAATAAGCCATCCAGCCAATAAAACTCCATCAGAAAATTCAAGCATTTCCCCAACCTAAACAGAGCAGATTACCTCCCAGTGTGCTAGATGGAAAATCCATTGACCTGTTGATGTAAAAGCAAGTGCTTGGTAGAGTGTAAAAATACACTGCTTTCTCCAACAGCTAGCTAGGTGGTGATGTCAGGCAAATAAATAAAACAGACCGTGATGCGCAAAATGCACTTTTTCAATATAAACACAAAGAGAGGCAAATGAATATTTCAAAATATCAACAACAGTTTTGAAAGGGAGGAGCTTATTAGGCTCAATTTACAGTAGAGGTGAGCAGTTAAAAATTACCAGGTTTAAAAATCAAATCTGTTTTGTTTGGGGAAGATCCTCCCTTCATTTCTTAACCTCCCTGTCATTGCTTACTGAAATTCTGTTAGCTTGAGCCTTGTTTAGATTGATTGACCTTTTTCCTGTAAAAGAAACCTGAACCGGAAAGAAATATTCTATTATACTCTAGCATGGAGGGCTAAAATTCTAATTTAACTTTCCCTTTTAATCAAATATTTAAAGGCCTCAGCAAAAGAAGGGTCAAACAACACTTTATCCATGGGAGCACTGCTTGGCTTTTTTATATTCTTTGTCGAATTCTGGAAGTATAGCCAGGCAACTCTTCTCATTACTGACCATGTCTCCTCTGCTCTGGGAACAGTGTCGGCAGTGTCTTAAGAACATTTTATTGTGTGTTTGGTTTCCTGAAACACTGAAGGCTTAAAAAAAATTCAGAGATTCTTAGATTCTGAAGAAATGAAGTCAGCAGTGAACTTTCATATTGTCAAAGGAAGCCAGCAGAAATATAGGCTTGAGCATATTAAAACTGACTATTCTGAAGGCTAAACTGAAAGAAATGTAAACTTTCTTCCCATACTTATCAAAAGTTTTTCCTATATTTGTTAGAAGTAATAGGGTTACCTGCCATAAGGTCTTCGGCAGAAGATAGTTTGGTCAGAGAAATCACCGTAGGGTCTGGTATATAGAAATTTGAGAGTCTGGGGGAACCTCCTATAATCTATCTAATTTTCAAGGCAGGTGGCTGACTGAGACAAAAACTGCTGCTTATAAGGAAAACATCCTCAGGTTGGTAAGACAAGCAGGCACAGATTCAGGCCAAGGAAAATCCTTGTGTAGCAAAGCCATATCATCTTTGCTGGGATTCTGGTATTTGCTTCCTTCCCCCTGAAACGGCTCTTTCATGCTTGTGACGGTATCAGAAACAAGCAACTCTTCAGATGAGGAATCAAAAGAAAAACTCTAGTCAGAGTTAGATTTCCCATTCTTTGGAGAAGGAACACTGGGAACAAAGGCTAATTCTAATTCCTGTCCCTCAGAATCAGAATCTGAGAGAGGGGAACACCTTTTCCTTTTAAATGAACTGTAGGCTCAGAATGCAAAGATTGAAGGGCTTTATTTAATCCTTTAGCAAAGCTTAGCCGATCTTTGTTTGCCTTAGGTGACACAGGTGAAAAAATGCTTAACTTTCTGTTTTCTTTTCCTGGGACTCAAGCTCCTCTGAGTGGCTTTGTAAATGAAAAATGCTTACTCCCTTCACCGATTTATTTATTCAGAGGTTTCCTGTGCCTGGCCTGGACACCTATGACTACAAGACCTTGGTTTTGTATCTAAAGTCATATGTGGACCAAGAAAACAAATGTGTTTTTTTTTCCTGCACTTGCTCTAACTATCTCAGTGATATTTAACATTTCTGTGCTGCAATTATTGATTTGTTGAGTTTATCACTGTTTTTCAGCATGCACATATTATAGAAATGCCATCTGTTTACTACTGTACTGCTCTTAGCTGTTTTAACAGTTTTCAGATATTTCCTAACCTTCTCTGTTACTGCAAAAACTTTTTTTTTTGTTTGTAGAAGTTTGTGAACCTGTTTCCATGGATTCATGATACTGCAGTTCTGCCTTTTGCTGTAAAGAATTTTTTTACTGCACTTGAGGTCAAAGCCAGTTTGTTTTACATTAAGTGGGTTTTATTCTTCTCTCTGGTGGTAGCATAGGGCTGATACAACCCATCCGAGTTGTGAACTGTTGATGAATAATAGCTTATTGTGTGTTAATCTGATTGGCCTGAGGCCTTAACTGTGTAAAAGTCTTTGATCCTGCTGGTATAAAAACCTTGCATGTAAACGAGGTTACCCATGCCTTATATATAAGCAAAGATGTACAGTTTAAAATCTTCTGTAGGAAATGGTGACCACAGTCTCCCGCTGTTCAGAGCTGCCAGTTTTTGCAGAGGACAGCACCACTGCAGGTCATCTAATAGTACACTACTAAACACACTCACATAGACCTTTAAGCAGATCTCCCCTAGTCCTTCCCATCTACTAATTTGGTATAATGGATAGGCACTTGCCTGTCATTTCTGTTTCTGACTTGGTGGATATGGGCATCCTGAGGCAGTGAAGTAATTGCCTCATGTTCACTGATAACCATTTAATTTTAGAACAGACCATCACATTGTGTGAGAGATGTAAATACACAGTTATTGGAGGCAAAGATCTCACATACGCATGTGAAAAATGCAAACCAGGTTGTCAGTGTTACGCCCAAAATGCTCACTACCTACACTAAGGAATAAACACACAGACCCACATATGTGAAGGGACTCGCATGTAATCTACCCAAACCTTCAAGACTTCCTAAAAGCATCTCTCAGTTGCCCCACACTCACTGAAAACAGACAGAATCCTAGGTGGAACAGCACTCTTCTAGAGAAGAGAGAGTTTAAGGTGGGTCATTACAGTTGCATAGCAGGTTGGTGAGAAGATAAGATACAAGACGCTATTTGAAAGTGGAAGTTTTGCTTTGTAGTTTAATGTCAGGAGGGAGGCTATTCCAGTTGTTGGCAACTGCGTTAGTGAAGAGGTAGTCCCCAGAGGTGTTTTTGCATAGGATTTTCTCTAGTAGGGCTTTATTGTTGGAGCATAGTTGTCCATTGTAATTGTAGAAGTTTAGTAGGCCAGAGAGGGCAGGGGTTTTGTCAGGGTAGGCACAGTATTTGATGAGCTAGGCTAATTTGGTAGTATCATACTAAGATGGGAAGTTCAAGCCAGTGTAAAGTTAGTAGGGACTGGCAGTAGTGGGAATGTGATTTACTGTTGGCAGCGAATCTGGCAATTCTGTTGTAACATCTGGAAAGTTTGTTGAGGTCAGTCTTATTTAGATTTGTTAGTACTGGGGAAGTGTAGAGTAATGTAGATAAGAGATGGGTTCTGGATATAGCACGTCTGGATTCAGAAGTAAGGTATTTTTTGCAGCGATGGAGATGGTTAGGGATGTATATTTGTTGAATCATAGTAGTTCTATTGTAATTCCAAGTAGTTTGGTCTCTGGGACTGGGGTAATCAGTGTGTTATTAGCTGAGAGTATAGAGAAGGTAGTAAGGTCAATTAGTTGTTAGGTGTAACAGAAAAAGTTGAGTTTTTTTTGGGTTTCAGTATTAGTTGAGCTTTGTTTAGCCAGTTTTCTATTTGTGTGAAGGATTTCTGTGTGTTTTTTGCAGGAGTTGGATATTAGATGCTGAGCAGATTAGAGTTGTGTCATCTGCATATTGTACTATTTCAGCATTTGGGGTTGCTAGGTGAAGTTGATTTGTAAAAATATTAGAGAAGCAGGCCAAGAATAGAACCTTGATGTACACCAAGAGTGACTGGGAGTGGGGGGATAGGGAGTTGACTGACTGAAGGCGGCTGTCTAGGTAACTTTTGAACCACAGCAGAGAAGGGTTGTTTATGCTGAGTTCAGAAAGGCAGGTGAGGAGTTTATTATGGGAAACTACTTAGCTCCCCAGCTAGAGGTACAAATATCCTAGATGTAGTACTCACGAACATGGGGTGATGCTGGTCTTGCCCATGCATTAATTAGCTCCTCCCTGTTAAGACCTGACCACAAAATGATCTCATTTAGTATTTAAACTAACTTAGGACCCCCATCAAACTCCAAACCTGTTAAGAACTTGGTTAAGGCCAATTATCTCAAACTGAGTTTATTAAACTTCCAAGCCCCTCCAAACACAGATGACACTGATGCCTACTTTGAGCTGTACACACAAGAACTGTACAGCCACATTCATAGGTACATAGAGGAGGCAATACCTGCCAGAGTTAAACCTATATTTACTGGCAAAAATAAACCACCCTGGTGGACCCTTAGCCACAAATAGACTATTCAAGAAAAGGAGAAAAAAAAATCCTCTCCAAAGTGCCAAAAAGACATTCGCCAGTCTAAGCAAACAAAACAGAGAGTTGCTTAAATTTGCTAAAGCAAAGTATGAGGCAAAGATAGCCTCCCAGGTGAAAGATGACCATAAGGCTTGTTTTAATTATATTCATAACCTCAGAGGAAATGCTTAGCAATGTGTCGAGTTAATCATGAATGGCAACACTTAACACCCAGCCTGAAACTATAGAAAACCTGCTGGCTAACAAGTTCAGTTCAGACTTCTCCCTCACATCACCTCCTACCCAACCCAAAGAAATACCCACAACCATCCCTTACCAGTCATTTCGAGGGAACAGGTCCTTACTGTACTCGCTAAAGCCAAAAACACAGCCAACATGGATCTCAACACCATTCCAGGATGCTTCTTAAATAACTTAAAACAGAATTTATCAGGGCCACTAAAACCCCTCCTTAACCACAGCCTCTGGATGGGTTTTGTACCAGAGGAATGGAGGATTGCAACAGTTGTCCCTCTGCATAAGGGGGGGGGGCATCAACTGACCCAGGGAACTACAGACTCATAAGCTTGACCAGTCTTATCTGCAGGGCCATGAACTGAATTCTTGTGGACCCAATCAATAATGACATAGGAAATCTCCAAACACTGGACCAGACACAATTTGGCTTTGTCAAGGGGAGGTCTTACCTGCTCAGTCTGGTGGACTTGTTCAAGAAAATCACCAGGGCCATGGATAAGGGTAAAATGGTACTCACTGCTTATCTAGACCTGGCCAAAGCCTTCAACTCAGTCCCCCACTCTGGGATCATAGATAAACTTACTCAGTTAGGCATAAACCTCTACATCATCAGATGGATAGTAAACTGGTTCACTGACAGGGCACATATCAATATAGGTGAATTCACTTCTTATAAGAAACTTGTTACTAGTGGTACCACGCAGGGCTCAGTGCTGGGATCCTCCTGTTTGGTATATACTTCCCTGAAGTAAAGGCCAGTGTTCAAGGCCTCTGGCTCACCAAGTTTACCAATGACTGTAAGCTGGGGGCAATCATTGAATCTCCAAATGATGTTGACATCCTAGAAAATAGGCCTAAAAATGGCAAACGATTGATGACAAAACCATGGTCTGAGATTAAATGCTAAAACCTGCATAATCATATCATTTGGTAAATCAGATTTCCCTGCAAATTATAATATTGGTAGCACACCCTAAACATAGTCCCAGTAGTGATCCACCCTGATGAAAATGTTACATATTTGCAAGAAAGATTGAGGGTTACATGTTCCATGAACCTGAACCTTGTTACTAGAACTTGCTGGAGAGACAGATTCACATCCCAAAGGCTACCTCGTCTATGGAATAAACTTCCCATCTTCATAAAACAAAGCCTGTCCCTGATTCTCTTATAAAATAATTTGGGTAAATGGATGAGGAACTGCAAATTCACGCACAGTACTGCCCATGTACCTTATGATCAGAAGCAGTCTGTAAAATGCCTCCGGGATCAAACACCCAATGAGCCACTACCCTGATACTACCCCATCCCATATCTGGGGAATTAAGATGCAATATTATCATATCTTTGGTATAACTAGCTAGACATATAAAGGTGAGTGGTTCTCCCTTGCCTTAATTGGATAGCCAAAGAAGAAGGGCCTTCCTTCTAGACCTTAGCAGATTCCCAAACAGCAATAACAGAGAATCTGAGAAAAACTCATGAACTGTCCAAGGAACCCAGTATTGTCACTCACTGTTGGCTGAGGTGAAAAGTAAGCTGGCGTAAGGACATATACCTCTCATGCATCTTTTCTCTTCTTGCAGATTGGAGAGAGAATAAACAGAGCAAGGACCGGTGTCCATGTCTCTACTGGAAAAAGTGTCTTACAAGTGGGTAGATGAGCTTTGGTAAGTTGGTCTTGCCTCCTGACTGAAACTTTTACTTTTGAGAGAACTTTTTAGTAACAACCACTAAAAGGACTAGCTGTAGCTACGTGCCACAAATATTGACAGGGAATATCAGCTTTTCCTTTCAATAATTGATAAAATGGAAGGCAGACTCCAACCAGGTGCTTATCTGCCCAGGCTTGAAAAAGCACTAACAGTTCATCAATTTCTCAAAGCTCTCAAACAAGTGTGCACTTTGGCAAGACACTTCTGAAAGTTTGGTGCGAGCTAACCACAGACATAGAACTCTCCTCAAGTTCTGTGGTTAGGGCCTGTGGAATGTACCTTGCGACTTGGAAGATGGCTGGTTGGTTGATATACTGCTTGGCAGGATATGACTCGCATAGCTTAAGTTACTGGAACAGTAATCTAATGATGAACATTGTCTTTTACTTTTTCCTCTGCCATTGACAAATGCAGTTTAACTTGAAGAATATCTGGTTCTACACCTTACAAATATCCATTTTGTTCTTGTAAATGTGCTGAAAATGTGAATTTGCTATATGTAGTTTTTTTGCCTAGTGTGTATTTTGCTTTAAGGTCATACTTCTGCAGATTGACATCCTGTTACCTCATTAGTATCTTGTATAAAGACTTTCTGAAAATGCTTTCCAAGGATATATGATGCATTTGTAATGAGGTTTCTTTGCTGTATACACATTTATGGAATTCCCGGCATCATTATACAATTGAGAACAGCTCTCTTTCTATAGCACCTTATCTATTTTACATATCTAAATCCTCTAGACCCATACACAAGTGATCTAGTCTCTTGTGGTATCACAACTCCTCTGGCATTCTGAGTGGCATCCATTTGTATTACGGTAGTCCTACAAATAATCTAACTGGCATCCATTTGCATCTGAAGTGGGTTATTTACATCATGGAATTTCAAAGTATGCGTCTTCATAACTAATTTATTCAGTACATCAGCAATGTTTATAGCGGTCTTCCTAAGCCATATTGTATTACTTTCAGAATGATACCATTATCTTAGACATAATAGTTTAAACATTTTCAGATACTGCATCACTTCAAGAATTTCCATTAATGTCTCTAGTTCTTTGGCTTAATATTTTAATTACTGTTTAGATTTTTGTTTCTATATTTGTCTTCTTCAGGACTGAGGACAAGATAATGTACCTATTTCATCCTTCTCAATCTAATTTTACACTCAATATTTGTTAATTTAAAATGACACTTTCTAACTCTGTTCAGTAAGCACATCAATCTTTTGTGTCATTCATCTTGTGTCTGACCTCAAGCTGATGTAATATGTTATCAGTTATTTTTACAATGCCCCTAACCTTCAGTTACTGGGACAATGTAAAACACCCATGATGGGGTAAAAGAATACTGAATGCATAACAACTTGGAACTTACTTCATCCACCTGAGACCAGTTCCTTAACCATAAGCAGTGGTTGATTCTCTCCTCTAATCACATTACTTACATTTTGTGGATCAGTTTGTGTTTTGTGGATCAATTTGTGTGTTTTGTGGATCAGTTTGTGCGCACATCTCTTTCTGCTTCAAAGCTGTATCCAAACTATTCATCCATTCTGTTGTCACTGACTGCCTATTAGTGACCAAACTATTCATCCATTCTGTGGTCACTGACTGCCTATTAGTGACGCCTACGCTTTTCATTTGATTTATTTCCTGCTCACTTCTACTCCTGACAGGTAATGGTGGTATATTCCTAAGACTGTGCATCACTAACATAAGTTCTGAATTTATTTTAATATAGTAGTGTTCTGTTATGCTTTTTAAGGCTGTAAATAAATCAGCATAATAATGCAGCCAATTGTCACTATGCTACTGCTTGAAGGATCTACTTTTATTTGCACATCGTCTTTTAATTTTGACCTATAGGTTTTGGGCTACAGTCTCCCTCCTTCACTTGATCAGTGTAATCATTCTTCTCTCTCTCTCTCTCTCTCTCTCTCTGGATGGTAACAAGGCACCTTTTAGATAAGGTGAGAACCCAGGTGGCACATGTGTTCCCTGGCTGGAAGGCCAAATCAGCCCATTTCTTTCCTAGAGAGGTGACAGACAGGTGGTAGAGAGCTGATTAGCCAGCTAGACCCTCCTCCAAGTTCCTGGAGCTCTCAACCTCCAAGGAAGCTCTTCTGAAACTGCCTACTGTGTGGAGTATATGTACCTCCACATAATATATATACATATACATATATATGTATGTCTTCTGCAGCTTTAGTGCACTTGCACCTCAGGGGACCATTTGTCAACAGGCATGTTCTCCACAGGTGCAAAAGCCAGTGCCATCCAAACAGAGGGTTGAAGTCCCCTCCCTCCCTTCCTCCAGTATTGCCAACCCATCAATAGCTGCTAAGTCCCATTCTCCCTATCCCATCTTTTCCGTTGTCAGTGCTGTTAATCAGTAATGGTTGTCTGAGCCCCAGTCAAGGCTTCATTCCTTTGTACCATAGTAACAGCTTTCACATTAGTATTGTTTTTCATAACTTGGTGTCCCCCGTATATTAACAACATACACGAAGCTCTTTTCCATGACTTTTCGCTCCAACATTGCATTTTCTGGCAAAATATATTATTCTGTACCTGTATCTAATTTCATTTGAATGCTGCTGATTAATTCTGAGCTTCACTTAGCATTTTGTACCTTTATCTAGTTTCAGTTGAATGCTACTGATTAATTCTGAGCTTCACTTAGCATTCTGTAGCTGTATTAGTTTAGTCGAATGCTGCTGATTAATTCTGAGCTTCACTAAGCATTCTGTACCTGCATTTAATTTCAGTCAAGCACTCCAGTTTAATTCCGAGCTTCACTTAGCATTCTGTATCTGTATCTAGTTTTAGTCAAACACTGATGATTACTTCTGAGCTTCTCTGACTGAATCCTTTGTTGCATTGCCTTTGATTAAAAAGCACTACCTCTTTTATACCTTAGTAGTATCTACAAGTAGCTTGTTTTCTTATTTTGGCTCAATAACAAATTGCATCGGACAGTCTTATCTTTAAATGATGCTTTGTGTCACAGCTTCTACACAAGTGTTTTAATATTAGATGCTTCTTCCTCATTTTTTACAATTACATCAAAGATATAACACCACAATTTCAGTAATGGCATACTTTTTGTGCAACTTATGAATCGCTTGGTTCCACTATGAAAGGTCAAGTCACAATCTGGTGAAGAACTAAGTCACCAGACACCAATGGTCAAAAACCACAGGAAAAAAAAAATATATATATATATATATATATATATATATATATCTATACACTCAAGTAACTTTATTTTTTCCAGGGGGCATCCCACATGTGGGGGACAAGGCCCCATTCCCCCTGCTGAACTATAAATACATCTGTCTGTCACCGTCCCTTCTACAACACATTCTGACTTTACATATTTGTTTGTTTAAATGTTATTTGGCTCACATTTTTTGTTACAAAGTTCTGCTTCCTTATTTAGTTATTTAGTTCCTTCTGTTTGTTATTTCACTTATTATGCATATCTTATAGCTTCAGATAAAGTTATATCTTTATTTCTTAAAAGCCTTCCATTTGTTTGATTAATAGATGCTACTCTCTCTCTTACAGATGAATCATTCAGCAAACCAGATTTGTATACTTTGGCTGTAATGTTTTGCAATGCAAAATAATCATTTAATAGCTTTATTCAGCCCTGTTTCCTTGTAATGAGGAAATAAATAGCTAGTTTTTTTCTTAATTCATAATATTTTCTTAGGTTCTCTGTCACTGTCGCTTTGATGTCATCCATCTTAAAGATCAAAGGTAATAAATACCTTCAAGGCTTTTTCTCCAGTGACATGCAGAAACATGACACAGTATAACTTCTCCGTTATTATACTTACAGTGAAGAATAAATACATTTGATGGATCCATAACTTCTAGCATTTTGCTAAATTGCCAGGTACTGGGAGAAATCCTTGAATTATAGTTGGACCATCATTCCATGAAAGAGGAGATGCTTTTTAGAGCTGCATTCAAGTTGTGCAAGTAAAAACAAATTGGGCCGGATTCACGATGGCTTGCACGGAGTCTACGAGTAGAATAAGACTCCATGCAGCCATCATGTCTGACGAGCGATCCACGAACAGCCTGTAGGGGCGTGTAAGAGAGCTCCTAACACGTCTCCTATACGGAGAGGGTTGTGATATGCAAATTACCTCACTTGCAGCCGAAAGGCATGCAAATGAGGTAAATTTGCGATCCAGGAAGCAGAAACCTGTCCGAGTAGGAGACGTGTTAGCTGCAGAAATGTACTCAGTTGACAACTGAGTACCGTTCTGCAAATAGCACAATGGAGCCTTGTCCGCTCCAAATAAAGGTTGCATATGGTTGAGGAAGCATGCCAATGGCCAAATATACGGCCATTGGAAAGTTTCCCTGATGCAAAATTAAAATAAAAATCATTTTTTTTTCACCGATTTCCGATGTTTAAGTGTAGTGCAGCGCCACGCAAATGGGGTGCGCTATAAAAATCATAAAATAAGGCAATAAAAGCCACAAACATGGAATTTATGAAAATTGTCAAATGTCAATGTAAGGGAATAGCAGGCTGAAGACAACATGGCCACCGAGTAGGGGTTGCTAAGGGGAGAAGCCCAGTCTAAGACATGTAACCAAGCATTAGTAGGCAATCCTATGTAAATGAATGTTAGGATAGTGAATCGCACTTTTACATAGCAAATTAGCACAGTCAGTGGAGTAGGATATGGGGAGGAACAGAGTAGGAGATAGGTGGCATCACAAGGGGGGTATGTATGAAAGTAGTGCAGCTCATTGGAGGACAGTGGCATCTGTTAGGTGTCAGTTAGACATCATGGAAAGAGGTGTGTCAACAGGTAGGCCAGGGAAAGCCAAGAAATGGAAGGTGTATACTGTGGATAACACCAAAGTTTCTTGCTGAGCGGGTATGCGTGCGTGTGTGCGCCTGTGAACTTGAGTAAGACAGAGTGCACGCGTTTAAGCTGGAGTAAGCATGTATAAGGCTGTTGGAAGACCTGTAAGCGCGTTTGCGCGCGTTTTAACCCGAATAAGCAAGTTTTAGTCCGTGTAAGCATGTATGCTCATGTGTGAGCTGCTGTGAGCGTGTTTGCGCTTGTATGCGCGTCGCTCCCCCTGAGGAAACAGAAAGGAAAAAGGAAGCACAACAAATAGCAGGAAGCTACCAGGTGATACTAGTAGAGCTAGTAGGTGAAAACAATCCAAATCAGGCAATAACACAGGCAGAGCACTAGCCCAGCCCAGCACTTAAAACTCTGCAAACAACAGTGCAGTTTGTTTCTCACAAGAGACACTGAAACACTGGAGTATGCTACTAGAAGTGAAAACTGAAAAAGCTTCACTCAGACAAAAAATGCTAGGGGCTGCCATTGCTGTTATAAGACGACATATGCAACATGCTGAGGGTGGTGACAATGCAAATGCTGCTGGACAACCCACAGTGAGGAGACTGAGAAGAGTGTACAGGCTCAGGGTCACCTACCAGGGGTTACATGAGCTGGAGATAGTGGAGCGCTATAGAGTGGACAGAGACCTCCTGCAGCAAATTGTGGAGCTGTGCAGGCCACGCCTCATACACAGAACCAACAGAGGGGAACCCATCCCAGTGGAAACCAAGGTATGTGTTGGCCTAAGAATACTAGCAACAGGTACATTTCCGAGACCAACTGGTGATATGATGGGGATGTCACAGGCATCAGCATCCAGGGGTACTGCACCAGTTCCTGGATGCCATGTCAGCACATGTCAGTGATCATGTATATTTCCCCAATTCCCGTGAGGTATTGGCCAGCAATATGCGTCTCTTCCAGCAAATAGCAAAATACCCTGAGGTAGTGGGTGCAATAGACTGCACGCATATATGCATCAAAGCACCAGCCGGTGAGCGGGGTAGGGCCTACATTAACCACAAGGGCTTCCCCTCCATCAACTGCCAGGTCGTGTGTGATGCCCAGGGCATAATAATGAATGTGTGTGCTGGCTGCCCTGGAAGCTACCATGATTCCCATATCTGGCATCTGACGCAGCTGTACCAGACATTTGCCAATGGGGACATCCCACATGGTCACTTAATGGGGGATGCTGGCTATGCACTGGAGCCGTGGCTGATGACACCCATCAGAAATGCACACACACACCTGAACAAGAACGCCATAATGAGGCACATGCACAAACACGAAATGTAATCGAGTGTGTGTTTGGGTTGCTCAAGTCATGGTTCCGGTGCCTGGACACATCTGGTGGAGCCTTGCAATACTCACCAACTACATGTACCCAAATTGTCATGGTATGTGCTATACTACATAATATGATCCTGCGAAAACAGCTGCAACAGGACCAGCATAGGCCTGGGCCAAACAGCCCCCCACCAATGCCAAGGCCATCACAGTCAGAGCGCGACTCGGAGGAGGAACAACCTGAGCCTGCCCCAATAGGCAGACGGAGGCGTGCCCAGTATGCCTTGGCCTTGGCAAAGAGGCAACGCATAGCACATACACTGGCTCAGTAGGAACCCTGGAAATGATACCTCTCTCTGACTCGCACATATAGTAAAAGGGATGCATAACTTGACACTACCTGTTGTTAAACATGTATAGGGAGTGCAGTATGCGCATCCGACATAGGCAGCCCTGCAGCAGCACCTGAGGCATGATTGCCATGTGTTAAGCATTGTAAGGTAGTGCTAAACAGCATTTACCACCATGTTGTATATGCAAACTTGATGACCTTCAGTAGCATCCTACCCTCACCAAACATGAGGCTACAATATGAAGACAAGATGATCAATTACAACAATTGGCTTAAGTATTGGTGTCAGTGAAAGGGGATTCAATGCCTGTCAGCCTGGGATGAGATGCTCGACAAGACATGATGCTTTGCTAGGGATGGATTTCACCTATCACCTGTGGCCTATTGGATATTGCCAAAGGCTCTTGTCACCCCCATAGTGCCTTTTCTAGGTAAGGCTCAAAAGACAAACCCACCTCCATAGGTATCACAAGGGATAAGAAAGTATAAGTAGTGTTACTCAATGCCAGAAGTCTAAACTGCAAGATGCACACACTCCAAACACTCCTCGGCATGGAGAATGTTGATATCTGTGCAGTAACAGAAACCTGGTTCATGGCTCCCAAGAGCACCATAGCATTCACAGGTACACCTCATACCATGCTTTACAGCTGCAAAACATGGAACAAACTACAAAAGGAGGGTGAGTATCAATATTTGTCAAAGATACCCACACCCCCAGGTTGGTGGCACAGCATGAAGCATCAGAGACTACCCATGTGTAACCAACAGTGGGTAAAACCGCCTTCCAGTTCATAGCCTGCTACAGACCACCCTCCTAAACCCAGGAACCACACTTGGCCGACTGGAGAAAACATGAAAATATGAAGATCTCCCCAAACACCATTATATTGGGTGGCTTCAACTACCCAAACATACACTGGGAGCATTACCCTAGCTCCAACACCCTAGGCCAAAGGTTCCCAGAATTTATAAACCAAAATGCTATGGAACAACTTGCTACCACTCCCACAAGAGGGGAAAACATACTGGACCTGATCATCGCCAACATGGGGACTCTATGCCCAAGACCAGAAGTGTATCCCTCACTGGTACGATCACACCAGATAGTAATCTCACTGGATATTCACATCCCCACCCCAGCCCATGGCCAGAAAACCACAGTGAAAAATGTTCACTAAAGCATATGTCACACACCTCAAAACTGAGGTGGAATCCTTCACAGCCCCTGTGTCTGTGGAAAATACGGTCCAAACCTCATATCCCCTTATAAACGCATTCTATGAACACCATCAGGAATGCATGGATCATGCAATCCCAAATAAAACCAAGACCCAATCCTCCAAAGGCAGGCATTCTGTTTGGTGGACCCCATCCATAAACAAACCATACAATACAAGGAGTAAGCTACTATATGATAGATCCAAATCACAAAAAGGGAAGCCATCTCTGACCAGTATTATTGAAAAACGTCCACACATAAAATTGTCCAAGGCCATCTGTGAGATAAAAATTTTACAGAACACCAAGGATAATCACAAGGCATTCTTTACTTATTGTAGGAACCTGTGTGGGAATCCCCAGGTATGTTCAGAATTAGTCCAAAATGACAAACAATACAACAAACCCACAGACATTGCCAACATCCAAGCTGACAGGTTCAGTGCAAACTCCCCCTCCCCACCAAAAGGGCAAATATCTATCCCAGCAGAGTGCTAGCCCCCTGACATCGCAGATGCTCAGGTAACAGCCAGCCTCTCCAAAGCAAAACACACAGCATCAATGGGACCAGACAGTGTCCTGGGCTGTGTCCAACATGAACCCCAAGAAGAATTGAACACACACATAAAACCACTGTTTAGTGTCAGCCTTAACACACGATATGTACCCAAAGAGCAGTGTACAGCAACAGTGGACCCTCTCCACAAAGGTGGTGCCTCAATGGATACTGCAAACAATCGCCCCAGAAGCCTGACTAGGTTGGTCTGCAAAGCTATGGAAAGGATCATCATGGACCTCAGAAATAAACATATTGGGGGGACACAGACACTGGATCCTACCCATTTTGGCTTTGTTAAGGGCAGGTCCTGCCTCTTAAACCTGGTTGAGTCATTTGAAACAGTCACCAATGCCATTGACGAGGGGATGGTGGTCCACACAGCCTACCTGGACCTTGCAAAAGCCTTCCATACAGTTCCCCACTTGGTCATCATAGGTAAGATCACCAGCTCCAATAGAAACCCCTATGTCACTAGATGGGTTGCAAACTGGCTCAAGGACAGAACCCACATGGTCTGAAATGCCAGAGCCATGTCAGACCACAAAACAGCTACAAGTGGCATCCCACAAGGCTCAGTCCTGGGACCTCCCTTGTTTGGTATATATTTCTCAGAGGTACAGGCCAACACAGGAGGACTGTTGGTGAACAAGTTTGTAGATGACTACAAACTGGGCGCCATAATCGACCCTCCAGCTGACACAACATCCTAGAAAAGGGCCTCATAGAAACATACAACTGGTGCCAGAGCCATGTCCTCAAGCTAAACACAAAACAGTGTATAGTCCTCCCCTTTGTCAAAAACTAAATGCCCACAAATTACTACATATGTGGTAACCCATTAAGTATAGAAGAAGTGATAAGGGACCTGGGGACCCAAGTCGATAGCAATCTCACATTCGACAACCATGTGGCCAAAGTGTTAAGAGAAACATTTCATATAGCCCACCTAATCATGAAGGTAATCACATCTACATCAGTGGAGGTCATTGTGCCTCTTAACTCATCCCTCATCAGGCCCATAATTGAGTACAATGCCCCTTGTGGGATGTCCCTTTTTAGACACCTGCAGCAGCTGGAAAGACCACAAAAGTACCTCACCAGGAGGATCAAAGGGCTCAAACACATGCCAGTCACTGCCCGGTTAAAGAAACTGCAGCTCCACTCAGTGGCATACTGCCTGCCCAGTGGCGATCTGTGCCAGATGTATAAAGCCATGTCCAACCTGGAATCAATGGACATGCTGCACCTTGGAAAATCAGAATCCCATCAAGCTATGCGCTCAAGAGACCTGAACCTCAGGACTAAAATAAATAGGACATGCTGGAGTGACAGATCCATAACCCAGAGGCTCCCCCACTCTTGAGTAAACTCCCACTCCAGGTTAGCCAGAGTCCCTCATTGACTCTCTTCAAGAGGAATCCTGATGAGTGGATGGGAGATTGTAGGTTTACCCTGGGTATCACTTCTATGTCACTGTTAGCCAGAGGCACAGTATACTAACCATGAAAAATGTAATGTCAAACTCCACTTACAATGTGTGTTGAAAGCCAAACACACTCTGGCTAGGATTATAAATGCCCTAGGGCAGATAGCCTAGTATGAACCTATGAACAGAATCACACACACCAAGTAGTACAACTGTGGTCACTGTAGAGTAATGTTTGCCAATGTCCACCCAAGTTGGTGAATACACAGCAATGTCGGACAAGCCTGGTTTAAGTAGGCCATAGCTGAACAAAATGCAACATGCTCATAGTTGCCCAACTGGCCCTTAACTAGTCTGGTCTGCTCAGTAAGAGCATTTACAGCAGTGATGGGACTCAAACCCATGATACTGTGCACCATAGTGAAAGTACTGAACCACTACACCATGACAGTATTTCAGTGTTCAGCCAGTATGAGAGAATGTTGCCAAGTCTTTGCAAACTATCCCATGGAAACCCTGCAAGCACAGCATAATCCCTGTTGAGTTATGACACAAAGGAGTCTGGCAGTAAGAACACAACATGACTTCCAACACACACAGTATTAATGTCAATATTGGTCATGTTCACACACAATCACAAATGTAGTGGACTTCAGATCACAACATATGGAAAGGTCACACTGGGCATGCTCACACACTTGGATAAATGAGACGCATGTCAGGCAACAAACCATGGAAAGCCTGAACTGGGCACTATGGCTTTCCTATTTTCCATTTACATTCACTCCTTGTAATGCATGATATATTTCTTTCAGCAGTAAGTTCTTATATGTTTGCTGTGGCTTGGTGGCACTGCATGCAGTCTGGTGAGCCCAAGGTCTGGGGTTTGACACTTACAAGGGTATTTTATTTTGCTGCTGAGCAGTACTAAGGCCTTGTATTTTCTACTAACAATTATGAATATCAGGCGCATGCAGTGCTTGTAAACTGCTATACTGTCAGTTTGTTAGATGGCTACAGCCTTTGATATTTATGTGTTGTACTCCTACATGAGGGTGTGCTTGTGGGAGTAATTCCACAGCTATTCGCAGAGTGTGTAACAGCAGACAGGCTGATATGCCTGTGTATTTCTGACACTTGCAGGCCTCAGATACTCTCAGGTATATATTTGACCAGCCTCAGGGAAAGGTACATATCAGTGGGATACACCGGTGATATATTTCACATATTCTGCAATTGTGACTGTGGGGTATTTTGAGCATATGTATTACTACACCATTTCTAACATGCAAGTAGTGTCTACTTTAACTTATTGACAGTCACCATTACGTGGGATACCCCACCTTTCTGCCTACTGTTAGTACATTTCACAGGGAGTCAGTGGGGCACAGGTAACATTTTTTTGCAAATCAGGGATATCCCTGTAAATCAGTCACAGTTGGGAAGTCTGGCCTCATACCTATTCAAATATGGCGGTGTTTATCCTGCTCTGATACTGTGTGGGGTTTGTAAGGTGCTACTGTAACATTATTACCTCCTAGCATAGCTGTTTCTTTTATCACACTAATGTAATGTAATGCAATTCCACAAGAATTGCCAGTAAGGATTCAGGGATCAAGCTTTGTGTAATGGCCTTCCTATATTCCCTTTACATTCACTCCTTGTATTTCATGATATATTTCTTTCAGCACCAAGTTCTTGTATATCTGCCGTGGCTCAGTGGTAATTCATGCAGACTAGTGTTTCCAAGGTCCGGGGTTTGAGACTGACAGGGGTATTTTATTTTGCTGATGAGCAGACTACAGGCCTTGTCATACAGAGTGACTAAGGCACTTTTAAGCAGTTGTAAACGGGTTTACGCTGGTTTGCACAGTGCTTACACATGCGCACACTCGCTTAGCTAAGCGCACACAAGCGCATACCCGCTGACTACTGCTTAAAAGTGCTTACTCCCACTAACACCCGCGCTAATTTCTTTTAAAGAAAAGAAAATGGGGAGATAGGAAAGTGGTGAAAAAGGGGGCACAAAGAGGGTAGGACAGTAGGAAAACAAGCTCGGGATGTGCAGGAAGGATGTAGGGGAAGGCCCATAGCTGCCCATTTCTTTATCAGCAACAGCTGTGCATATGTGTGAAATTTGAAACCTTCCACCCCTGAGAGAGGGGTGAGGACAACAAAATATGTTGTACTGCCAGTTAGAATTATCAGTTTACATGTTCAGTGCACATGTGTGCGAATTGGGCAGCTATGTATGGGGCGTAATTTTTTGTGGGAACAGAGTGCCCTTTTTTTATTTGTTTTTCAGGTGAGAGTGGAATGTGAGGTACAGGAAGTAGGTATATTTGGGGAGGTAGGTTGGGGAGGTTAACAGACAAGACAAACAAGACGCATACAGGGGCAGAGTATGACACATGTGGGGGGTAAACACAAATGACGGGGACGGATGTTTGGATATCGCAAGCCCATGAGCCCACAGGTGGCAACAGTGGAACTGAAATCCCCACCCATAGGCAGTTACCACTGCGCCTTCACAGCCCAGGCCGGGGCTGTGCTGGGGACTGGATAGGACAGGCAGGCACACCCGTGAGTTGTGCCACCCTCGCCTCAAGCTGGCGTAGGGGATCGGTCACAGAACGCCTGATCTCACTATGCACCACAGACCGGACCCTATGGAGGGTGAGTGGAGGCTCTCCTCCGGCCACGCTTGCAGAGGGGGGATGAGCCCCATCCCCTGCAGCACTTCCACCCGAAGGTGGCACAGGACCACTGGAGGAGGAGGTCCCGGTCGGGGCACTGGTGCCAGGTGCACTCGCCAGCTGAGGTGGGTCCTCTGGAACCCGCCTTCCCTGTTGTCCTATGTTTAGCAGTATTTTATGGCATTTTGGGTTAGTAACAAACACCACCATTCAAAATTAGTTGTAACAGCATGCATCAGTATTCCCATTAACCAAACACCCATGAATTCCAAACATTGAGCAGCAAGCATAACACATGCATATTTAGAACAACAGTGCACATTCCAACAGCATGCAGGGTTGATTGGTGGCAACAGGCCATCAGGTTTGGATATGTGAACGGGGCACATGCATCAACGTACATGCAGATATGTATGAACCAACAGGACAAATGTCCATGAGAATTAATTGTGAATACACATACCCGGTTTGGTGTGAAATGGCATCATTTGTGAAAATAGGGTAAGGTGGAGAAATTTTACATTAACAGCTAAAACTACCTATACATATACTGTACATTCCTAGTAGATGCAGATATATATCCCCTACATGTATTAGTACAGTTTCCTGTATGTAACCTTAGGAATGTTGGTGATGGGGATGTTGCTGCTACATTAATACATTCCATTTTTATTCATATATGTTCATATCTGGCTGTGTTCAGGTACAGCATCCTGCTACATTTGATTTATATGGGTCTAGACAACTGTGGATGTTCAGCATTTCATACAACCATACTATTTCCATAATGCAAGGGTACAGCAATATATCCAATTTGTGGGACAGACACGGTCCATGTTCTGTATTTTATTTAACACATTACACTCTTTGGTTGTGGCTGTCTCATTCATTTCATAATGTAGTGACTGCAGTATATCTTTATTCCAGACTTATTACAGCTTTCTTGGTAGCTTCAAACTGTCTTTCTCACACTCTCTCAATTATTTTATATTTACATTTCAGACTGGTACTTAATTCTAGGCTTTATTAACATGTATTACTGGTTTACAACAACCCTTTCCAGCTGTCTCACTTATTTCATATGGCAGAATTTACAAGGATGTATTGATTACTACTCATTTTCTGGCTGCAGCAGTTATCTGATATTACAATACAGGTGGAAACTTCTAATTTGAGACATGTTTAATCTTTATTACTGGATTGCATTACACTATTTTCCAGCTGCATCACTTATCTAATCTTACAATACTAGCAGAATCTTTCTTCTAGGCTTATTTGACCTTTATTAGTGGGTTGCAACACTGAACTCTTTTACAATCTGTCTCACTTATATTCTATGACAATACCAGCTAAATAATTACTAACCTGCCTGGTGGCGCAACCTCAGCAGCCTATCAGCATAGGCTCGCTGATTCGCGGAACGAACACCTGCAGCTGTAATATAAAGGAAGTAATATTGGAACATACGTCTCCTTACTATAGGCTAGGATAGCATTTCTTACATACTTAATTACATGGATACTTAGTAGTGGGGCGTTGGGCATTTGGCGGGCCTCCTGGATCCAACGGTTCAGTTGGTCCTCCTTCTGTCGCTTCAGGTCTGCATGGTGGTGACGGACCTGTTCACCAGTCCTCGGAATGCCTGTGGCACTGGTGAGATCATGTGCCAACCAGTTCCATGCCTCTGCCTTTTATGCACCCCAGTGAACCTGGCCCTGCATGAGTTGTGCTTCATGATCATGGACTAGGAGCCAAACCATATATTTTGACTCCTCAACACCCCACCTTTGTGCTCTAAAGCGACTTCCCTCTCCTGCACCTGCCATCCTGACTGCAAATGGGTACCACAATCAGTTATGCTGTGAATTCCCGCCTATGGGGCTTATATATGCCGGTTTTCCCGCACTTATCTGTGATTGGCCATTTTGGATATTTATCAGCTTAAAAAAACCTGCTTTGTCATGCTTCTATTTCCATTCATTCCTATATATATATGCTAATACTGCATTTCTCAGTATAACTGTCATGGCTTAGTGGTTCAGTACTTTGACTATGGTGCACAGTATCCCAGGTTCGATCCTGGGCATTGCTTTTTTTATTTTACTACTGTCTAGACAGGCTAGGAGATGTGTCTGTGTAAAGGCGGCTTTGATACAGCTTGCCCAATGTTGCCCGCCGGTAAGCTAGTTGGTGCGCTGCGCAGCTCCTCGCAAACGGCTTACGCTGGGTAATACATTATTTAGCTATGAGCACTCATATTTTGCTGGGTGAAGTGCTGCTGAACTATGGGCACTCATTTTAAGCGTGGTAAAGCACTGCTCAACTCCGGGCACTCATATTAAACCTGTTAAACCACTGCTCACCTGCGGCCACTCATATTAAGCTTGTTAAAGCACTGCTCACCTACAGGCACCCATATTCAGCTTGCTAAAGCTTTGCTCAGCTATGGGCAATTCTGATCCTTTTTTATATTTTATTATGTCGGATTTCTTCGAAAATACATGGCCCATTTTACTTAAATTATAGTTTTATATATATATATATATATATATATATATATATATATATATATATATATATATATATACACACACACACATGTCAGGGGATTGTTTCATGCTTATTTAAATAAAAATGGAAAATGATGTTGTGGGGGCTCGAACCATGACTACCTCCTCTTTGGCCAACGTGTCTACCGCTACGCTATTGCTACTTGGCTTAATTTGCATATTTAGATCTTATATGCTTTTCAATGTCTGCTAACTGTGGCTGAGCAGAGGGCATACCCGTGCAAACGAGCGCAACTATGGGCAAACATTTTGGAAATTATAAAAAAAAAAATTAAACTGCTATTTTTACATTTTACATTACAGGTGGGTTTATAGTCTGTGAGGGCATGTGGTGTTGTGTTCCTTGACATTTCCGCGGACTCACTCGTGGGTGTTTACTTTCAGGACACTGACTCTTCTGGGGGCGTGTCCCTTTGCAGAACTCGGCATTCGGACATGTCCCCTACTTTCCTACACGGACCCTGTTAGCCTATGGTATGATTCAGCATGCCCTCATGAATATCCATGGCATGCTGATGTCATACCGTTAGACTGCAGCCTCCATGTAAGACATATCAACTCTTACACGGAGGTTTCGTGAATCTGGCCCCTTGTCTGATCTTGATAAACGGAAAAAGGGTGAAATTAGAATTATATGCTTCTGGCTGCCCATAAATTTAAACTTGTTCACTTTTAACAAGAATTAACATATTGTTTATTGGAGTTTTAACAATCAATACAGATACTATGGAAATGCAGTCAGGATTTTCTCAAAAGCTCTTTTTTCCAAGTTTCAAAACAGAGGACTGTTTACATAAGTAGTTAACTCACTCCGAAATGATTTACTACTAGTCCTCAACAGTTGTAGATAGAAATAGCATATATCAGGTCCCCAGTGTCAGTCCTTAACCTTCAGTCCATCTTTTCTTTTTCTGTTTTAGGTGCCCAACTACATCTGTATCTCCCCCTCCCTGTCTGGAATTACTCCCCAGTTTGAGTTGCCTATAGGAATGGGAGGGAGGTCTGGATTCTGTGGAGAACGAGGTAGGTGCTGAGGTTTTCTGGTGCTACCCTCAAGGGGAAGATTACAAAGATTGGGAATGGGGCTGCAAACCCATGGAAGGGGAGGGAAGAAAGAACAGGCAACTGCAGCATCATACTTTAATGCATGCCCAAGGCTTTTTCATACATCATCCTACTTCACCCCAGGCTTGCTGATGACTCCACATTGTTAGGCCTGGCAGTGTATCAGACATAGTTGGCTACTACTGTAATTCTGAGACTTGTGAGAGTCCTGGAATTATTAAAAAACAATAAATAAAATAAAAAAAAGAAAATACAGGAGAACAGTGAACATCACTGTTCCTGTTTCTTGCCTCAGCCATTTGCCACTGGATCCCTTTGAGTATTTTGTAAACTGTACATACAGTACAGTTACTACAACTGTTCTCCAAAAGTAAGGGCTCCCATTTTGCAAGACACCTGATTATGGCACACATGTGCACCCTGAAAGACAACAGTCATCTGGGGTTCCTGTTTCAAGTCTCCCTTTCAAGACTTAGTAACATGTGTATCGCAATCTTCCTTTCCTGCAGTAGGCAGTTCCTGTGGATAATGCTGTGCTGGACATCCCCTTTTCAACTCAAAAGTGGCCTTCCGTGCTATATACTCAACAAGTACAACTCTCAGCGGAAAACATCCGATCCCCCAGCACACAGTCACTGGTATGCATCCTTTACTCTTTTTCTCTGTTTTCTTCTCTCCCCTTAACACTAACTTCCATCATACATGGTCTCTCTTCACCTCCTTTAACTATATACTTGCAAATTGCACCTCAGTTCAGCTCACCTCCAACTTGTTTACTCACCTTCACTCATTTTCTTTTACAGTCATACCCAGAGGTTTCTGAATACACTTGCTATATTTTTGTATTCCAGAGCTCTTAGTCCTTTTAGAAATTGTTTTTTTTTTTAGCCATACCATTTTGAGTGGGTGGGGGAGGGAGCTCAACCCACTGCACTCACACTCACAAATGTTCAGGCTCACTACTGTCCAGTACCCTACCCATCAATTCTACCATCCCATCTTTCTCCAACTTTGTAGACTTCTGCTACTTCCCTCAAATTCAGTCAACCAATCAGAGTTCACTGATACCTCCCTTACCATAGATTCAGTCTTATTCCGTCCCCCAACTACACAAGCCCAATAATACAAATATTACTATCCAAAGCATAAACCTTCTCCTCCTCCCCACTTCCACTCATTCACATAGAACCCATCCCCCTCCAAAATCCCTTTTCCACACTTGGCTGCTCCAATCCAAAACAATGAAACAGGGAGCCTCTATCTTCCCTTCCTTTGATATCCCATGCTATTACCTCCTTTTCCTTCTGTTTTTTCCCGCTCACTTAAAATCAAGTTCATTCTCGAGTGGCCTCATCCTTCTGATTTCTCTCCAACCAAATATTGTTCACTGTACAATACTCTACTTATCCAATACCCAGTACTTAATATCCCATAATACTGCCCAGTAGTATCCTACTCATCTCCTTCTACTACCATTCTCCTATCTTACCACCAACCCTTTCCCCTTATACAGTATATCTGCCCCTCACTCTAAGATTTACAGTACCTGTAACTAGAGCTTATACAGTCACTCAAAACAAATGCATCACTTAATCTCCCCATATCTCTTCCCACACACTCAGTCTGCTGCACAAATCCTCCCACAAGTTAAGCAATGTCATTCTTCCAAAACTAGGAATAAAATACAAAACCAAGCAATGTGTATATATGTACACTATCTCAATGCTTAACTCTATCTGGTGGCACTTACCCAAATCCTAGCCTTTTGCTACAGTCATTTTCTTCCAACCTATGCTCAGCTGCAACACCATCTCATCTTTAATATCCCTTACTGGCCCACTACTTAACCACATAAACTACCAAAAACTGTGTAACAAAGTACCAAAACTATCTGCGTGGCTATTCCTCCACTCTTCTGTCTTAGTATTAAATGGAACCTGGCTAAACCAGCAAAGAAAAAAAAAATGAAGAAATACTACCTCCAGGCTATAACATCTTGAGACTAGACAGATCACACACAAAGCTGGAGGCATTGCAGTTGTACAAAATATGTCCATTAATCTCTCCTACATGCCCTCTATCCTTTTAACAGCAGCAAACATCTGAGTTCTCTCTCTAAAAGATAATGACCACAAGAGTATTTTTCTTGTTGCCCTATACATCCCCAGGCAGTAACCCCACTCTAGAAGACCTTTTATCTTGGCCATCCATCAACATCGATCAAGAAACCGTTATTTCAGCTAATATAAATATAGAATGGCAAACTATTTCTGCCAACCACCCTACATCTGCCATTAACCTGTATAACTTTAATCAACTTATCGAGTCTCTTACTAGATGTAACGGATCTAAAAAACAATCTTCCACCCTTGACTGGCCCTCATAACTAACCCTGTCAGTATTATCTCTATAGGCACCCTACTGTATGAGTGATTGCCTCCCTACTTTTACAAGAAAGCTACTCATCCAAGCTAGTGAAACTCGCCACTGGAGTATTGTCTGTACCACATCTGAGTTCAACAAAGACACTTTCACTGAGACACTAAGGCTCTGTAACTGGCATACATAAAATCCCTTCCTCTTGATGCCACTCTCATATAATAAAACCTTTCTTAGAATTTCCAAAAACTAACCCTAACCAGACACGAGTAAAATGCAGCCCAGAATCAGTACTTAAGAGCCACAAAACTTATGACATTGAGGGAAACCATAGTAATCATGTCTTCAAACTAAAACTTAATCCGACTTAATGTCGTTTAGAAAGCTAGTAACCAAAAAAATACATTAGATGTAACCAATATCTCCTTCTACTTCTAATCACATGGATCCATTTGCTACCCAGTTTAACTCTTATTTCATGCAATGTTTTCACCAGCACAAGTTTCACAGCCCCCACGCTAAAGGATAACACTGCCAAAAATGCAGAAACCTTTAGAAATGCACTCTATGAGCACCTACAAGGATGCATGGATTGTGCCATCCCTAGCGAAACAAGACTCACTCCTCTAAGAGAAGGAAACCAGTCTGGTGGACCCCTGCCCATAAATAGGCTATACAATAGAAGGAGGAAACTAGTTCAGAAAAAAAGCAAATCCCAAGAAGGAAAGACATCCCTGATCAGTATCAGTAAGAAACTGAGGTCCCTCATAAAATCATCCAAGGCGAACTTCGAAAGAAAAATAGCCAAGGATTCAAAAGATAACTACAAAGCCGCCTTTAGCTATGTTAAGAATCTACGTGGCAACTCACAGATATGCACCGAACTAGTGCAAAATAGCACAAAATATACTGAAGCTACTGATATTGCCAACATCCTGGCAGATTCATTGCAAACTTCACCCCCCCTCTCAACCCCAAAAGGGTCCACAACAATACCAGAAAAGTGTAGTGTCCCGGAAATGACAGATGCACAGGTGAAAACAGCCCTTTCAAAAGCCCAAAACAGAGTCAATGGGGCCATATTGTGTACCAGGCTGCATCTTGCATGGACTACAGAATGAACTAACCCCCCCACCTAAACACGCTGTTCAACCTCAACATCTCCACAGGCTATGTGCCCATAGAATGGCGCACAGCAATGGTATTTACACAAAGGAGGGGCCACAACTGACCTTGGTAACTATTGTTCCATAAGCCTGACTAGCCTGGTCTGCAAGGTTATGGAGCGCATCATCATGGAACTCATTAACAAAGACATTGGGAACCTCCAAACACTTGACCTGACCCAGTTTGGTTTAAGGATGGATCATGCCTAGTAAACCTAGTTGACTTCTTCAAGACAGTCATCAACGCCATAGACAGGGGAAAGGTGGTTCACACAGCCTACCTTGACCTCGCCAAGGCTTTCCACACCATTCCCCACTCGGGTATTACAGAAAATCTCACCAACCTGAACATAAACCCGTACGTCATGAGATGGGTTGCCAAATGGCTTACAAACAGAACTCACACAGTAAGAATAGAGGGCTCCAGGTCAGACTCTAAACCAGTCACAAGTGGTGTCCCACAAGGCTCGGTCCTGGGTCCCCTACTGTTCGGCATATACTTCTCAGAAGTACAGGCAAACACAGGAGGACTATGGCTAACCAAGTTCGCTGATTACTGCAAACTGGGAGCCATAATTGACTCCCGGCTGACATGGACATCCTCCAAAAGGGCCTTACTGAGATGGACACCTGGTGTCAGTGTCATGGCCTCAAGCTAAATGCCAAAAAATGCATAGTCATCCCATTTGGGAAAAACAAAACACCCATGAATTGCCACATAGGTGGCAGCCCCCTTAATACAGAAGAGGTAATAAGAGATCTGGGGACCCAGGTAGATAGTAATCTCTCCTTTGACAATCATATTGCCAAAGTAGTTAGGAAATCCTTCTATGTGGCCCATCTAATTAGTAAAGGTTCACATCTAGAAATAGAGGTTATAGTGCCCCCCTATTCCTCACTTATCAGATCCATCCTAGAGTACAATGCCCCATTTAGGATGTACCTCACAAGACAATTTGAACAGCTCGAAAGACCACAAAAGTACCTCACTGGCCTCAAACATATGCCCTATGCAAGAAATATCATGTAAAACGCAACGTTAAACAACGTTTTTTAGTGAAGAGGACAGCCTGTTCCTGGTCTTTAATTGTTATATGCCCTATGCAGCCCGACTGAAAAAAACTCTGGATGTAATGTGATCCTATCTCGCTTACATTCTCTACAGATGGGTTCGGAGCCGATCCTCGGCTCCGACTCAGCCGCTATACAATAGAACGCAGTCTCTTATTGGCTGAGTTACCTCCTATCCCAGGATGCACCACTACCACTTCCCCAGATCTCGTTTGCCGCTTTTCAGCATAGACGTGGTCTCGGACTTGGCTGAGCTAAGTATCTTTAGTCAGAATTTTTTTCTGTCTGAATTTTGGTAAAAACTTACCCAAAAGCTGTTTTAACAGCTATTGTTGTTGTGTGATTGGTTTTGCTATATATTTTGTGGTAAATTGTGTTTTGTTTGTTAGTTAAGTCGGTGTTTAGCGGTCCCGTTTAAGTTAGAGGGGCCTAGCCCTACCCTAGGCGTTTAAGTTAGAGTCTAGGTTGTCTGTTCCATCTAATTTTTTTCTTGTAGTCGGTGTTTAGTGTTTTATAACCATGTCTAAAGAACATAGACCATCCGGTTTTAAAAAATGTGTTAAATGTAGTTATAAAATGTCTATAACAGATGACCATTCCTTATGTGTTTATTGTTTAGGTCCCAAGCATCTTCAGGAGTCCTGTAGCGTTTGCCACGCTTTTTCCTCTCGAGTCCTCCAAGAGAGGAAAAATAAATTGATCTTAAAAGGGCTTATTACCCCTTCCTTTGAGGAAGCCCTATCTTCCTCTTCTTCTTCACCTTCTAGGAAGAAGAAAAAACCTTCGGCTCCGACCAGCCCGTCGGATCCGGCAGCAAAAAAGTCTCGGCAGGCTTCTCCGTCGGCTCCACGGACTTAGGAGCCGAGGGCAGAACGGTCTGCCTCGATGTCTCCAGCCTCGACTCCTCTGGTTTCGGAGTCGAGAGCTCGGGCATCGAGAGGCGTGTCACCTTCATCGGCTCCACTGCCTTCGGAACCAATGGGGGTTGCCCGCTCAGACTCTTCCCCTTCGGTGCCAAAGTCCTCATCGGCTCCGAGGGAAATTGCAGTAGTAGTGGAGTCTCCCTCGGCGCCGATACTTCTAGAACCATTACGGAGCCGGTCCCCCACTCTTTCGGAGCCGGCAGAGAAGTCGACTTGGACCCGGTCGGTCTCTTCTCGTTCTTCGAGGATGTCCGATTCGGACTTAGACGGGGTGCTTCAAAGGCTTTTCCAGTCTCCAGTCTTCGCAAAGTTGATCTCGGCTCCAGCCCAGTTGGCTTTGGAGCCGATCTCCCATCTTGCTACATCGATTCCTCCTCCAACAGCCTCGGCGCCATTGGAGTCGGTGTTGGTGGAACCGGTGGAAGTTATCGGGTCGGTTCCGACTCTAACTTCAACCCCGTCCCTCGGGTCGGGGTTGCACGGACCTCCTCTGTCGGCCCCGGGGGGGACGCTTCGGGCCCGATACTTTCGGTTCCGAGCCTCCCTCTCGGTGCGTCGGCTGCAGGGGTTCCGACTGACGTTGTGGTCTCGGGGGCTGAACCATCCCAGGACTCTGGGGGTCCAGCCTTCGATGCCATGAGAAGTGCCTTGGCCAAATCCTCTGTGGCCACTTCGACCATTTCACCACCACCTTCCCTGGGCATGGAGACTGGCGCTTTTGCAATCCCCCTGTCTCACGACAGTGGAGCCCCTGGGCCTAAGGTTACCCCCATTGGGGGTTCCCTTCTTCCTGGAGGTCCCTCCGACACGCTTTCGGAGGAACCTCCCAGGAAGAAACAGTGTAAGAGGAAACACGTTGACTCCCCTGATGAGTCTCTCACTTCGGATACCGACCTCGATGATGCGGAGGGGTCCCCAAAGTCGTCCTTGGAAGATGTCTCCCTTGTGGACATCTTAGAGATCCTCAAGCAGCGAGGCGACTGGCAGTCCAAACCCCTGTCTGCTGAGGAGTCGGTTTTCCTCAAGGCCTTCAGGGCTCAGCCCTCCGCCTCCTGGGTGTCTCCGCCCTTCGATGAGCTTCTGGATTTGATCTCTCGAAGGGCGTGGGAACACCTGGATTCTGTGGAACCGGTGCCAGCTCGCCCCAATAAGTTCCTCTCGGCTCCCCCGGACAAGGACTTTTTATCGAAAGGCGTGGTTGTAGATGCTATGGTGGAGGCATCTGCCACCCAACAAGATGTGGCAGAGGCTTCGACGTCCGTCCATCCTCCTAATAAAGAGTCTAGGAGCATGGATCGGTACGGCAAGCGTACCCTTTCTTCAGCGGCCTTTACATTAAGGTCTCTGAATTACCTGACACATTTCACCAGACTACAAAGGGATCTGATCAAGGAGCTTTTGGATACCCTCTCTGGTAACTTACCTGAGCAGTTGACCCAGACGGTTAACTCCCAGTTGGCTACCCTGTCTTCATTATCTAACTCATCCATGAGGCTCATTTCTTATGCGGCCGAAGGAGCGAGTAGAGCGGCTGGAACAGGTGTTGCTCTATGGAGACAAGCCTGGCTACGCCTGTGTCACTTTGCAGAGGCCTTTAAGTCTTCCTTTGCCGACGCCCCCTTTGATGGGTCCTCACTGTTTGGACCCAAGGTAAAGGACACATTGACTCGCTGCGAACAGGAGGGTAAGACTTTAACTGCCGTAGGAGCCCGGTTTTCCATTCCCTTCAGACCTTATCCCAAGGCTCGAAGAGGAGGGAAAATGTGGTTCCGTAAGACTCAAAAGCCTTACTCATCGCAGCAGAGCGATCCCCCTTCTAGAGGCAGAGGAGGGGGAAATTTTTCATGGAGACGCCGTCCCAGAGGTGGCGGAGGCCCCCGCAACACTGGAGACCGCGAGTCCTTTCATGGCTCCTCCTCCTTCCACCATCCCTGAAGGAGTACCCGACTGTGCAGCTCCGGAGCCAGTCGGGGGTCGCTTTTCGAAACACCTAAAGGCCTGGGAAAATATTACTCAGGACCAATGGGTGCTTCGAATCATCGCCGGAGGTTATACCACCCCCTTTGTTCAACCCCCTCCACCAGTCCAAAGAATCCCGGACCCGCCACCCAGTCAACAGGATCATGCAGCCAACGAAATATCAAAGCTGCTTCAAAAAGGGGTCATCCAACCTGTCCCCGCAGACCAGGCCGGATCAGGGACTTACTCAAGATTCTTTTTGGTGCCAAAAAAGACCGGGGACTTGAGACCCATTTTGGATCTCAGCAAACTAAACCGATTTGTAAAAAAGTCCAAATTCCAGATGGTCACTTTGCAATCCATTCTCCCGCTTTTGGAGAAAGGTGTTTGGATGTGCTCCATAGATCTCAAAGACGCCTACTATCACATTCTGATAAATCAGGCGTCGAGGAGACACTTACGCTTCAGCCTAGGAGACAGTCATTTCCAGTTCCGAGCACTGCCCTTTGATCTCACCTCAGCCCCCAGGGTGTTCACCAAATGTTTGGCTGTGGTGACTGCTCACTTGAGAAGTCTAGGATTCCAGGTGTTTCCATACCTAGATGACTGGCTCCTAACTGCCACCTCCAGGCATCTACTCTTGGAAAACCTAGCAGCCACTATCACACTAGGCAACTCCTTAGGAATCACCTTCAATTGGTCAAAATCTGTATTGCTACCATCTCAGCGTATTCTGTTTATTGGTGCAGAAATAGACTCAAGGCAGATGCGAGTCTATCTCCCTGCCGAAAGAATAGCGACACTCCAGCTTCAGGTTCAGGCTCTGCTCCTCAAACATCGTGCTCCAGCAAGAATGGTCCTACAGCTGTTGGGCTCCATGGCAGCCACCATTCTTCTGGTCCCCTTGGCAAGGTTGCACATGAGGATACTTCAGTGGCTCCTATCAGTCCACTGGTCTTATCAAGACCTTCCCCTCAGTCACCACTTACTGATCAGACACATGCAAACAGGATCTTCATTGGTGGCTTCTATCCTCCAACCTGAATCTAGGGCGACCCTTCGTCCCCCCACTCCCCTCTGCCACGTTGACTACGGACGCCTCCCAGACAGGGTGGGGGGGACATTATCTGGACAGGTCAGTCCAAGGCACATGGCACTCCGAGAGTCTTCTCCATATCAATATCCTGGAGATGAGGGCAGTGCTTTTAGCGTTGCAAGCACTGCACGATCACCTCCCCCAGGGTACGATTGCCATTCAATCTGACAACATGTCGGTAGTCTGGTACTTAAACATGCAAGGAGGAACCAGGTCCTACCCCCTTTGCAGAGAAGCCATGAAAGTATGGGATTGGGCGATTGCTACCAAGCGTTTCCTAGTGGCAACGCACATTCCGGGGAAATCCAACATGATAGCCGACAGACTGAGCAGAACTATTCTCTCCCCTCACGAGTGGTCCTTGAACGACAGAGTGGTAATGCACATTTTCACAAGATGGGGAGTCCCTTGTTGCGATCTCTTCGCAAGTCCCCTCAATGCGAAATGCCAACACTTCTTCACTCTGACCCCAGTTCCGGGGGAGATCCCCAAGGACGCTCTAGTCCACGTTTGGCCCTCCGGTCTGCTATATGCCTTTCCACCGGTTCCCCTTCTCCCCAAGGTGATTCAGAAGGCGATTCGCTTGAGAAGCAAAATGATATTAATCGCCCCATACTGGCCTCAACAAGTCTGGTTCCCCTTTCTTCACAGATATGCATTGGAGGGTCCTTGGTTCCTGGACCAAGTTCCGGACCTTTTGACTCATCAGTCAGGACAGCTCCATCAGTCTCTCCATTCATTGAAGTTGGCAGCCTGGCTACTCCTCTTCCAACCATAATTAGGAGCCATTCCTTTGCCCCTGAAGTCATGCACATCTTGTCTTGGCCCACAAGACTTCTCTAAAAGATATATAGCAATAAATGGAAGAGGTTTGCTATTTGGGCCCAACTCCGAGGATTAGACCCGATGACAGCCTCGGTATCAGAAGTACTGAAGTTTTTAGCTTCCCTATTCAATCCAGGTTGCTCAGTGTCTACCATCAAAGTACAATTGGCGGCTATTTCCAATTTTCATGAAAGTGTGGAACCTCCTTTAATGAGCAACAAATTGTGCAAAGCCTTTATTAAAGGAGCTTGGCTTCTACGACCCCCTATATCTCAACCTGCACCTCCGTGGGACCTTAACATGGTATTAGGTGCATTAACCTCATCCCCCTTTGAGCCGGCAGCAACCTGTGATCTAAAATTCCTTTCTTGGAAGACTGCCCTTCTAGTTGCTATTACTTCAGCCAGACGAGTTTCAGAACTTCAAGCCCTATGTGTTAAACCACCATACTTGGTATTTCACAAGGATAGAGTATCTCTTAGACCAAACCCATCTTTTATACCAAAGGGTTGTTCTAACTTTTGTCTACAACAATGACTAGAGCTACCGGTCTTCTTCCCCAAGTATTCGAATAGAGCTGAATATACTTTTCACTGCTTGGATGTGCACAGACAATTACGTTTCTATTTGGCTAGGACACACAGAGCACGGAAATCAGATCAACTGTTTGTGTCCTTTTCGGATAATAAATTAGGCAAAGCCATCACAAAAGTCACTATTGCCAAGTGGATCAGGGACTGCATCAATCATGTTTATCTCATCTCAAATAAGGAACTTATAGTTCCAGTGAAAGCTCATTCTACTAGGGCTATGGCCACTTCGGCAGCTTTTCATTCCAAGCTCTCTATTGGCGACATTTGTGCGGCTGCCACGTGGACATCTTCACACACCTTTGTTTCTCACTACAAATTAGATGTGGCATCCAGGGGTCGAGCTTCCTTCAGTTCCACAGTTCTCAGGAGTGTTTTCCAGTGAGCCACCCAGGAATTAGGTGCTAGGGACGCTGTCCCATCTGTAGAGAATGTAGGCGAGATAGGATCACATTACATCTTTTAGTTATGTACTTACCATAACTTTAGATGTATGGGATCCATCTTGCCTACATTCCTAATAACCCACCCTCCTTCCCCCTGCCTCGTAGACCAGGAGAGACTGGACGATCCGAAATTGAACTTCTTTCCTCTCTTGAAAGACTGAGAATGTTAGGACAATAGTATGTTTCTATCAGCATGAGTGCGGACAAACAAGATCTGGGGAAGTGGTAGTGGTGCATCCTGGGATATGAGGTAACTCAGCCAATAAGAGACTGCGTTCTATTGTATAGCGGCCGAGTCAGAGCCGAGGATCGGCTCCAAACCCATCTGTAGAGAATGTAGGCGAGATGGATCCCATACATCTAAAGTTATGGTAAGTACATAACTAAAAGTTGTAGTCAGTGGCATATTGCTTACTCAGAGGTGCTCTCTGTCTGAGACATGCTCCACCTAAAGAAATTCAAGTCACTGCGAGCCACGTGCTCTAGTGAGCTAAACCTCGCCACAACAATATATAGAACATGCTGGAGGGATAGATTCTTGTCACAGAGACTCCCCATGCTTTGGAACAAAATTCCAAACTACATTAGGCAGAGCCCCTCACTAACACTCTTCAAGAGAAACCTTGACGAGTGGATGGGTAACAGAAAATACACCCCTGGGATCACTTCATTGGCTCTGCTTGACAGAGGATCAGTTAATTAATCAATGGGGTGGCGAAAACAGACACGCTCTGGGTAGGCTTATAAATGCCCTTGGGCAGATAGCCTAGTACCTACCTATGAACAAGCAACCACTAACCCAGATGCCTCTCCAGCCCCAACAATCAACAAAGATACCTCTGCTTTCCATATCAGTTCAGTTTCCACTACTTCTATTAAAAGACCCCATTTTAAGCACGTCAAAATGGCTGCTGACACACAGGCTTACCCCATTTAGTATTAATAAACAGATCTATTGGTGAAGACTACGACCCCACCATCTGAAAAAAATATATAATCCTATTTCTACACAATGATAGGGGATGCCACTGAATTCTACAACTACTGTCCCATAGCTATACTATCATTTAAAATACTCAAAAATGCATCCAACTGTGGATGCTCAGGTATCTTACAATCAAAAGCCTCCCCTCCTCTGCCAGGTGTGGTTTCAGACTCTACCTCTGCTTTGAACCATGTTCTTATTCACAGGGACTCTGGACACCTAGTATTGTCTCTATTCCAGGATTCCGCATTTGGCAACACATCCCATCACACACTTACTCTCAGACTGACCTTACTCAGCCTCAGTCATGCATTACTCTCCTGGTTTCATAGTTAACTGTCTAATATACTTCATAGGTTCATAGGTGTGTACTAGGCTAATGGCCCTGGAGCCTTTACAAGCTTAGCCCATAGGATTACCCTGGCATCGTGCCACCCGACCTTAGTCGTATCTCCAGGCTAAGTAGCTGCCATTTCTACCCATTTCCCTTGTCTCGCAAGGCTCAGTAATAAATCTTATACTGTTAAATGTTTTTATCAATGGCCTACACACAGCAACCCAAGGAAGCCCCTGTCATTCAATATGCCTCCAACAATTTCATCTGCACTGCTAACATCCTTTTGCAAGAAAATAATCCAAAATGTGTTTTCCACATTTATTCCTGGCTTCCAAACTGTACCCTCTTGTTAAATGCCAAAAAACAGTCAAAAAAATTCTGTACACCTAAAATCTTCTTGAAGACAAAATAACTTCTCTATCACCTCTGCAAATAGTGAATCAATTGAACTTATTCTTACACAGAATTACTTGGAGTTGTCATTGATAAGCAGGTAAAGTTGGTTAGCCACATATAACAAGCTATCCAAAAAAAAAAAAAATCATAGCAAATATTTCTTAACAGATAATGCCAAAAATATATTTTTCTCATCACCTTCATACTATATGCTGCTACTATTTTCACCAACCTTCAACAGTCTCCTAACTAAAATTAATCAGTTCAATAACAAAAAAGACAGATCCACTACAAACTGTATTGCCAAATCATATTACTGCCTCACCTTAAAATGTTACAGAGGCATGAATTTCCCCACTATATTTACAAATCCAATTACTAACAGTCCATAAAATCACCCACAAGCCACTAAACTGCTGTGTCTTATTAAGCATTGTGGGTCATTATTCTACAGACAAACTTCTCATTGAAACCAAAATTCATGTCCGTGTACTCCAACTATGACTTGAGTATCTGAAACCCCATTCCCACCAACAGTAGACAACAGACTAACCAAAAGGGATTCAAATCCCTTCTAAAACACCATATTTCCAACACATCTTTGTTCCTGCTCATCCCTTGGTTAGCTTCGCTTCTGCATCTTATGCTATAATCTTTATTTACAAATCCTGCTGGATGTATTGTGTTGTTAATTTTCATCACTTCCCTTTGCAGAAAAAGTGCATTAAAACACTATGCTATACTTTTACTTTTTTCCCCAATGATATCATAATAGTTAATCACCTGTAATTTAATAATGCTATTGTAATGATACATCATTTGTATTCCCATATGTCTGTATTCACCCAAAATTTGAAGATAGTATATAATTGTTTGTTGACTTTTCCTAATGCTATTTGTTAATGCTGCTTCATTCCTGTTTAAAACCATGTACCACCTTTATTATAATTTGTGTTTTATTGTTATTGGAGCTTTCCTCCCCGGTCCCCTCTGGAAAGGGGTTACTATTGCCCAGTCAAACACTTCTGTTTAACAAAATAAATATAATTAATAACTATTCTGTTTTAACATTGTTTTTGCAGGAGGACAAATGCCTCAGAATCCCCAGTATAGAAGGAAGCCCCCTCAAATCCCTCCAAACCTACATACACCAACTATGAGATTAACAAGCCTCTGAGAGAAAAGAATATTCTGGAAGACATCAGACTTTGTATATGCACATCTGTATTTTTGCTCATTCTGTCTTGTCCTTCTGCTGCTTGCACTACCAAGTCTTGAATTATTAGATGGTTACAGGTGTGGAATGAAGACATGTCTGTTTTGGACTCTGAGCATTCCCATCTTCTCAGCCTTCCTTCATGTCCAGGCAGATGATCTTTCTCTCTCTCTCTAAACTTCAGTCTCTACTGGGGCTAAGCAGTAGAATTGTCCAGTACATCCCTGCCACCTAGGATAGGCACATTTATACTCCCATGTCTGCACCATCAAGCAACCAGACTTCTCATCAGAATATTCTAATCACTGATATCTTTATAATCCATAAACTGAGGTGCAGAAGTAAATACCATTACTTAATTCACTGATGGCAAACCTTTTGGGTCTGGTGTGTCAAAAATTCGGAAAATGTCTAACTTGACTGTGCTGGCATGTCATCCCCCCAAAACAAAAACAAAAAAATAAAATAAATGAAAATAAATAAAATGGCATGGCTGTCGATACATCAGGGATAAATCTCAATAGAATCGGGGACAAATCTAGAAATAAGAAACATGGACAGTTTAAAACTACTAGTACTATTAGAGACACTGAGAAAAAAATGAATGTGAATTAATATACATTTTCTGAAGTAAAATTAGTCTATAAATCTAATTATTGTCATTGTTAAGTTTAAAAGGTAGCCAGTTTTATGCAGGATTAAGAGGGACAGTTGAAAGGAATGTAAAACAGCACACGCTTAGAAATGCAGACTACTTGCCCTTTTCAGAAGTGTAACCATGAAGTGAAAACAATTTCAGCAATGCCTTTTGCAGACTCTATCAAGAAAGTATACCGAAATAGTTTTTGAGGTTAACTTCCTTACCTCTGTAACAATGTTGTTGAACTGGCACAAAATAATTCAATACACTACACACAAGCAACAAATGCAAAAGCAGTTTCTTTGGTAACTGGTGTTTGTGAATGCTAGTCACCCAAAATGTCATGGCATGTCACCTTGACACGTGTGTCATAGGTTTGTCATCACTGTCTTAATTACAGCACCTTTAGAAGAAATCTTCAGTAGGTTTGAGCTCTGAATTCTTAAAGGTGCCTTAGGAATGTTTAGAGGCTCCTCTCCATTTCATTTGCAACAAACTAATGCCATGTTGTTCAACTTTTACCCTAGACTCAAAATAATAGATCTTGATAGAGTATTCTTGTATCTGAGGGGGTAAAATGACGTACATCCTCTGTCTTCAAGAAAAAACAAACAAAAAAAAAAAAT